>NC_041052.1:23823861-24176361 GCF_900634775.1 Gouania willdenowi
GAACTTTAATTACTACTGGCCTAATTCTGCAATTTAGTACCAGCTTCTCGTCTCACATTTGTTGCTTCTATATTAGGAGAAATGACCTATTACCTGCTCTCCGGTTGGTCCTCCCACTAGGGCTGGTAATGGTATGAAAGAATGACGTCAAGACTCATGACACTGTAGCCCAATGACTGACCAGGGAGAATCAGCAATGCATTAAATGTAAAGAGCATAATCAAACACCTGTGAATGGTGAAAGACAAAACTACTGTTACAGCCTGAAATATTTGTTCACCCAGCGAGCAAATTATAGCAGCCAGAAAACCAACTTCATGGTCGTTCAAAGAGGCCCTTTGTTTCTATCAGTGTAGCTCTTACGTCATGTTGCTAATGTACGACCTTACTGATAGAAGGATAGATAGATACTTTATTCATCATTTCACATGATCTCACACTGACCACATGCTGAGGAGCTACTGTCCTCTAATTAGAACTGACCCAGAACAGAACCAAATACCCGAGGCAATTAGAGTAGATTCCATGTTCCATTGGTTTAATGGAATAATTTGATTTGCTCGAAGATTATCAGTTCTCCAAAAACAGGATGCAGCGAACATATTTATGATGTGAAAGAGCACATTCTCATCATTGATTATTCTATCTTCCATATCACTAAATTCAGGGTCAAGACAGAGCACAACTGAGACAAGCTGCCGGTTTATATTGACGCCAACCTCACAAGGCTGCCAATCACAGATTCACCCATTCCCTCACTTAGAGAAACTAATCAACCTGTCACACGTGTTATTGGTTTGTAGGAGGAAAATAAAGCACTTGGATAAACCCATGGGTGCTCGTGAAGACACACAAACTCGGTGATAAATGTCTTTGATTCGCATGATGCCATTTTTGTTCTGGTTTGTTTGTGTTCCTTGTGATATAACTTCATTCTGCAAGACATTCAGATTTGGCTCTTGAACTCCAAAACTCTAGAAATATGTTGGGAAGTTACTTTAACAGAGTTTTTGGGGGCACACTGGGATCAGTAGTGGATGAGAACAACTTTTGGATGAAACACATAGTTTTGAAAATGTTAGGGATCGAATATACACCAAATGCACCATGTCTGCGGAGAGGTCCTGAAATGTTTTCATTGGCTATTTTTTCAGTAATATATACAAGAAGGAGAAAGACATGCTCTGAATAATGTCATTGGTCAGACTGGATGTTTGTTGAGTTGGAGCCAAACACAGCCAGTCCGGGTGAATCAAGCTTCATGAATTAATAAGAGTGCTTAATGACCCATGACAGCTCTTGCTTGTCCAGCTGCTTCATTGGTGCTCATCCAGTCTCTCTCCCGACTGTGTGGGAGAGAAAGAGGCCTTTTACTATTATGTGATGAGATGGTCCTTTGAGTTAATAGCTGCAACACGACTTTCTCATGGTGCTGTAAATGCAGCCGACCGCGACTGGTTCATTAGAAGAGCTTGTGGGATTGGAAGGGTTTGTGGCAGTGTACACACTGAAAGATGGAACATGGTATGAGTGCGTTATTGGTTGTATCTCTTCACTGCTGAGTCATCAGAGGTTTAATATTACAGGAGCCAGTGTCTAATGCTGAACAGGTCCCTGGATGCTGACGGTAACACTGCTGCCTTTCACTTGCTTCTACAGTGGAGTACAGTACACTGCTGTGAGAGAGAGAAAATGACGCCAATAGTCTATTCTTGTTTGTTTTTATTTTAGTGCATCTCCAGTCAGAGCTGAACTGAGTTTTCAGAATCATCTGTTAAACACAACAGGACACAACTGTGATCTTTGGCGTGTTTACGCAAAGGGTTTTCTCCACCCGGATGTGTCCAACAGCATGAGCAACAGAATGAGACATTTCAGTCATCCAGGTTTATGTGTGGCATAATCAGTAACTGCAACTTGGCTTGTTTTGTGTTTCATTTCATTTATGTATTTTTCTTACCTTGTCTGCACATGTTGTCAAAGGTCAACACAACATGAAGTGCAATCATTTTGCGATAGCAATGCATCTTTTATTACTGCAATACAATAAATGAATTGATTTTATTGCATAATTGTGACCAGCCTTCTCTAAGGAAGAGTAAGAAACACTTCATTAGAAGGTAGAATATAAAAAGAGAGGGAAGTGTTACACCCAGGTGAGGGGGAAGGGAACGGGGAAGAGCGAGTCAGGGTAGCAACGGGTGTGCTGAAACTGATGAGTAGCGGCACTGACGTCACGATCAACAACCAGGGGGGTGGCAGCGCACCGAAATGTTCATTCTTATTTGGTTTGCTTACTACTGTTTACGTCGGAACCGGTGCCATATTGATACTGCGTTTCGGTATCCAACCCTAGGTAGGACAAGGGACGGGGTGCGGAAGAGTAGACTATTTTAAGGTGAGAGTGCAATGTGATGTTACAGTTGTCCATACTGTGTTGTGTAATCAGTTAAGCCAATTTGGTGACAACTGTGTGGTTTTGTGTTAAAAAAATTCAAAGCAGGCCGCCCCATACAGTTACCTCGCCATATGTTGTGTCAGCGATGACTTTTCTTCTGGAGGCGTTCATCGTTGATTCTGAGGCCTTGAGATAGCTTCAGATTAAAACCAGCTGGCAATTGTAAAAACTTTGAGTTCAAAGATAATTTACATTTCAATTGGTGTTCTTTGTCCATCACTTAGTGGGAAAACTTTATTCATTTTTACTTGACTGACAAAAAACATCCCTCAGTCACAACATCCTATTAGGTGGTTGCTTTAATATTTAAAGCTAAATGTTGTGATCTACCATCACTTGGATGCAGACCATAAGTTATTTAATGTGATTGATTGTTGCATAACAAACTGAGTGGGCTCCTGCCATTTGAGCTCCATCTTCCTGTGTAGCCGCCCTCCGGTCTCTACGCACTTTGATACTTTATGGATGATGAGTATGCAGTGAAATGAAACACCACGCTCTCTGCCATAGTCATCCAAGTATCCTCTCCCAGCTGCAGCACCTTGTAGCTGGAAGTGCTGATGTGCCAATGTTGAGGGCTTAGATGTGTTTTCGAGGGGAAAAAGGGAGGTGTGTGTGAGGGGCTCCACTAACAGCAGATCAAAAGCAACATACTGTAGGCGTTGCGTGCTAAAATGTTTTGTTGCTTTGTGGCTGACAAAGAGGCTGAGAGTGGGGGCAGATTTCATACCTGCTATGACTGCAGATGTATGTCTGTTAGCAGACGAGGGGTGTGGGGGTGAATTCCTTTCTTTAAATGTAACTTGAACTTAACCACTGTGATGTGAGCAACATCATTGCAATACACCCTGAGCTTATTATGGGCGTGTGCATATGTGTGTGAGAGCCGCCTGCTTCCCCCATTCACAACTCTCGCTGGCAGCAGTCGTAGATTCCAGTCCAGGCAAGAGAACGTCATTGGCTGTGCAAGTGAATGAGAGTAAGGGGGAAAAACTGCATTGCTGCATCCAGATGCCTTTCTTCAGTCGCTGTAACGGAGAGTGTGCATTTGCTTTGAACCACTCGGACACATTCCGCTCTATTGACTTTCTTATTTGTGCTTGAGTGCTTTTTCAATGTTGTACACACACCACTACGAATTCAACTTAGAGGAGTTTTTCTTCCCTACAGCCATAATTATGAAACTGATTCAAAGAGAACAGGACAGAAGGTTAGAAATATCTGCTTCCTTGATTTACTCAAATATAATTTATAAAATTATTCTCAAATAGCAACTGTGATGTCATTTGATGATCAATCACAAATCTAGTCCAATTACATGCATGTCAGGGCTGGTAAATAATAGATGAAATGATTATGGCGTTAATTGAAATATGAAGTTTATTTGTGGTTAAACATTGAAATCTTAAACTTGAAGACAACTTGACTTGATTTTACCAAAACAAGTCTGTGACTCACGAGTTAGCATCCATGAGTATAAAGTATCAACCTTTAAGTTGGATAAATTGCTTAAAGCAAGTTCAAAATTGTATTTTTAGCTTAATTCTACTGCTAACTAGGGATGTCCCGATACAACGTTTTCACTTCCCATACGGTACCGATATTGCAGCATTGAGTATTGGCCGATAACGATTTCGATCCGATACGATATCAGCACAAATCATACATACTTTTATTACTTATTTTGTGGTGTGGAATGTTAGAAATGGGTTGATCATGTGATGTTATTCAAATAGAGAATAGTCAACAATTCAAGTTCACTTCAGTTATTTTTTACTGTCAGTATTTGGTGGGAACAACTGAGGGTGGGCACAAAAACAACAAAAACTTCTAGGAGCACTTAAATTGGAGATTTTAGATGCAGTCTGATAAAATCTGATAATCGTTTTCTGGCTGATATCGGACCGATATCCGATATCAATATTGGATCGGGACACCCCTACTACTAACCCATTGCAAAGCATCTGTTAGTATAAATATGTTACTTTTTTGCTTATTATTTTGTCTCCCCTTGCCATAAGGCCTCTTGGTTGGGTACTCCTATATAGTCGGCATCAGGAAACAACAGACCACCAGCATTTGTCTAAGCAAAGGAATTCATGATGAGTGGACAGTGTCTCTCAGCTCGTGTCATGGGGGTAAAGAAGGGGAACTTCTAGGTTTGTTATGTGATTCCACAGCAAGTCTAAGCAAGCGGAGGTAGCTGCCATCCAGTGCAACTGACAGACATCTCGTAAAACAAGCTGGTTACTTCAGATGCTTTAAACCTTACCTTCATGTTTTTTCTGTAGGTCTCGTCTAAAACAAAGGGCAGAGTCATGCAACAATGCAATCTATTTTTATTGGGTATAGAAGAGCCTTTTTTATTCTCAGTTCTTACACCTCTGTTTATAATTGATACACTTTTGTGACTTATTTTCTCTTAAGGTAATGAGAATATTTGCATCTTAGTTTAATTTAGTTAAATATACATATACCTATTAGCTAAATGTGGCCAGTGGAAAGAGCAGGCCATCATATAACCAAAGGGTTGGTGGATAGAATCGAAATGTCTGTTGTGTCTGTGTGCAAGACGCTCGACCCACAATGTCTTGGACAAATATCAGTGACTTAAGGTCAAAGGAACTCTGTTGGTTAAAGCTGTCAGACACTGACAGTCTGTTGTACTGTCAAGAGTAACTTTGGCTAAGGATGTAGCTTTCCTCCACTGGTATGATTGAGTAACTGAACTCCCTGCCTACACTACGAGTATTTATTTGAAAAATAAATAGGGTTTTTGTGATGACAATCAGTGCTTTGTGCAGTATTGTATACACTAGAATGAATTAGCATTATTTTGGTTATGTTTAAGTTGCAGGATCACCTATAATTTTTTTTTAATCTTATAGTCAGTGTGAATTTGTTATATTCAAATAGCTTACCAAGATTAAATCCAAGGTTACTTCCCATTGTACTGAATTTGTTTATTTTTTGTTAACAGCAGTACCAGGGAATCAAATGGGTAGCCTAAAGCTAAATGCTAATATTAGCATTCTTATGCATCTAGCTAGCATTATCACGCACACTTAATACCCTAACATTATTAACACATTTAGTTTAAAATACTAGATATGGATTGGATAAATCAAATTTCAAGCATCCTTTGGTAACAGAAGTTAGTATCTCTAAGTTGCTAAGAATTTCGGCTTTAAAAAAGCTAAAAGCTTTTTTGGGAGGGGCTTTTTTTCCGCATTTTCATCATCTATACAAATGGTATCGCGTGGATGTTACAAAGTGAAGAAGCAGCAAATACTCATCTCTACTTTGCCACCGGACAACAAGGCTTGTTGTGTTTTAGGTAGGAGTATGACTCATTTTTTTCATGAGTGGAAATATTCAGCTCTTTGGCTCCTACTATCTCTATTGTTATTGCTGGGGCTACCCACTCATAGAGCATACGTGACTCCATTGGATGCAACAAGTTCAGACCAGTTCTGCAGGGGACGTTGCGTTGAATTCTGGGAAATATAGTAGATATTAAAGTAGAAATCGAAAAAGCAGCTTAAGGGGAAAGTAGATGCGAAAGAATGATATATACACTCATCATCAAAGTACTCACTCCACAGCCCATCTTTGATTCCGTTGTCGTATACACTGTAGGTGATCACTTATGCAGCATTTGGATTTCATTGGGTCTTGGTGTGCTTCCTGTCCTCTCTTTAATGGAACATCCTCTGAATATTTCATGTGGAAAATTGCTGTAATCAATACAATAACTTTTAAACCTACCTCTCTAATGTCTACTGCTGACAGAGATGGATGTTTGACTGTGAACACTTTCATTCCCTCTTCATCTATGCTAACACTCTCCAAAGCCAGACAGCACTGTCTACAAACAGCTTCTGTTTCAAAAAGTGGTTCAGAAGTTGAGTCTTCCTTCATTGATCAGTATTGTACATGTAACCAGGTGTAAAAAACTTTGTATATCACATATATTTTACAATATAATTAAAAAAGACTTGCATCTAAATGGTAGGGTGTCCCGATACAACTTTTTCACTTCTGATACAATACTGATATTGCAGCGTTGAGTATTGGCCGATATCGATCCGATATCAGCACGAATCGTACATACTTTTATTACTTATTTTGTAGTGTGGAATGTTAGAAAAGGCTTGATCAAGTGATGTTACTAAACAGAAAACATTAGTCAACAATTCAAGTTCACTTCAGTTATTTTTTATTGTCAGTATATTTTGGGAACAATTGAGGGTGGGGAAAAAAACTAAAACTTATCAGGGAGCTTCTATCGGAGATTATAGATGCAGTCCGATAAAATCCAATGTTCGTCTTCTGGCTGAAATCTGACCGATATCCGATATCAATATCAGATTGGGACACCCCTACTACATGGTGCATGTTTTTTGGACACCTTTGGACATTTATACGTGCTTGAATGATACACAAATCAGCTTAAATATTACATGTACTGGTATGTGGGAGCGAATTAATGGTTCATAAGTCAGACACAAGGACCTTGCTGTTGTACCACTTAATGCTAAATGCACTTAGCTTAGCTTTCCGAATTTGGCCATTTCACAGAGGCAGACCTGCATCAATTTATTTCCATTTGGCTGCAAGCACATGGGTTAGCTAGCTTGATAGTTAGCCATTACTCATTGTTTTGTTGTTCTGCTCCTAAGTGGATAACACAATCGTCCTTTCTTTAAAGACTCTTCAAACTGCATTACATATAGGTAAAACATAATAAAATATGAACAGTTCCATATCTTACCTACTTTGCTGTAGATAGGTAGACATTTGTGCTAAATTAATTCAAACCTTGTCGATTCACATGTATGATTCTAATCCCTCACCATCGTTTCTGTGAGAGTTTGTTTAGTGTACAGTGTGTACATGGTATCTACTCAGATACAGCACACCATGCTGTCCATAGGATTAAAACCTCTATTTTTTCCCATGTTCTGCTGAAATGGAGGCAATAAAAATGAGATGTGGGCGTACAATACACTAATCACGACTCTATCAAAACATTTGTGAAGTTGTGCAAACACCATAACTCTGTCAGAACGCGAGTGCTCTGTTACAGCTACCTTGTAAGTGGACTATGCTCTGTCCTCCTGGATTTTTATGGGTGAACAAACATCACATATTACCCAGCATGCTCTGCACAGTGCGTGAGCCTTTGATCACTTGGCCCGCCGTAGGGTTATATAATTTCAGGGAACTCACCCTCGCATACATTCACATTCCATGTTTAGTATATTAATGGAATAGGAAACGTGTGGCACCTTACTGTCCCCAGACAGGAAATGTGCCCTGTTCCTTCTGCTGCTTTGGTGAAGATTTCTTCCTTTTTTTTTTCTCGCACAAAATAGCTTCCTGAAAACCTACGTGGCTCCTACGTGAACACATCCAAACTCACAGACACCATGACACAAGTGACAACTGTCACCGCCCACCAGCTTTGAGGTCACTGACCAGTTTGTGCACCCCAGTTTGTGTTGGCATGCTGCCACCTTCGTCCTTGGGATAGAAGTTATTTATAGCGATAATGCTTACAAGGCCGTAAAGCTTGGAAAACAGACTGAGCTGTCTGTATTCTTTCTTCAAACATTGATCTAATAATATTAAGATCAATCAGTGTGCGCACATACACTTAACAACTTCCTTGTTCAGGCTAAATTAGATGACTTGTTATTGACAAGATAAATTACTCATTATGTGCAGCTGAAAGCATCAGCCCTGCTGATAAGATCTGCCATTGTCCCTGACTGATTTTGACTTTATGACCCCGCAATAAGTGGTTCAACATGCGACTCTTGTAAGAATAGTGGAGTGTTGTTGCCAGGTGGGAGCAGTACGTCACACGTTTGCCTACAAGTATGTTTGCAGTGGACTTGGCTCGCTGCTCTCGTCGGGGATGATACCGAGGCGAACATGGACAGAGGTTGTTCAGGGTGATTATAAAGTGGCTGAACAGAGAGACCGACGTGACATCATGGTAGAACAAGGCCAACAAAGAGCGTCTTCCTGCTATAGTCCTCCCTTATGCTCAGGTCAGGCTAACATTTCCTCCACAGCTTCCTGTGGCATACAGAACACACACACACACACTCTGCAATGACTAATAGCAAATTATGAAATATTTACCCCAAAATACTTACGAGTACTTATTTGTATGATGTTATCTGATTAGAATTAGAATTAAAATAACAAGGCTGTGGCATAGTAACAGATTGACGTTTACAGAAACTTTAATCAAATGCCACGTTACTAAGCAAACTGATAGAATTAGTAGAAAATATAAAACACAGGTCTCAACATAGAGATACTGTATATTCTACGGTGGCTGTAAAAGCTCGCAACATAAAACACCTTGACAGCATCTCAACACAGAATGACTAACGCCACAAAGCAACACAAAAAGAGAGCGCACACAAATACAAACTCCACAACCACAACACAGAATGACAAACGCAACACAAAAAGAAAGCGCACACAAATACACACCCCACAACACAACATGAAAGTAGTCCGGTAAAAATCCACGAAGAAGAGGGATGTTAACGTTGGTGTCAGTGCCTGATCCTTCTCGTCACTATTTTTTCTTGGATTTTTACCAGACTGCAGCTGCTTTCGTGTTGTATTGTGAGCTTTTGTGTTTTGGGGTTTGTATTTTTGTGCGCTTTTGTTGTGTGTCGCGTTGTGGCGTTTGTCATTCTGTGTTGTGTTGTGAGCTTTTACGGCCACCGTAACATTCTAATCATGAGCATTTGTCTTTTTTCTGTTGTGGACGCCTTCTCACTTACACATTGCCACAACAGGAACTGCTTTACTAACCAAAGGCCGGATATAACATGATATATAACGTTCAAAAAGGAAATGCTTTATTGTTATTACATAAGACGACTGGTTTGCTACATCAAAAGATCTCAAAATCAAAAGTAGTGTAAAACAATCAGTGCACTGTGTATGCACTGCACTAAATGTGACTCAAGATTCAATATTTCTGTATTCTTTGTGGGAGAAATGGACTGGTTAGACCTGTCACAGTTCGTCCCATCCTCAGTGATATGAAATGCTATTACCTGCCTCATTTCCAGGTTTATTTTAGCAGGTCGCAGTGCTGACTTGGCTAGATCGGGTTTAAAGCTGTGCCATTCTGCTCTCCTCAAACTACCAGAAGTACTCATCACTAACAAAAAGCAATGTGATCTCCACAAACTAAGCGAAAAGATTTACATTTGACTTGAGCAAAAATTACTTGGATTTTCACATTTAATTAAAGCTGCAATATGTAATTTTTTGGGTGTTGTTTGGTCAAAAATCCATGATCATATTTGTGCATACTGTGGTCCAAATTGTTCTGAATAGTGTTGTTACTATTGCAACAACACATCATCAGTAGGGTAAAACTAACCTGTCTCACGACGGTCTAATCCCAGCTCACGTGAGTCTCTGCTCCTGGCGCTGTAAATGAGCTTTAGAAATACAGAAGCGTCACCCTAGACTTCAGCCAATCAAAGATCTTTCTACCAACAGGGCGATATCATGAGCTGTTTTAAGTATTAGTATTGGCTGCTCGAGCTGCTGGTCAAAAGTCGACGCGCGTTCACACTCTGAGAGTAGGAATAGTCTCATGGCAGATATTTAAGTAGAAGTCTCTAACGCGGCTTTTAGCACAGCAGTTACATGGCAAAGCAAGAGGATAAAGGATGACTGAGGTGGAGAAGCAACAGAATAAATGCACAAACGTGTTCAGGAGGAACAGACTCCGGGAAGTTCCTCTGACTCCGTGTGTCCGGTGGACTGCGCACGATCCACTTTCTGTCAGAGAGAGAGTGAAAACTGAGTCAGAGAGAGAGTGAGAACAGACGGGATGAATAGCTTGTAAAACCTAAGAGGAACATTATCTAAGGTGGAGACAGAGAACAGAACCATTTCATTTGCAGTGTGTAGTCTGTCTGCTTTGATCAGCTGGGCTCAGGAGGCGGAGGTGCGGCTGCTTGTGTGTGTGGAGCAGCTGTGAGCCTCTTAATGTCCTCACAGCAGTGAGTGATACGTGCTTTCATGTCTCTAAAACATCAGAACACTTTCCAATAACACAAGATAAAGTTCCTACATTTGTTAGTAGTCTCTATGGAGAAAACATTCACAAAGAGTTCCACAGTGTGCACGTGTACGCAAGCGTTTCCAAGAAGACCTGCAAGTTTTTCAGGGGGGAGTGGGGAGCGTAGAGCGCCTCCCAATTGTACAAACTGCAGCTTTAATCAATCTTTGTCCACGATCTGCTTGTTGAATTTAATATACTAGTGCAGTGCCCGTAGGAAGTATGTATTGCTATAGAAAAGTGGGAGGTTATGTAGCTTTTCCATGGATGGCCAAATGAGGTTGTTTGAAGGTGGGACGTCAGGGACATTTAGGTTTGTTGTGAAATGTGTAGAGTAGGGATGTAACGATTAATCGTAAGGCAGTTAAAAATCGATTCATAGGTATCACGGTTGATATCGATTTTCTGAAAATTGAATCGCAGTACTTTTTTTAACCAGCAGAGGGCAAGTGTACAAGTGTAGGCGGCGGGCGGAATCTGCTAATACTTTCTTTCTGGCCGCCTTCTACTCTTAAATATGTTAATAAATGATTCATTACCCCTTTAGCACCGAAAGAATATCTAATATTACTTGAATATCTGTAAAAGTCACGTTTTTCTATTAGCTCTGTCTGCTAGCATAGCTTCTCTTCTTCACTGCAAGAATTTCTGCATGCCAACCGACCACAGGGTTACCAGCACCCTCTGCTGGTCCAAACAAATATGACGTAAATCAGTGTAGTCACGGTTTTTTTTTTAAAGTCCAATTGTTAAGGCACAAAATACATTTTCAGTTGCACTTTTAAAAAAAAAAAAGAACTATTATGCAGTTTTGCATTGTTTATTATAGAACCAGAATTTTAATTAATAGGCTTTATTTTCATTTCTATTATTCCTTTATTTATTTAATTCAAGATTTATTTTTAGTTAAATTGCATTGTTTTGAATAGTTTATCAAGGGATTCTTTTGACAATGAAATATAAAAGGAAAATAATACAGTATTTTCTAGTTTTTTCCCAAAAAAAAATTTGTCTACATTCCCATGTTGTAAAATAAATCGTGAGAGAATCGTATCGTGAACCCAGTATCGTGAATCGAATCGTATCGGGAGTTGAGTGAATCGTTACATCCCTAGTGTGGAGTGAGAACTTTTGTGTTTTTATATATTTTGGCTTATAGCAAGGACACTGTAGAGAGTTGAAACCCATCTATTCTGATTCTAGTGTGTTGTCCTTGAGAATCCGGATCTCCTCAGACAGAAACAGACTCGATCCGGACTCGTTTAGTGTCATTAATCGACAACAGTCAGTTTAGATGCACACGGAATTTGTAAAGCATTTATGAAATAATTTATTAACTGTATAATTGCAGTCCAAACAAATCTAGCGTTGCACACCCTTGAACCAAGCAGCAGCCATGTTGAAACTCTCAGGTCAGTCTGATCTTTTCTTTTCTTGACTGCAAAAGAAAAAAGAAACTACAGGATTCAGTTTAATATTGGCAAATGAAAATGATGTTTTGTTGAGAGTTAATGAATTTGTCTGCTGTCATTGATGTCCACCTTCACCACTGTTATCATCAGTAACTATCTAAACTTTGAGGAACACACGCGCTCACACGCACACACACACTCACACAGAGACATTCTTCTTTTTCTGTGCAGTTTTACAGCAGTTGGCAACCAAGGCAAGGAGCATTACCGCCCACTATTAAATCCTAAATCCTATTCATTAACCCCTTTTGCTCAAGGAATGTAATAAGTGCTCTCTGGTAACGTACAACATTATTAATATTGAAGTGATGAATTCCCTCTCTTTAATTCCTCCTTCATCTGAGTTCTTTCCTCATTATACCTAATTCAACTAAATAAAACATGTAAAACAGACTCCTCCACCAAACACTGCTTATACAATCCTGTTTCATGCTTACCTATTAGGTATAATGTATTGTTCAAATTAGTATGACCCAACAAAATTCTATTACCGACTGTTTGTTGTCATCTAGTTTTTCCTAACTTTGGAGCTGTTTTTTGTACTGTATCCATTAGGTCAAAAAGAAACCTTCCCTGTGTTTCTGTTCTCCATCTTTCCTGCCACTGTTCCACAACCATAGTCCATATCATTAGATTCTGCCTCACTTTTGTTGAGCGTCATATTAACCTCAAAAGTACTTCTTGCCAAGGTTTGCTTTGCCAATTTATCTGCTGCCTCATTCTGCACTATGCCTGAATGTTCAGGGACCCACATAAAGACAACAGACACACCTTGTTTGATCATTTTTTAATGTAGCAACAATACTTGTCTTGTAGAGTTAAAAGACTGGAAGCTTTGGAGGACAGATATAGAGTCTGAACATATGAAATTATATGATTGCTTGGTTTTAGCCACCCATTCTAGGGCCGTCAAGATGGCCAACAGCTCCACTGTGTGAACTGACCAGCAAACTGTAGGTCTAAATCCCCCTGCGTAAGAGGTAGGACTGATGACATCTCTCTATAATACATTGGAACATTGGAATATTAGAACATTAGAAGATTAGAACATCGGAATGACATCATCACCGTGGAGGTAGGACTGATGACATCACTGAAGATTGGAACATAGGGATGACATCATCACTGTGGAGAGCTAAGACTGATGGCATAATCACTGAGTCTGTTGACTCAGGAGGTGGGGGTGGGGTGTCCAAACAAATCTGAAGTTGCACACCCTGGAACCAAGCAGCAGCCATGTTGAAACTCTCAGCTCTGTCTGTCCCTGAACCACAAAATAGTGTGTGCGATTTCCCTGGTTTAATTCTATGGGACATGTGCATGATAAATTGATAAATATATTTTGTACCAATGCTGCGGTTTAGGTAGAATCTGATAAAAGACATAAATTCGTACAAATAACAGTATTTATTTATCATTTTGTTTGTGTGCGTGTGCGCGTGCAAGTCCTACATAACGGATGCCCACATTCAGTATGCGGAAGCTGTTAAAGTTTTAGCTCGATCAGGAAGATATTGGCACCACACACGCACGCACACAGCCGGTCCTGTAATTAATAGATACATATACATAATCAATTTGTTCAAACACTGAATGATAAAGCACTTGAGAAGTGGTGCTGACACACCACGGTCACAATAGAAATGGAACAGAAATAAAACTTGAATACAATGATTTCTTAATTTTCAATTGCAGTACATTTTATTTTGACACCATCTGTTGGTTTTGCCTGAGTTTAAGTCGAGGCCAGCAGTTGCAACAGGGAAAAATTATGTTTGGCTTTCTTTTACAACACATATTTGGTCAAGACTTGGATAGTTTTGCATTGCAAGTTGATAAATCTCTGTTGCATTGGAGCGATGACGTTGTGTAACATCTGGTTTATTCTCAGAAATAGAAAGAGGCCAGTTAAGGAGAAAGATTATTTTCCTGCTTTTGAGTTGTGATAGCAGAGCACTTGTTTCTAATCATTTATATCTTCATCCTCCATATTTACCCTCATCCTCTGTATATACCAGCCATGCCACCTGCAGTGTGGTTCACTAAAAGCACATTCTGCAAAGGTGTTATTTATTTTCACACTGGTGACCTTTTTTCTTGGCAGCAAATTGATATATTGCACCATGTCATCAAGATGTTGTGTGTGTGAAAAGGCAAAAGTGTGCAGAGAAGCACTTAGCTGCTTGATAAGCCTAAAGATTGGTCCCTGTGCTTATGCAAATCTCTTTCCTGACCATTTGCTTGATGCATATTCAAGCAGAAATGCCTTGCATTGACGAAACATTATAATTTACCTACAGGTTCACATGCAAATAATTACCAATATATGAGAGGGACCATAGTGTTTGTGCCACAGCCTGGTTACTAGTTAGCACGGCTGCCTTCGCACCTCTCTGACCACAGTTTTGTGAGTCAACCATGAGAACGACATTTAACGGCTTTGACTAAGGAGGTTATGTGTGAAAAAGAATCAGTTGTTTGTGAACAAAGAGGGTCAGTGCAAGCGGGAAAAATGTGTGAAGTGTGTGAAAATAAACCATCCAGTTTCTCACATTTTTTTCCACTCGAGGAGTAATGACCAGAGTGCATTTCTAACATCTCTGATGCTGCAGTCATTTACTGATAGTTTTTACACAGCAGGTGTTGAGGATGTTGATGATAAACTAATTCACATCCGTCCTTCAAACAATGGGGTTTGGGTATCTGAAAATCTGTCCTAGTTAAACACCAAAGAGGCCGTGCAGAAAGAATTCATGTACATTATGTGATCATATAACACATGAAAGAAAAAAACTTTCAGCTTCAAAGTCTAAGTCTATATAATTATAATAATCGGCCTTCATTGTCATATATGTACACTACCAAGGCTGAACGATTAATTGCATTTGCGAACAGAAATTGAGTTTTATGATATCACAATGTCATAAAACGTCAGACAAGCATTGATACTGCCGTGCTGCTTGTCAGTCCTCCTTAAGAACCCGCATGCGGAGCTGACTGATGGGAGGGGCTACTGTAGACAGTGCTCGCCTGTTCGCCTCGCTTCATTAGTAGGCCTGTCTGTAGACGCTATCCACACGCTCTTGTTATTGTTTTCAGCCAAAAAACTGCACATTACAGTAAAACACATGGCTATTTAAGCGGCTATTGTGATTTTGAGTCAGCAAAGTATGTGCCTTCTGCCGTCTGTTGCACCGCCGCCATCTGCTCCAGTGGCGGCGAGTGCTGGCAGGCAAACCCGCTGCTTCGTGGGCCGCTGGGTCGTCTCAGCGTAGCAGTCCTAGGCTGCAGAGGTTTCCTCGCACATCGGCCGCTATCATGCCTCGGCTGCCGGCAACGTTTAGTTCAAGTAGTGACTTGCGATCATATATAAACTTCCAGCTAAAAAATTAATATGGCAAAACACTGCACATACACTGCACATACACTGCACATACACTGCCCACACACTGCACACATACCGCACACTCAATGTGGGGCCAATCAGCAATTGTTTTGCTACATCCAAATGAAGAACCAATGACCATTTCTGCATAATATTTGCTTTAAGGGAGTGGTTGGTTGTAGACTGATGTCTGCAGGCCTCTGTGGTCGCGCCAATGCTTACCTTAAAAAGTCCTGAAATGATTGGTTACATCTGGAAAAAATAAACATGGACATTGGGCAAAATATGGTGTTTTTAAATGATTAGCTATTATGATGGGTTTTGCCTTTGTTTGCCAAATTAGGTTAAGTTTTTAGATAAGTTTGGTCGTTTTTATCAAGGTACCGTCATCCAAATTTACAAAGATTTTGATTGACAAAATCTGTAGAAAGTTAACCAATATAAGCCTGTCACAGCCGGGCATGTATAGCCATAACACAGGAGGGAAACCCAACGTTTTATGGATTAACAAATATCTTTGTTAAATAAACCCACTGACGATCTGCTCCAACAAAGTATCATAAAGAAAGGGCTGCAAGTGTCAGTATAGGACAGGGATGGGCAACTGTTATCACAGCAGGGCCACAAAAATGTGATTGTCTGATATGAGGGCCACATTATCAACATTCATGCCAGTATTAAAAATAATGACCAAAGGGAAAGAACAAAGGGGTTTTTTTGTCATTGTTTGTTGTGTTTTTGTGTATTTTTTTCTGTCATTTTGCGTTTTTACTGTATCTGTCATTTGGGGCATTTCTGCTGGCATTTTGTGTATTTTATGAGTCATTATATGTGTTTTTTGTTATTTCATGTGTGTTATATTTGCATTTTTGTTTATTGTCAATCTGTGACTTTTTTTAATGTTTGTGTTGTTTTGGGTATTTTTTCTGTCATTTTGTGTAATTATTGTTATTCTGTGAGTTTAGGTGGTTGTTTTGTGTATCTGATGTCCTTTTGTGTGTATTATGAGTCTTTTTTGTGTTTTTGTTGCCGTTGCTTTGTGTATTTTTGTTGAAGTTTTGTGTATTTTGCTGTTGGTTTGTGTGTTTTTGTGCGTTAAGTTGCGCTTCATATTACTTCCAGTTTCTTGAATTACAATTTTTGGTGGATTTGTCTTGGGGGGGCGGGGCGCATGTGGCCCCCGGGCCGCCAGTTGCCCATGTCTTGGTATAGGATAAGCATGAGGTGATGGTTATGTGTTAAAATTGGATTAACCAGAGTGTCTCACAAAAATGTCACTTGGTCATAGTTTTAGTCATCCTGCCTTTGTTTCTATTCCCCTTTCATCTGCTTTGTTGATTAAAAAAAAAAAAAAAAAAAAAACTATAATGAAAGGTATTGGTTTGACTTAATCAACACTGGTGAAAACTGCAATCGGACCAGAATCGGATTCTCATGTTTAATTTTCATAAATCATAATTTAAACTTTAATTCCAGGTTCCCGCGGATCCTTGAAAAGTCTTAAAAGGCATTCAATTCATGAATCTAAAAAATAAGGCTTTAATTGTCATTAAAATGTCATAAATACATGTTTCAGAAGTCTTAAATTTTAACATAATAAATATAATTTTATGATTGTAAGTACTTTTACATTTAAACAATAAATGGTGAAATTCAAACATAATTTACCACAACATTGCGCAACAAAACAGTGACGTAGCTGCTTTTGACAGCATGGGGAAATGTACATTCCATGAAAATTCCCTGTCCAACAAAGATTTTTCTTAATGGCTTTTCTTAACGGTTTTTATTTTTTGTATTTCGGTTGTTGTTTTATAGATTTGTGGCTATTTTCGTACTCATCTTGTGTGTTTTTTTTTGTTTTTTTTTAAGTGTTTTTGATTATTTTAGTCTTTTTGTGTATTTTACAGTCATTTTGTAAATTTGTGTACGTTTAATTTGGGAGCCGCCGGTCTGCACTAGACACTGGAAAGAATTCACCCTAACCCTATGCACTGTATATGATGTGGCGGGTTTTTTTCCCCCAATTGTGTTTACTGTGAATTTGTTCTTAAATTTAATTTCAAATGGCACTAAAAAGTCTTTAAAAGTGTTGAATTTAATTTAACTGAAGCTGAAGGGACCCTGTAATAGTTTGCTCTTTGCATTTAAGTTTGATTTTGTAATTTCTTCTTCTTCCGCCTCCCAGTAACAATTTTTGTTTTCAAGCCAAATCAATTGTCCATCAAACTGCAATTGAACCCATAACCTTTTGTATGTCAGTGTAACCTGAAAAACACATAGCATAATTATAATTAATTAGAAATAGAACGAAAGTCCAACATGTTGTAGTAAACCACTAACCAAACCCATACAATTAATAACCAAACCAGAATGGACCAGGTCACGATACTGAGGAGCAGAAGATGATGTCAGGACTGGTGAAGCCAGGAAAGAACATGAATCATGGTGAATAAATAGGAACAGGGCTGGGGGATTTTGCCTGAAATATTTTTTTTCAATGCACTTAAGAATAACTGCAGACATCAGATATATTGTCAAAAGTGCAACTTTATTGCTGTGATTGTCCTCAAGAGTGAAAATGCATAGAACGATACCAAAATAAAAAAAGTTAATAAGGCTACATCATTCAATAATTTCAAGGTTTAAGCAAAAGTGCAACGACAACTTCATACTAGCTGCACGTTTCTGATTAAGAAATCAGATAACTACATATTATAGAACATATCAATAGAAAAAAATAACAAACTCTTCCCTTTGCATCTCAGCATCGTGTGAATACAAACTGAAATATGCCTGTGGCACACATATAACCTACTCAAAGGGTAAACAAATGTAAATAAAGAGGGGGCTGGCTCACATTGTGCTACGGTAACCCACAAGGACAAAACGCGAAAAAGCCCAAGAAACTGTGGTGGGAAAAATAGAGTTTTTTTAAATTGGAGTTTCCTAAATAAAAATCGTTTTTTATCTACAAATTAAATAAATCTATTAAATCGATTTTTTTTGCCCAGCCCTAATGTATTACAAGAATAAGCTGATATCGGGTTGTGTCTGCATTGTGTTGGAGTTGAATACATTGGTGGAGCGCCAGTGTTTGGTACAGTTATTTGACATGGGTTTGACCCCAATTGGTTGTTGCTCTCGTTCACAAACGCCTCACAGTAGCACGAGTGCATTAATTTTAGTACGGTGGCCTCATGGGGAATGACCTTCTCCTCTTGCCTCACTGTTGTGCTTTTTGGCAGCCGCTTTGTTTTCATAAAAAGGGATATAAACGGCGGACCACACAGCAAAGAGAGCTGACGTTGCCACAGAACAAGTGGTGCTTAGTAAAAGAAGTGTGCTTGTTCAGTGCCTGTTTGCTCCACAGTCGTGTTGATGAGGGGCAGGTGCTGCAAGTTAATCATTCTCCCACAACGTGTTTTGACTCGTGGTGTTATTGCATTCATACTTTGGCATTGTCTGAGGAGGTGTGACCGGCTTTGGTGACGTGAAATCCAAATCATCTAAATGTGTAAACATTTCAACTAAAGATGTACTTAAGCTCCCTAAGATTTGTAAAACCGTAAGTATTTTTGCATTAAGTGCTCAGAGTTTGAAAAACTGAGGGCTAAACGCAGAAATTAATGGTTTAAATTAAGTCTTGATTCGATATTCATATCGGAAGTCTGTCTGATATCAGCAAAAAAAATAAAAAATTGATCTGAATCTAAAATCTGTAAAGGATTATTTCGTAAAATTATGTATCTAAAATATTTATTTTATTCTATTTAAGTGTAGACTAGTCTTACTTTTAAGTGAAACTAGTGGTCATTTTGCACTTTAAAAATACAGTATATACATATTTTTGGATTTATTGACGTTACTTTTAAGCGTCATCTAATTTACTTTTGTATTTATTTGTATTGTATTCTCATTTTTAAGATTGAGATTTTTCTGTGACCCTTTAGTTTCTCACTGTGGGATCAATGAAGGTACTATTTAATAAGAAATGCTTCAGTTTTTTTCATACCTACTGTTGCTGACTATTGTTCTCTGTTTGTATCACTTGATCAAGACTTTTTCTAACATGTCACAGTACAAAATAAGTAATGAAACGAAGTATGATTTGTGCTGGTATTGGATCGGATTGAGGTTAGTATCGACCAATAATCAAAGTAAAAACCCTAGTTTAAATCTTACACTTATTGATGAAAAATCAATAAATGTGATGTGTACTTGTAGTCAATTTTAATTGGAAGCTCTTTCAAAAGATCCTATATAATTCTAGGGGTTTTGTTTGGTCATTTTCTTTAAAAGTCCTGTTACAGCAGCCAGGAGGTAAAAAAAAAAAGAGAGAGAGAGACGACTCATTTCATGAGGTGAGACACGGCCTCTGCCATTTTGCTCACCTGGAACGCAGTTGGTGACGTCAGGCTGTTGTATATATACTTCTCTAGTGGATTTTCCTCCTCAAAATTACTATAATCTCCTACGAAGTTTGTCCCCTGATGCTCAGCTTCATACACGCCGTCCAAACAAACATCCTTGTGTTGTCCACAGTAATAATTAAAACAATATTACAGGAAATGTGAAGAAAAGCACGACAGAAACCTAAATGAAAAAAGAAAATCTGAGGAATCTGATTATTACCATGTAAACCTGGTTCCGCTGGAGAGTTTTTTCTTCCCACTGTCGCTAAATGCTTGTTCATGTGGATCTTATTGGGTTCTTTCTACTATTTTGTTAAGCGCTTTGAGATGACTTTGTTGTAATTTGCGCTATGTAAATAAAGTTGAATTGAATTGAAATTAAAAACGTGGATTGTATTTTTTTTTTTGTATAAAGTTGTGCAAAGAAGTACTTCAAATGTGCATTTTTGTTCTTTCTTTTCTTTTAATTAATGTGCACATATTTTGTTTATTGGTAATACATTAAATGAAATGTAATTTTATGTATTAATGATCACTTTTACACATGACCATATTTTATTGTGCCTTTCTCTGTGCTGCTGATTTAATCAAACTTTATGACTTTTAACAAATATGTTCACTAACGTTGCCTTTTGACATTTTTAACTTATGTAAAATAGAATGTTGTTCTGCATACTTCCCAGTAGGGGTGTGTATTGCCTGGCATCTGTCGATACGATTCGTATCCCGATACATAGGTCACAATACGATACGATGCGATATATCTCAATATTAATGTATTAGGTGATTATTGCGATTTATTTTTATTTTTATATATATATATATATATATATATATGACTTAAGAAACAACTAATCTGTAAATGTGTACACCTTCATGAGAACATTATGTATGAAATATATTTTATTGGCATATATTACACTCATTTAACATGCCATGTGCCAACAACTTAAAATAAAAAAAAAATAACATATTTAGTGCAACTTAACTGAGGTATATGTCTAGAACAGCAAATAAATGCAGAAAGTTAGTACTTTCTTTTTAGATTAAAAAAAAAAAAAAAAGTATTATTGTTCTTGTTTTTTTTTTTATTAAAAAAAAACATCAATATGGATGCATTTTGAATCAATCCAAGAATCGTGTGACGTAATATCACAATATATATATACACACCACCCATACTGCCTAATTAACACATTTTATTTTATTTAAACATCTTCGAAGCATGCTTTTGCTGGATGTGTTTAGAAATCACTAGAGAAACATTCATTGAGTATTATGGGTCAGATCTCAACAACAGAGAAAAGCGAGAGGCAATAAAAGTGCAGGATTGATGGGAAAACCTCTCCAGTGTGACGTTGTGCCTCTCACATTCCTGAGTTATTACTTAAAGATGTCTGCTTGTCATTCCGTCTCCTGCTAGGGTGCTATCAATGCCTCTCTCATCACAAATTTCCACTGCGAAAGAGGGGCTGAAGGAAATCCCTGTCGGCTCATTAGTGCCGTCTTTTCAAAAGTGTGAATGGAGACATGGAAGCTGTGGAGCTGTGGGCTTATGGAGCTGAAACCATCTCACAGAAAGACACGGCGGAAATGACTTTAGGTGGTTGTTGGAAAACATTGTGTGGGAACACGTTACACTTCTGAAGAAGAAGAATTTCAAACAGTGAAGGAGGTTAGTTTAGTCATGTGTGAGGTAGTTACAAGTGTGTGATGTTTGTTTTTAAATTGGGGAATAACGTGGCTTTAAAGAGCGGATTCATTATTATTCATTGTCGTGGAATTTAGTCTGGCAAAGTTCTGTTTTTTGATGGGAACTGAGTTTGTCAGAATAAGCTCTCTGTCAGTGTGGATACACGCACGCACACATATAGTAGGAAACACTGTTCCACTTTCAGAGAAGCCACAGAATGAGTAAGAAAGTCAGTGGAGTGGGGAGAGATTTACGGAGGAAGTGCGACGTAATCTATGAATTATATATACACACACTGAGACTATGATTTTATTCAGCGCCGAGCCCACACATGGCCCCCGCCTCGCTCCCACTTCTCCCAGTCATTAGGCCTCCATTCGCTCCTCGGTGATGCAAACAAACTTTGACAACTTTATGAAGTTCTTCCATTAATCGGTTTACACCTCTGCTTTTTTTTTTTTTCCTCCATCACCACAGGTGGAGGAGGCAAGCGGAAAGGAAGGAGCAAGAAATGGAAGGAGATCCTTCGCTTTCCCCACATAACCCAGTGTACTGAACAGGGAAACAGCATCGGTGTGTGTTCGCCTTGGCGTCTGTGTTTGTCTGTTTGTGCGTTGGAAAGGCTGTATTTTAGAGTCTGTGTGCTTTTTTCCTTCTGCAGACCGTGACTATGTCAACATTTGTGAGAAACAACCTATCGGACGGCAGCTCTTCCGTATTTACTGTGAGACCATACCCAAACTGCAGCGATGCATCCAGCTACTGGATGCAATGGTACGCATACACAATAATTCAACAAGTCACGTCACTTTTTACGGTTGGGCTTTAAGTTCTGATTAGGATGTTTCCCTGCATTAAATAAAAATGTTAAAAACTACCTCCTCATACACTGTTTGTTTGGTTTCTAGGGTTTAACTCAGTTTTCCTCTTTCATTGATCTTATTAGTAAGGACTGGTGCTTGTAAAGTTCTACCTCCTTAGCTTGATGTAATGACGCAGTCATGATCCCTATATTTGCATTGTTTTATTAGACGTTTGAATATTAAAAGTCATATGCAAACATGTTGGCATGGGGACGAGTCAACACGAAATAATGTATCCAAATCTCTATTTTAGTCACTAGTTTTGTACAAGGGCAGTGTTTATTCCATTAAAGAAAACTCAAAGATCTGTTAAAGGTGCAATAATAAAACAAGTCCTTAGCTGTCATGCCATATGTGATTATTATTTTTTTTTTTAGACTACATAGTTATATATACATTAATAAATATTTCCGGCCCAGCCAACCTGTAGTACCTATTTTCCACCGTTTGGGTGAGTATCTCTGGTAACAAACATCCATCAAACAGATAAACAGTGCGCTACCCGTGAGGTTTACAACTAACAAACAACTGCTTAAACATCTTCACTCATGAATGCATTACACATGTAAAGCTGATGATCTACATCGACCCGCATGGGCCTGCTGAAAACATTTGTGGGGTGGAGCAGAGAATATTGTCACCTGTACATTCAGTGGTCAGGACCGGGTATATTGCGGAAGTGTCGATTTTACGCAGTAATATGCCACCTGGTGGTGGCAGAAATTGCTTACAAATCTCGAATATTGCACCTTTAAGAAAAAATTCTAAAAACAGAGCAAATTTGCAGAGGACTTGCTCATAATTTCACATTTAGCCACATGTTTTAGGCCATGAGGAACCCTAAGTGCTAATAGGAATATCCATGTTTAATAAATACCTACTCTCCCAGTATGGTGCCCCCCTCCTCCTCTCTTCGTCTCTTACACATCTACACAAAATAGCTCCCACATGACACATATAAATCTGCATCCATCAATGCCCGGAATATCATGTGGGCATGTGATGGTAAGAAAGGACATCATTGTTTCCCGCATCCTCTTCTTCCCTCATCGACTCTAACTGCTTTTAAGCACCCAGCTTTTAAGTGAGCATCACCCTGCGAGGGGGACTTCACCAACTCTACTGGAAGGAATGAATAAGGCCTTATTTTTAAGTTTGCCATTATAAGGATTTACAGAAAAGTTTCAGTGATAACAGTTTGTAATTTAAAGGAGAAGAATTGACCCAATTTTTTTTTTTTAGCAAAGAAGCTATATTTAGTCAGTTCAGTAGATGCTTAAAGTATCTGACAGAGGTGGGAACAAGTCTCATCTCACTGAAGTCCAGAATCGTGTCCCAAGTCAAATCTCGAGTCGAAGCCATTCAAGTACAAGTCAAGTCAAAAGTCCTTTACTTTAATTTAAGAGTAATATAATGTGCCACAGCCACAGTGCCATTTTACTGGGCAAGTTTATTCAACTAATGTGTGCGATTAATTACTTGAACAGAGTAAATATTTGTCAAAAACTAGTAATATAATCTGACACAATGCATTTATAAACAAATCAATTCTTTTTAGATTTAAAAATGTCCACAGTTCCTCTGTTAACCAAACAAACAACAATCATACTGGTAGTAGAATGAGATAATCTTTTCCAAATCAATTACTAATCATAATATCATCTTTAAATCCAAAGGATATCACTCTTGGTATCATTTTCTCTGCTAGTGTGCACACGTCTCAGCCCAGCTTGATGTTTTTAGCTGCTTCCTGATTGGCTGTCAGTTTGTTTAAAGGTGAACCTGTCAATCAAAGATGGAGAGTGCCATCCCACAGGGGTTTGAGCAGACTTATTGCTCATTAATAATAATTTTATTTTTGAAAATCTTTTGTCATGGAGGGGTAGGAAGTGAGTCAATAAGATCAAGTCTGAGTTGAGCCACGAATCATTTGTTTTCAAGTCTAAGTCGAGTTGCAAGTCCTCCGTGATTTTGTCAAGTCGAGTCTAAAGTCATCAAATTTCTGACTCGAATTCAAGTCGAGTCTAGATTCGAGTCCACACCTCTGCTCATCATTAGGAGTGTGACGATATCTCGATATGGTGATATATCGCAATATTTTTTTCGCACGATCGATTATCAATATTGATAAGTTTTGATTTTTTTGATTTTTTGATTTTATTATTTTCAAAACCTTTTCTGCTTTTTCACTAAAATGTGCAGGCAGGTCTTCGCAGAAATTTTGTCACCGGAAACAATATATTGTTTACTGGAATATTACACTATAATGATGTCACTGGTAAGAAAGACCCTATTTTTTGTTTACAGACAAGCACTATTGGAGATACTTATTCATTTACATTGGTATGTTGACAATTATTTACAGAAATGTTCCACTAAAATAGTGTCACTGTTCATAGGACACTTTTTCAATTTATTGTCTTTCAGAGATATTAAATAAAAATTGTATTTTTTCACTTAATCTTTTTTTTCTTCTTCTTGTTATGTCATAGATTATTGTAGATTGATTTCTGACCTATATATTGATAATTACAGTATCGTCCCATCATGAGATTATCGTTATCGTGAGCTTTGTATCGTATCGTATCGTGGGGTACCCAGAGGTTCCCACCCCTACTGACCATTGTCTTTAATGATAAAAGAATGGTGTCTTTTTCCTTCTATATTCAGATTAGCCTTTTCCTCATAGGCAATGTGGTTACTTCTTTGCTTTTACATCCATCATCAAACAGGAGCTAATCATGCAGACATGATTATGGACACTGAGGATGGAGTTTATCCTCGTTCACCAGAAAACAGACACTAATTAGAATAGAATAGAATATAATAGACCATTATTGATCCCCCAGAGGGGAAATTCACACGTTGCAGCAACGACAGAATAGCACACAGTAAGAATAAAATAAATACCAAAGTAGGATAATAGTGGGACATAAATTTGAAAAAAATACAAATGAAATGAAATAGATTAAACATAACAAAACAAAACAACGGCATATAACAAAACACAACAAATGTGCAAATGACAAATGAAGGAATATGGATCGGGAGGGATAGCAGAGTGGTTGCAGTTATTGAGTCAAACAGCGGTGTTGAACAGTCAGTGAGATGGCAGTGAGAACAAAGGAACGCCTGATATACCACTAATTAGTCTGATGTAAATGTTTTGTACGAGGAATGGACACTCTTCTAAAAAAACTGTAATCTGGGTACAACGAAAGCCACAACCCTAAAGCTGAGAGGCAGCATGACTTCCTTTCCACATGAGGAAGGATGTGTGTTATGAGTGTTGGTGTGCTGTAGAGGAAGGGCTGTTCTCACTTTAATTCCTCTTATCATGTGTGCATGTTGTATGTTTGAGAGTTGCACGAGTTCGTGTTTTTGTGCTCGTATGTGGACAACCTCTACACATTCTGCGTGTGTTAGGTTTTCCTGACTTGATGTTCTGACTTCTCTCAGCTTTGATCTGAAGTGTCAGTGACGTCGTGGCTTTTTAAAGCCGTTTTCCCTCTAAGCTTGAAGGGGCTTAACGTGTGTACGTTCTGTATACATTTGTGTGTGTGTGCGTTTTGTAATGGAAAGTTGGTGACGCTAGTGTGACACACTGTGACACCCCAGGACCTTGAGGAATCCCACCGTGTTTACTGTGTGGTTGCCAGGCAACAAATGACCATGTTGAGAAAGCCCAGCGAGGATAATGGGAGTCGTGCCAGCATGCAGCGCTGATGCCATGTTGCTCTCACGCTCTTTAAAACGCCTGAAGTACCGTTGACGAAATGCGTCGTGGTGCGGTGCGTGTCGTCATCACCGTGACACGCTGTTTGTAACTTCAGATTCACGTGTTCACACACACAGCAGCATGTGTTTGTGGGAAAGTGACACCAACAAAAAGCAGCTGCTCTGTCACTCCAATGCAATGCAAATAAGATCATTCCTGCCTGAGACTTTTCTAGTTCTGAGGAAATACATATTAAATGTACTGGAGTGAAAATTTAGTAAGTAACAAATACTTATTTCAAAGTGTTGAGTAATAACATTATTATATTACATGAGACAAGGCTACAAATGGTTGTGCCTTGAGAGTTCTGGAGTTTTGTTGTTCTCGGGCAAAACTCATCTGATTTATGTGAAACCAATGGAAGATGGTGATGTTGGCTACGGGTATTAACACAAAAAAGGGAAAATGACAAACCTCCTTAATTATAGGGTCACTTTTGTTCTGTCCCTTCAGATACTTCTTCATAAAAACATGCAATCAGCATATGCCAGCTTTAATATGCAACTTTGACAAACTGCTTCACCCTTTCTTTACGAAGGAAAGGCACCACAGGTACTTTCTCCTGCTGCAGTTAGCTTTTAAACTTATTGGAACACTGACTCAAATACCTGAGCTATTGCACTGTGTTCTAATCAACACATCAGTGTGTGCCATCTACTCTTGTGTTGTCCACTTGCTTGTTTTACTTTATCCTAGTTTGGCATTTCTTAGGTTAGTTTTGCTTAGTTTAGCCTATCTTGAATTTGTTTGGCTTTGCTTAGGGTGGGTTAGCTTAGCCTGTTTGGCTTAACTTAGCCATTAGAGACCAAGTCAGCCTCTCCCACGGCTTGAACTTCCAACTCAAAATAACACACTGTTAGACATACCATGGTCTGCAAACCATTTTTATAAACACTCTTTAGCTTTTTCCCACCCGTCAAGTAAAAAGTTGGATTCAACTAGATGTGCCACCTGTGACCTGACATTGTGAAACACCTTTATAAAGCATTTGAATGTTCTTCCAATAGCATATTTGGATTTATTCCCTGCACTCACAGACATGTACACTATGTTCGATTGTTTCAAACGTTAGATTGTTAGATTGTTTCAAATGTAGCTACAGAAATGATGTGTGTTTGCTTGTGATTATTTTTTGAGCCTTGGCGAGCAACCCTTCAAAACTGAAAAACGTTAGCTTTCATGATCAATGAATTAAAAAAGTGTTTTCCATAAAAACATTAAGGATATTCTGATGTCAATACTCAACTCTAAATACGTTGTTGACTATAAAACATCAAAGAAGTAATCACTTTTCCTTGGACCATATACCAATGATTGATGGTTTAGTGGTATTTCTGAATTAAGTAATTATGTATTCTTTTTAAAACTTGCTCTGATCAATAACTTTCATATTTTAGGAAGACTACGAGGTGACACCTGATGAAAAACGAAAAAGTAGAGGAGATCAGATCATCAAGACTTTTCTTTCCAAACAAGTGAGTATAACAGTTATTATATTTCACTCTTTGATGGTGATGGAGGGCAGCGTACTGATGAAGGTAGGCTAAGCAGACAATACAGCTCACAGATCTACTTTAATGATTGTGATCATTCATTTCTACTTTAAATATGTAATATTGTGTTTATCCAAAGGGATTGTGGAAAGTAATGTGTCACACAGTTTGTAATAAAAAGTGTGTTTTTGAATGTGTTGATGAAGTCACCTCACCATGTGGACGCTGCCGAGGGTTTTGCAGAGCAATGCAAAGAGAATCTGGAGCTCAGTCCATGTAAGGAGATCTTCAGCAACTGTCGCAAGTCAGTATTTTATTTATTTCCTGTCTTTAGCCTCACTTCTAAGTTGTTTTTAGATTTAGATTTTTCCTAGCTGTGACTATCACGGAATGCAGATGACTATGGTCCCATAGAGGTGTTGTGTGAACTGCTGGATGAGTGAGAACTTCCTGTAACTAAATCATGACAAGATGGAGGTGATTTTCTTTGGTAACAGAGAAAAGAGGACTACTGTCAGCAAGTACCAAGTCTGAAACCGTGGTGTTCTGATTGACTCAGGTCTCATCTCCACAGTGAAAGGTTTCATGACTCAGAAAGATCAGAAGAAAATGGGTCCGTGCTTTTATATCCAGCAGACTGGACTATTGTAATGGTCTTCTGACAGGAATCCCTCAAAAAGAGCGTCAAACAGTTACAGCTGGTTCAGAACGCTGCAGCTCGGGTCTTAACCAGAGGGGGGGCTGATGGCGCACTATGGCAGCCTCGCTTCCGTCAGGGCAGCTGTGGCTACAGTCATAGTTTACCACCACTAAGTGTGGAGTGAAAGAATAATCCCTTGATTCTGTAAAGCGACTTTGAGTGTCCAAAAAAGTGCTATATAAAATTGATGATGATTATTATTATTATTATTATTATTATTATTATTATTATTATTATTATTATTAACAAAGAGGTCAGAACACATTAGTCTAGTTTTAAAGTCTTTACACTGGCTCCCAGTCAGCCTCAGAATAGACTTTAAAGTTCTGCTGCTGGTGTATAAATGTGTGAATGGGTTTGGTCCAGAATACATCAGTGACATGTTAGTCAGGTATGAACCCAGCAGGTCTCTCAGATCTATGGACACAGGTCAGATAGTGGAGCCCAGAGATCACAGTAAACATGGTGATGCTGCTTTTAGTTGTTATGCTGCAAAGAAGTCAGCATCCAATGTGAACATTTTAAAATCCAGGTTAAAGGTTTTCTTTTTTCTCTACTGCGTATAACTAAGGGAGGTTTTTTTTTTCATGTTGATATAATTCACTTTTTTTGCACTTTTAATCATGTAAAGCACATTGAATTGCTTTGTGTATAAAATGTGCTATATACTGTAGATACATTTGCTTCTCCTTGCTTTGAGCCTGTTGTACTGTTTGTTTGATCCATTAGGGCGGTCCATGATTACCTGAGTGGAGCCCCGTTTGCTGACTACCAGAACAGCATGTACTTTGATCGCTTTCTGCAGTGGAAAATGCTGGAGAGGTCAGCTCATTTTTCCCTCTTTCACCCATTTCATAACTCTGAGATCAGCATTTTCAAACAATGAACCCACACACAAAGAAAAAGAGATGTTTGAAAGATGCTTTGAGCCACTCATAAGGATTTATTGTTGTAGTTGGTCCAATTCTACCACTTTTAGAATTTTATGGCTTGTAAAATTTAAAGTTGCTGGAGACTGTAATTTTTTTTTTAAATAGAAAAAGACATAGTGTAGGCCTTGTAGATCACTGTAAACGCTTGGTTCACGATGAAGAATGAAGTAAAAACACTTCTTTGCATCCATCTATGATACTCCATATCCCACAATGCAATGAGAAAAAATCTTTAACCTTCTACATTTCTTTGCTTTCTTAATCTCTGAGGCATACTTAGTCTTTATCGGTTAAAAAAGATTATCGTCTCCAGCAGCTTTCATATTTTTTATTGATATATTCAAAATTTACATAAAACTGGATTTTGAAAAGTAGTTCATCTGAAGATATTTTTAAAAGGCATATATTGTATCAACTTTGAGGATGATTTTCTGGTTGATCGATCGCTCCCTCTGACATTTTTATTTTCTGTTAGCGTTCATAATGTTATGGCTGTGGTTTGGATATCAGTCTTGGCAGAAGTGAAGCTTGGGCTTTTAATATCTACAATTTTAAATAATTTGCCCACACGAGCAGCAGATATACAAACCTTTGAATTGTGATCTATGTCTGAAATGGTCTGAACTGTTTACTCCCGTTCAACACCTGAGGGGTATTCCATAAAAGACGGTTAACAAACTCTGAGTCTATCCATAAACTCTGGGTCAACATACCCCGCGATTGGAAACTCTGGGTATCGGATTCCATTACAGCTGGTATGAAGTGGGTCAATCAACCCTGAGTATGTAAACCTTGGGTTACTTACGTGCACGCGCGCGATAAAAAGCCATCATCAATGGATCAGAGATTACTCGTGCTGCCATGGCAACCACCCGGAAGAGAGTGATTTATTCACCCTGATGGGTGAAATAAGCTGGCATTTGAGGAATATGAGGCTGTTCTAAAGGTGCGTTCACACCTTCAGTGACTATAGTGGATTAAATTGCCCGTGATTAGTCGCGCTTTTTGGTCCCTTCATCACTTTATTGCTTCAGTGACGTAACGAGCGGGGAATAATATGAATAAAATGTGTCTGAGGAGACGTGGCAGCAGCATAGGATGGCTGCATAGAGAGCCCTTCTGTTACAATGGCTATAAAGACAGTGACTGCTGCTTGATGTCACATCATTTATATTGATTTTTAATGTAATATTGTCGCCAGAGTCATCTCAATATCCAAAAAAAAAATGTCATAAAAAAAAAAACTGAAGCGGGACGCGAACCCTCGACCCATCGCTTTGAAAAGTGTCATAATTCACTGCGCCATCATAACTTCAAAGGTACGTGAGCTATAAATCCAACTATATTACAATATAAAACAACAATTGAGCCTCAAATGTTGATTCATTTAATCCTTTATATTATCCACAGGTTTGTATTCAGGGAACTTTACTACAGACGTCAGTAGATGTTTTAATGCAGATCAACCTCTCAGTGACTTTCACTAAATGCTCTGTATTCACAATGTTATAAAGAAAACTACTTTTGCACAAAAAAAAAAAAAAATTAAACGTAAAGCAACACAACATTAGTAATGATGTGAGCACATCTGCGGTGTGTGATGTTGCTAAAGTGTTTCAGAGAAAAGTGTCAAGGTTGAGGTTCATTTAAGTGTCCAGGTGGGCGGAGCCAGGTAGAAACCCAGGGTTTCTTCGATAAAACCTGCCAGCGACCAGGTTTAGTTCACGGACAATGTTGCCATGATAACATACTCAGTCACATTCTCAGTTTTCCTCATTTGAGCCACAACTTACTAAGAGTTTGAACATAACCCGCTTTATGGAATACCCCTCAGATTCACTGATCCAGAACAAAAACAGACTACATCCCTACAGTTTAAACCTAATTGATGTATAAGTAAAAAAGAAAGAAAAAGTGTAGGAACCTTTTAAAACAGTTATCACAGACATGCACAAAACAACCCGACACAAGCCAAAAAAAGAAAGCATGAAATAATTTATATCAACAAGTTCAGTCCTCCATTATCAGTTAACAGATACAAGTGAGGTGAATTGCACTGAACTTATTAGTTTTATAAATACTGTAGACGCAGCAGTGTTCAATTTGTCGACAATAACTTAAACAAAAACTCTTTGTCAACAACGTTTTATTGCGTGACTAATTTGTGACAACAAAAAATAAAAACGTACCCTATACGATGACACTGGCTTGCCAGATTGTTTTGCTTTGTAACCAATTCAACATCTTAACTGAAATTTAAACTCTCAGTCTATCTTTGATTGGATGATGACCAAGCCCCGCCCGTAGTAGTGATGCACATCCAGTTTAGGTGCACAGGCACCTTATGATGAGCATTAGCTTGCATTAATATCTTAAACCCTCATGTCTCAGTTAGAAAAAGCTGCTTGTGTGAACTGTGGTAGAGCGAGGTAGAGAATGGATAAGGAGAGAGAGAGTGAGTGGTGACTATTGGAAAGCCGCTGACTCAGATCAATAGCACGTCATTTGATGATTCACTGCGGTTACTTTCAACAGCGCAAATAAACTTCTCCAAACGACTTCTCAAACGTGTAAATTTAAAATGCACTAAACATTATGTTCCTGTAAGTGCATATTAATCAATTACAGTAAAAAATCAAAAAGAATGCTGTCAATTTCATCCACAAAAAAAAAAAGTTTGGTTAATTGAATTGAAATAATCAATCAGAGGATTTTATTTTATAATTTTTTTTTTTTTTTTTACATATCTTAGGAACATTTAATTTGTTGTACCCTACCAGATATTTTCTGGTTGTTCTACAGCTTTTTAGCCTTTGCTAAGCTTCCCCAGCACCAGTTTTAAGGTTAATGGTCGTAATCTTGCAGGTTGTAAGTCATTTGTTCAAATTTACAGAAAATAAACGGCGACTTGTCAAGAACATCATTGTCTTACACATTTTCAATCAGGCCTTGGACATAATATAGTAATGTGACACAATCTTAGTTTAAATGATTAAACACATTGTTAAAGGTGTGATAAAATGACAAACATAAATCTATTACATAAAAACAAAACTGTCAAATTACAAGAAATACTAAAATAAGACTGATTTCCAGGTTTTTTTTTGTTTTTAACACTAAAAATGAAAGAATCCTAAATGTGAATTGAACTAAAGTCTTTGAGTAACTAAGATTAAAATGAATGTAACGCAGTAAGAGAAGTTATCAGTAGGCTCTCAAAGAACAATCTGTCATGTGCAATCTGTGTTTTTGTCAGACAACCGATCACTAAGGACACATTCAGGCAGTACCGAGTGCTGGGGAAAGGTGGATTTGGAGAGGTGAGCGGTGCAGCAATATGTGTCATAGGCGATTTCTCACGTGTTGTGATTTAAAGCTGAAACCTGAGACTTGGAGTTGTTTTTCTTCTCAGGTGTGTGCGTGCCAGGTCAGAGCCACAGGGAAGATGTACGCCTGCAAGAAACTAGAGAAGAAAAGGATCAAGAAGAGGAAAGGGGAGTCCATGGCTCTCAATGAGAAGCAGATCTTAGAGAAAGTCAACAGTAGATTTGTGGTGGGTAAAGAAGAGTCTTGCATGTTTGTTTGAGCTCTTTAATCAATGACAATTGAGTCGAACATCAATCCAACCAGACAAAATAAAGAGGAAAATTGGTCTGCAAACAGAGCCTTTCAAATGTTGTTTGTGAAATACGATGCAGTCACCCTCCACTCAGTGCTGCAGACCCCATCATCAAAGTTTCTGAGCTTTTTGAAAGTAGACAAGTAACTTCTCATTTACTGCATAATGTAAATATTTCACCCGTTAACTCAGTTTAAACATTGGATCAGAGGCTTTCAGGCTCTCCCCAAACTGTCAATTTTTTGTTTTGCTTTAGTGTAGAAGCTACATGTTATAGTCATAAGAAAATTCAATATGTCAGTATGCTTTGCATGATAAATGGGAGTGAATTTGATCATGAGGAAGGCAACATGGCAGCTACATTTGTCAGACTGACTTTCTATTCTTATTGGTCAAAATGTCTTCTTATTAAATGATCACATGTACCACTGCAATGTTCCTCTACTGAAATTCTAGCTTATATGAAACACTGCATGATAAACTCCATCTGATTGGGTTTCTCTACATCTTGTTCCAGTACTGGAGAGATTTAGAAAACACTAATTGTATTTGAATAATAAAGTGCATGAGCATCTTTCTGTCCTCTCTTAGGTGAGCTTAGCGTACGCGTACGAGACCAAAGATGCTCTGTGTCTGGTGCTGACCATCATGAACGGCGGCGACCTGAAGTTTCACATCTACAACATGGGCACACCAGGCTTTGACAAAGACAGGGTTCAGTTTTACGCTGCACAGATCTGCTGTGGACTCGAGCATTTGCACAGGGAATCTATTGTCTACAGGTAATGCACTCTAACTAGTTAAAGTTAAAGTTTTCATTTTCACAGCTTTATCAATTTATTTTCTGACACATTGTCAGTACATCTGCCTCCATGTTGGGGCAGTGTTTTCTATATTTATGCTTTACTGCCGTGGATTTTATTAGAATTTTAAATCACAAATTAATTGTGTCATAGTTTAATCAAATTTTTAAATGATTTCCTATCACATTAAATGTCACTGAACAAATATGGAGAATTTTTTTTTATTTTATTTTTTTAACTCAAACCCTGTGGCTGTGTTTGAAATGGCGTACTCCGTACTATACAACACAAAGTCAATGATAATATACTGTTTTAGTGTCCATAATCATAATGTGTTGTTGGTCCTAAAGATCTCTATACTTAGTGGCCCACTTAGCCTCACTTTTCATGAAGGTGGAAATCCTGGTCAGGTAGTCACAGTTTACTTGCTTCCTGCTGTTCTTCGGTAAGCAAACTTACCTTTTACTCCCATTTTACCACTTCTCCATCAAATTGCAATGCCTTTTCTGCCATTTTTTTTAGTTTCAAGACATTTTTGGCATTTATAAACCCTTTCCACCGCTCTTCACATCTAATGTTGCATATGTTTACCCATTGTTGTCACTTTTACCCTCTTTTCTCCATTATTCGTGCATATTTTGTGCACATTTAACCACATTCACTTTTTATCATGCCCATCATTTGCCAGTTTAAACTAATTGTTTCAATATTGTCACTTTGAATGCCTTTTCACCACTTTTTCTGTCTGTTTTTGCCCACTCTAATTTGCAACTTTGGTTTTTAAAATCCCATTTCACCTCCTTTTCCACCATATATTAACCCATTTTATTTTTAAAAAACAAGGATTTACATCTTTAAGATGACTATTTACTATGGCGCAAATAATAATGCACTTCCTGGATAACAGTGTGCTGTATATTATTCAGATAAATAAATACATGTGGTTATCACAGATTCATAGAATAATGGACCATCATTTTGCTAACTTTATGGATGGTCCCCAAAAATCTCTCCCCTTTATTCCGCATTATAGATGGCTGTTCTCTAATGTTCATTTCTGTGTTCAACCACCTTCAGGTACATTGAGAGTCCCCTGGTCTCTGGAACCTTTATTTTGGGGGTTGCGGGCTGAAATGGTTGAGAACCCCTTGTCTACTATATACTAATAGCATGATTAGGATGATGACCTTTCCCACTGAAGTATACTTCCAAGTTTCCCAAGATGCATTTCGAACCTACAATGACAAAAACCTGAAGCACACTTAGGTCAAATATCCCTAATGATTCACCACCTTTGAAAGTTCTGAAAGCATTTTAAGCGAGAAAGTGACAAAGTAGAATGTTAACATCTGGTCATGTGATGCATAAAACTCACGGAAACACATTTCATGCTGACATTTCAGAGATTTTTGGGGCCACGCCATTATGCTACTCACCAAACTTCAAAACAAGAGCCCTATTTACAAAATCATAAAAAAATGGAAGACAAGAAGAGACACTTTTGTTTTGGAAAGGTGATGTTTGATTTTTTTTAGCTTGAAGCCGGTACAAGGCCTATTTTACATTCCACTCGCAATGCATCATGGGGTAGGTTGAGGAGTGTGCACACCATGAGTGTACATCCGGGTATTTGTTGTGTACTCAATCATTTCATACTATCTATTATCTAATGTATGAGTAGCAAGTTAGTATGCAATTTCAAACACAGCCTGTTTCTCTATATTTTTGGTCTTCCACTAACCTCACTGCATTTGAATCTAAGTATTTGAAAAACATTTCTTGTTTGTGATTTGTAGAGATTTGAAACCAGAGAACATCCTTTTGGATGACAATGGTGAGTGTTTGCAAAGGTGATCTATGGATTTTTACAGTGCACTGAAAAAATTGATCTGATCATGTCACAGTTTCAGGAACTGACTGTTGGCTTTATTATGTGACAGGACACATTCGTATCTCGGACCTTGGGCTGGCCATTAAAGTGCCTGATGGAGAGCTTATCAGAGGGAGAGTTGGGACTGTTGGTTACATGGGTAAGAAGATTTCTAAATGTTCTTTATTTATGTGTTCAACTACATCAAAAGGGTTAATGTGTCTCTACAGCTCCAGAGGTTATAAACAATGAGAAGTACGCCATGAGTCCTGATTGGTGGGGTCTTGGCTGTCTCATTTATGAGATGACGGCGGGACGATCGCCGTTCCGTGCGCGCAAGGAACGAGTGAAACGTGAAGAAGTGGAGAGAAGGGTGCAGGAGGAAGAAGAAGAGTACAACGAGAAGTTCACAGAGGACACCAAGGCCATCTGCAGAATGGTGAGGCTCAGCCGTGACCTATCTTTATGGAGGTAGAGAGATGACTGATAAATAATGAAGTGATTCATCTCACACAGCTGCTCACCAAAGACCCCAAGCAGAGGCTGGGCTGTAAGGTGGACAGAGCAGAAGGCGTGAAGGCCCACTCCTTCTTCAAAAACATCAACTTCAAGAGGATGGAGGCGGGAATAGTGGAGCCTCCCTTTGTGCCTGATGTGAGTTGTCATGGCGGCCCTCAGCTCTTTAGCACCGAGCAGCAGATCTTTTCATAAACAGAATTGATTAAACTTTTCGTCATAGTTTTTGTCGACTACATTTCAATAACTTGACTCTGACTAATTAAGAAAATTACACTGAACGAAAACTAATATTACAATATATTGAGTTTTTCATTGACTAATAAAAATGTAACTTTAACTTTGTCACATGGGACAAAATCCATTCAGAACTCATGTGATCACATCAAATCTGTCTATTCACACACATTAATACAATTCCATATCAGGTTAATAAGTAATAGTTTAATCTTTATTAAAAAATGCATTAACTCTTGTGCTGTATGTTTTAGTTGACTGTATCTGTAACAGATTTAGTAGACTAAAATAATAATATCATTTAGATGACTAAAAGTAGACTATAACTGGATTAGCCTTGATGACTAATTTTTGACAAAAACCAAGTTGCATTTTAGTCAAAAGACTAAAACTAATTCCAAATTTGTTGTCAAACTTAAGTCTGGTGGGAAGAAGCCATAATTGACTTGATTATCAGCTGATTTTTATGAAAATCAATGTGGAAAACTAAAAAAGAAAACCACACAACAAAAGAGAACTGTTGGACCGAAACTTTCCCTTTTAACCTTTTTTATTTTGTTTATCTAATGGCTATTTTTTATCTGCTGTCCCTGGTCAACTGTTAAAAGTAACCCTTAAAACAAAATCTGCCAACATTAGTGCAATAATAAATGTCACATTCTAAAATGGCATAAAAACATTCATAAACCTTAATAATTCACCTTCCTAAAAATGTACAAGTCAGTTTCATTGTATTGTTCATTACGTATTTTAAGTACATATAGAAATAAAATGCAACAGAACTCCTGACTATCAGGGCAGATCTGAACTCAAAAGCCATTTTCTGCTTTGAAAAAAATGCAACATGACTCAAATCAGAATAATTTCTAACGATCTAATGCTGTGGTGTTTTGAAACTGGTGTAATTTTTACTATATATCATGAATACACTCAGTGGATTATTGATTAGTCGTTTAGAAACTTTTTAAGTGGTAATATAAGACTTCTTCAACAGGAGCATAAACAGTATTGCATATGACCCTATACAGGGTTTTAATGGTCTACTGGTGCCTATTCTTGGTGATGCAGGGCAAAGGCAGGTTTACACCCTGAACAGGACATCAGTTTAATACAGGACTAACATGCAGGGAAGGTCATTGACCTCTGACTCCTCCTTGGCCAATGAGCTTGACTGCTGGGAGGCAACAATGTAAACCACATCTGCCAATGGAAAGATCTGAGAGATGAGATGCCTGTTCCAAATGGACCATTAATATGATATTTAGTATGTCTTTTTTTGTTTATGTTTAAGTTCTAATCTGTTGAGAAAAGCCAATAGTTGAAAATGACTATCTGTAATGTTTGTGTGTTTTACTTTACTGTTTCTTTTAAAGGTTTTTTTTAAATTGTTGTGAAGATAAACATTTTTGTAGTTTAAAAACTTGGTAAGTAGAGCAAATCGCTTTCAAACCCCTTGCTCGTACGTAAACCAGTGCAGTAGATAAAGAGTCACATCAGAGAGTTTTTCCACCCTTCATGAAAACAGTGAGTTAGTTCAACTGGGTAAATCATGAAACTGTTTCTTGTCTTCCAACCACATCTTAATGTCCTCTGCCCTCTTTCAGCCTCGGGCTGTGTACTGCAAGGATGTGTTGGACATTGAGCAGTTCTCCACAGTGAAAGGAGTGAATTTGGACCAAACCGACAATGACTTCTACTCCAAATTTGCTACAGGCAGCGTTTCCATCCCGTGGCAGAACGAGGCAAGTTCAGGCTTAAAAAGAACTCTCTTTGTCATCTTTTTTCTGCTAATCTAATTTTCATGTCTGCATTATCTTTCTCCCCCGTCACTCAGATGATTGAAACAGAGTGTTTCAGAGATTTGAACGTGTTTGGGGCCCAGGGGATGATACCTCCTGATCTGGACTGGAATCATCCACCAGAGCCCCCCAGACGCAGCCTGCTGGACAGGATCTTCAGGAGACATGTATGTGAGGCTAAAGAAAACCTCACCACTTTGGACACACGCATTTAAATGATGCCATGCAAATTTTCTTCTCGCTTTACAGCATCCAGAGGTCTCCATCTCCAACAGCCATGTGCAGTCTTCCAGTGTGAACTCTGTGGACTCCATGTCCAACTCTGCCCCCTAGTGGCACTTTGGCAAAGTGGGAGCCTCACGTAGTACACGCAGAAAGTATAAAGTACAGGAAGGCGCATTAATGGATTTCCCTGCTGCTTATTGGTTCAAAGCTGGGGCCTGAGCTGCTGCTGGAGACAGCCTATCAGAAAGGCTAAATGGTCCTTCCCAGGACAGAGAAGAGGACCTGAGACTCTGGGCCTCTGTGGATGGATACTCCAGTTATGTATGAAAATGAGAAACTTTACTTACCCTCAGGATTTGTGGACCTTAGAGTAGAGCCACTGATGTTAATAAAAATCGAACAGGATAGTTACCAATTAATATTCAGGGGATCCATTGTATAATAAAGACCACCACAGGAAACAGATGATGGGGGTCTCTGTGCATTTTCTGAGTTTCTTGATTTTTCCACAGAAGAAGTTTCTCTATAGTTGTTTAACTTCCCGGCCTGTATCTTCTACCAACTCTTCTTAACCATCCTTCCTCTAAGTGTCTTCAACTGCACATCCAAGCTTACTCTCTGTCTGTATTTCACCTCCAAGGCTCAGATCACTTCTAACATTCAGAAAACATCACCTTAACAGCCTCAACGCATGACGTGCATTGCCTTGCATACACTCAGGCCAAAGATTACATTCATTTGTGATGCCGTCTTCCTGTTTGTTGTGTTTGTTTTTGAAGCTGTCATTTAGAAACACGGGGAAATCTGAAAGTAAGCATGAGCCGCCATCATATCATTACTGCTTAAAGCACACACACATACTGTACGCACAGTACACAGCCAATCTGATGTACAGACATTCGCTTTTCGCTTCATTCCACTGACGTTACCATCACACGCAGACGGCTCCCTCATTTTACAGCATCACTTTATTTGTGAGATAATGTGGAGTTTGTAAAGCTAACTATTACGCTGTACAGAAATACAGACATTTCCTCTCCTTCAGTTTTCTGCACAGTCCCGTGGAGTGGAGCTACTGCACTCAGCCTGACTTATTAGTTGCACAATTTGAAAAATAAAAAAGGAAAAGAAAAGAAATGTCATGCGGTTTTGTTACCAAATGGAAATGTTTTACCTCTGATCATCAAGGCACATTATTGTATAGATATTGTCAGATGCCGCTTTTTTACATTTAAAACTAAAGTGTTCTTTTTCTCCCTTTGCTTTCTCCATGAAAGGAAAGGCACTGCTGCATACGTAGCTATTGTTGTATTATTGTTTTTTTCTCTATATATTTTCCCTTTTGTTCTTCAAAATGCCTCACAAATCTAAAGGGTCTTTCTTTTGTTTTGCACCCAAATTTATGTCAGTCACACAGAGGAAGACACCCAATGATCCTACACCCTAACACAAGGAAATGGCCTTCTCACAGTAACACAACCAATCAGAAAGGAGGAAGAGTTCTGGCTCTGTATATTATTATTCCCTTGAGGTAGAGACGCTGGTCCATGCAGTAATTTAATTGTCCTCGGTGATCTCACTCGAGCTTCTTTATTTTCTGCTTACTTTAAAAACATTTTTAATGGTGGATATGTGAAAATATATTTTTAAAAATCTGCGTACTTGATAGATTTAACCCAGAAGCAGACTGAAGTGCCTCTTTGTTTGCATGATCTCCCAGACAATGTCCACACCAGTGTGAGCCCTCTTTTTATTCCCTGACTGTCATGCTGTTTGCGTCACCGGGGAATGCCTCAACACACACACACACACACACACACACACACACACACACAAACTCACTCATTTTGTTGGAAGTGAATGAAGGAAAGGAAGGAATCGAGGGGAATTATTCTTAATGTGATGTAAAGCAAAGTACTGAGTGCATGTGAAAGCCAATCCCTTTATGCCCTTCAAGTCCTAATAAACTCTGTACCATACTTTGACTCCTTTTCTTCCCTCTTTGGCGTCACCGGCTGCAGGAAAAAATAAACCATCTTCATCTAAAATTATATTAGGTTATGAAAAGTAAATATTTTTATAATTTTAAGGTCAGTTTAGCATTTGAGGGCTTTAGTACATTAAAAGTCATAAATGAGATCCATTATCATGAAATCATTCTTGAAATTCTGGACAACTTGCTTAACCTTCTTATTAAAGCAATGAGCAGCTAATCCAAGATATGAAATCTGTCATGTTTTAATAGTTCCCACTAAATAGATCTCAAAACATTTTCATTCTGTTATTAGTTAACGTGATTTTTTTTTTTTTATTTCTACTAATATTGTTACCAAGCCTGTAACAGAGGGGCTTGTTTTAGTTGTTTTTGTCTAAATCTACTAATCCACTCTAAGTTTTATGTATTCATGTGTATCAGAGTAGTGTAGTAAGCACTTTTTTTGTTCCTGGGACATACTGCCATACTTGTACTTGTGGTGTGTGAGTAAAGATAATGTTATCTGTCGGAAACATGGATGAACGGATATTAGTCTCTACTGATCCAATGCAACCAGTTTAACCTGAGATTGAGCTTTATGCAAAAACATTATCAGTCAGGTGTCATTTCTTTGTTAATTGTCAAATTTTGGCAAAGTATATTTTTTTTTATTGTTTGACATTTTTTTGTAATCAGATCATATTTTTAAACTTGATTTTCACACACTGTAATATAGAATAAGGCTTTCAGCAGTGATTAATAAAATCTAACGCTCTAGATATGAATTAGTGAATGAACAGAAGTATTTATCACTTGGAGTCACCAATATTGAATGGCTTGACTGCACTGTTTCTGGTTAGGCTCTGATTTGCAGTGTATGTGACTAAAGGTTTGTATAATACACTGTGTGACAGGTGTTAGGTAGGTGCACTAATTAAAAACACTACAAATGGTGACCTGCAGGAAGAACACAGGTTGTTTAGCCATTGGTATGAGGACAGTGGAATAGGGCAGGTGCACACCTTATTCCACATGAGCATGCAGAAGGTGCAGGAAAAGCTGGTAGGAGATTCTGTTTGGTGTGTGTATGGTATGTTGTGTTGGTGTCTTGCACATGACATTTACCATCTTTATTATTTCAGATGTGCTTCCCTACTTGTTCCCTGCTTGAGTGGAATACAGCTGGTTGTTGGTAGACTACCGACAGACCAGGTATTTTAAAGTTTGTTTGTAGTTCATCTTTTATTGATACGTTTTAATGTTTTTTGTATTAAAGTGTTTTGTATGGTTATTAATGTTTTCTTTGCAGAGCATCGGGGTCCATACGCTGCTCTTGCTGAAAATAATTTGTTTGTTTTGTTTATTAGTCAGGCTTTGTTTCCTTTGTTCTAGTCCGTCCTGACACGTGAGCCGGTCAGGGGCAAATAGCTGGGTTTTCCTATTTTCTTCTTCTCTTTATTCATTTTTTGTTTTGCGTTTTATTTGAACTTGTGCTCCCCCTTTGTCACCAATACCCGGTAAGCTCTCAGTCAGGCCTTCAGGTGGGGCCTTAAGGGTGTAAGTGTGCCGTGCATATTCACGTGTGTAAACGCGTTGAGAGGAATATTTGAATTGCAGTGTGTAATTGTTGTGAAACCATATTCCCCCCCCCACAAATCCTGTCACCATAATTGAGAGTTGAACTGGGAGTCTGGTATGGTGAGGCTTATTAATCTTTATGAACTGGTTTTAATAATAAAGATTCTTTCTCCCTACCTATTGGACTGCTTCTTTTGTATTGCTAAATCCTTAAGCGGGTGTAACACAAGGCCTGTGTGTTCCTGTGGTAAATGAGAGATTATACCCTGCAGAAGGCCAAAGGGAATGATGGATGATACCTGCCACACAGCCAGATGGACTCGAGGTTAAAGGTTAAGGTGACTTCAGTCTCCGTTAGGGTTTATTCATCCTTCCTGTTTACTCTGCTGGACTTGGTCCACTTTATAGTCAGATGGCTTACATCTCCCCTGACTGATTCCACGCCCCTCTCTGATTGTGTGCACTGTTGACGTCTACTGTGATAATATTACTGTTAGATAGCTTTGAGTGTTTTTGAACAGGGACACCAAGGTTCTCCAGCGACGTGATTAAAAGGACAAATCACATGACCAGCAAATGGTTGGACACGCTTCCAAAATGAGTGTGACTCGATTTTCCATCTCGGTGGAAGTCAATCAGACATTACATCAATATAAATGTGAGTTTTACCCATGGAAAACAAATATCACTAACCTCTGCCTTAGAGGCAGCATCACTAACCATCAAAATGTAGTGATGTAGTTGTGAAGTCTTTAAGAAGTGTTTATTTCAAGTGTTCCATCTTATTTGAATTTATTTTGGCAGTCTTCACAAACAAAAAAAAAAAAGTGCAGAACAAACAATTGTCCAATTCATCCACCAAAAGGGTGTAGGTTGGAGCTAAAGCTTATCGACACCTACCCCATCACAACAAAACAAGGTTCTCTACATAATATCACACACAAAAACTATTTAACTTAAATTACTATTTTCACAATATACATTCAATATGTTCTGCTCAAGTTTTATATATACAGTTTATACATTTACATCAAACATATGTACACACGTATACATACATACATACACATGAATGTATATCACATGTACATAATATTATACTATTTCATATTTACAACACAAATTTCATCAATTTAAAGTGTCATATAAATTAACAAAAACCTTTTATGTTTAAGAATCAATATATTTTATACCGTTATATACATGTTATATATTATTGTTGTCCAAGGTAAAATTATTGCTCTTCTTTCTTATACTTACTAACAATGTATGATTTATAAAGCTTTTTAAACTGGTTTATGTAGGTGCTTTTTTTTTTAATTTTCATCCTTTAGGCAGTTCCATAATTTAACGCCTGCTATTGTTATACTCGTCTTTTTCAGTGTTGTCCTAGCATATTGGATCTTGAAATGTAGTTTTCCTCTTAAATTATATTCCCCTTCTCTCTCTAAAAATCTTTTCTGCAACTCTTTTGGAAGTGCATCTTTATTTGCTTTATAAATCATTTTGGACAGTTTTGAGTTGGATGAGATCTGGGAGTTTTAAATCTGGTGTTTTTGAGAATAATCCATGTGTGTGTTCTCTGTATCCTGCGATATGTATCAGTCTGATGGCTCTTTTTTGCATTATGAATAACGGTTGGATGTTCATCATGTATGTATTTCCCCAAACTTCTAGACAGTAACTCATATATGGTAAAACAAGTGTACAATAAAGAGTGTGAAATGCTTTTTGATTAAGAATGAGCCATGTTTTGCCCAGGACAGCAATACTCCTCGACAACTTCTTTTTAATGTGTGACTTAGCAGATCCCGTGATCCAAGATCACACCCAAAAATATTATTAGCATTAGCAAAACAAAAAAAAGTTATCGTCACAGGAAAACAATTTTTGCATTAAAAAAAATGGCTTTAATTCCAATGGTAACTGTCAACATTCTTGTTCATGCCTCAAATGTATATCCATCTTCTCCAGAGTATAACCTTAGTAGGACTATATCCAACACTTGTAGCCAATGGGCACATGCCTCACGTTAGAGACTATAGCGCTAACATACTGTATATACAGTATTTTGAACATAGACACGCTGATTATAAACTTTTATCAAAGTCCCCTTTGTCATCAAAATACATTTAGCCAAAATTTTGTATTCCCTAGAAGCAAATGTTGCTATTATTCCCGGCCCCCTTCTTTTGATAAAAATTAAAAACAAGATTTCAATCTAAATTGTTGACCTTTTACAACTTTCCAAAAAAAGTTGTTTTCTATTGTGCTCAATGTGGTTGGACACAACCATACAACACTATAAAAAAGTGAATTGGTTGTTAAATGTGTTCACATGTAGTTGAGTGGGTCACAAAGAGTTAGAGGTTGAATGTGACGATCGACTGATACAATAATAAACCCTGACCTCATGAAAGAAGTGCTGTTCATTTTCCCAATTTTATTTTGAAAAGCTGAAACCAGAGATGATCAGCAGGGCTCATGCTGCAGTGTGACTCGTGAATAGGGAACATGCATGCACAAGCAAAAGAAAATAAAAAATACCAGAGGAAATTACACGTACGTACATGTGTGCGTGTGTCCAGCACTGGATGTTATCTTACACAATGTTTGTGAGGCTGTCAGACATGCTCATCTTGTCCGTGCAGCAGCCTTGGTGACATGGTCGTCGGAAGAGTGAGGCCACGGGTGTTATCTACATGATGATAGCAGAGCGACCTTGAGGAGAGTGTGCACATATAAATACAAGCACATTTTAACACCCACAGCTAGAAACCCAGGAATCTCTGCAACAGCGATCATCAGCCGCTACTAACCCAAAGGGATTCGCCTCAAAGAACATCATTGAAATTTAGTTTACAATTTAGTTTTTCTCAAAACTACTGAAACCACTTTGAGCAAAAATGTTGCCTGCAACTTTCAAACTATGTGCTGGCATCTCTTATCGGCATATGAGGAACATGACAGGTGAGTGCTTTCACATGGAGAGACATTCATGCTGTTTTTTTGATTTTTCTACATACACTAAAATCTACATTTTCCTTTCTGAGTTCCACCTTAGATAAGGAGCTAAAGGAAAAGAGAGTACATAAAACTTAGCTCTAATCATTTCCTCTTGAGCAGTTCTTTCACTTTTTTTCATTGCAGATGTGATTTAAATACTTCTAATAAGTGCAAAAGAATGGAATAGATTGTTTGCTTTCTTTATTTTAGGTTTGAGGAAAAATGCCATGGTGGCACTTCATCATGAGATGAACAGACTGGCAGGCCCAGGACCCAGTAACTGGATCAGCCAAGTCCGCAGACGCAGCTCTCTTCTCAGTGAGTTAGATATATGACAAATACTTGAAAATGATGAACCAATAACAGATCAAATTATGGTAATCATTTTTTTCTGTCATAAAGATGTATGAACATTAAGGATAAAGATGAGGTTGTGTGGTGCTCTGTTGGAAGGTTCTCGGATACAAGAGGAGGGTTTCAGTGAGGAAGAGATGTCTTATGTGAAGCAAGGAGAGAACGCGCTGCAGAAAGCCATTGGGATCCTTGGGGAACAGGACGGCTGGACCATTGAAACCGTAGCAGTAAGTACAAAACTAAGACAACACTCTTAGTTACAATGTCCTAGCATGGGTGATCAAAAATGAGCCTCAAACTACTTATGTTAAACTTCCTTTTTTTGCCTTCCTTCAGGCAAATGGAGACAAAGTCCTGAGTAAAGTGTTGCCTGACATTGGGAAGGTATTCAAGCTGGAAGTTGTTCTGGAGCAACATCCTGATGACCTTTACCAAGAGCTAGTGGGAAACATGGAGCAAATGGGAGAGTGGAACCCAAATGTCAAGGAGGTCAAAGTAAGAGGAAAACAGCTTTGCTAAGATTAAACTATGTGACACTTTACACCTTATTCAATCTTCTACAATCTTACTGTTTGTGCTTTACTTCTGACATGAGATAATATGACGATTTGAAGAAGCGCCTGATGATAGCCAACGTGTACATTTATGACAAAACTAGAAACAATGAAAAAATACCACAATATTTATATACAACACATGTTTCCCACTCCACATTAAATTGCTCCTACACTGCTTTCAATCCTTCCCAAACCTGAAATGAAATGAAACATTCAATGTTTCTTTAAATCCAAAGACTTCAGACACATTCTTGAAGTTTCCTTGTTTAAAAATGTGAGTTTAAAAACAAGCAGCACTGCTAACCTCATCGGGGATGTTGAGAATGAGGTGGATTGATAAGTCTGAGGCGTCTACTGCAGCGTTGTACAATCTGATATTTCAGATTCTTCAGAAAATTGGCCACGACACAATGGTCACCCATGAGGTGTCGGCAGAAACTCCAGGAAATTTGGTGGGACCCAGAGATTTTGTCAGTGTCCGCTGTGCCAAACGCAGAGGCTCCGCCTGTTTCCTGGCTGGGATGTCAACCCAACACCCCAAAATGCCCGAGCAGAGGGGTGTAGTCAGGTGAGTTACTGGGAACAAAGCTGTAGTCTGAATTAAATAAATGCATAAATATTTGTAATGACCTTTACCCTCATACTATTTCTTTAAATATCATGTTATCCAGAGCAGAGAATGGTCCCACCTGTATAGTAATGAAGCCATGTGCAGAGGACCCAGAAAAGACCAAGTTCACCTGGTTACTAAGCATAGATCTAAAGGTATGAAACTAACACTGGTGCAGTTTTATTTTGATATTTCACTCATTATTTCAATCAGCAGAAAAATGGTAGTCTAGAACATCTAACAGTAGTACTTTGTCACCTTCAGGGCTGGATCCCCAAGACAATCATAAACAATGTGCTGTCGCAGACACAGGTGGACTTTGCCAACCACCTCAGGCAAAGGATGACTAATAATGTTTCCATGGAGCTGGCTCAGGCCTGCTGACACAAAGCGGCTCCTGAGCTCTGACCCAAAGAGCTACAGAGGAACAAGAACTACGACTCGTTGGAAAATAGAAGTTTTGAGCAAATATCCTGCACTTTATACGACTTTAGTAGTGAGTTAGGACGATTTAGCAAAAGCTTGCAAAATACATGCTAACACTACGTTTGTCGATTCAACTCTTTAAGTTATTTCAATGAGGAAAGAATAAAAAGACTTATTGAAATGATACAACTGAACTTTTATTAATCAACTAGAGCTGTTTGAGCTAAACGTTGCCATTTTGTTTTACTGTTTGGATCGTCGCTATCTCTTAGATCATCCAAATGATTGAGATTTAGTTTGATTGGTTGTTGTTCCCTCTCTTTTCATATATTCAAGCTTTTATTTTACTTTTTTAATTTATTGATATTGCACTACCTGAAATATCGCAGCTACTGCCATTTAAATAAATACATGACAATGATGTTGTTGCGCTTTTGTGAAAATGTTAAAGAATAAAATCCTGAATAAATTTCAGTGTGTGTTTTTTTTTTTTGTTTTGTGTAGTTTTTGATTTTCTGTTTAGCTTGCAAACTATTTCATACATTAACTTTCAACTGCACTTTATAATAACTTGTGTTGTCCTTCTATAGTACACAACTTGTGTTGAAGCAGTAACATAATAAATAAAAATAAGTCCTGTGCTGACGTTTTGTGAGTGTATACCCATCTCTTACATCTCTCACTCAAGCATACAAGCTGCTCATAATCAAAAAAGTATTGGTCCTTTTTAAAGGTATTCAATTCATAATATAGTACTTTATTGCTTGTAAAAGTATATATTATAATAATTAGTTATTACAATTTTTTACATTGTATTACTAGCTATTTATGAATTTTATAAATTAAGTAGTAAACATGTAGAGATATATAATCTGTCATCAAGCATACACACCTGCTCATAAGTATCGAGTACTTTGGAAATTATAATTTCGGACTCTTGGATAAGACCTGATTGGTTAATTTGTAATTTTTTTTTATTCCATTTTATTTATTTATTTTTTTTTTGGTTGATTGAGTAACACTGACTTGATCAGAATTAATTGCCAGTTGTGCAATATTTTTGGCTCTTTAAACTACTTACAGTAAGTTTATACAGTTTTTCTTGTTTACTTGAGGACAGACTACACAAAATCTACCTACCTATGAGCCTCCTTGAACCCTGAGATCCTCCGGCACCGGCCTTTTGGGATCCCAAAAGTCAGGACACGTAAAACTGTATCAACGCCGTGTGTGAGGCCCCCATCTGTGAAACAGTCTGCCGGAGAACCTCAGGGCTGCTCAAGACCCACCTTTTCAAACAAACTTTTAATTAATTATTTATTCATTTTAGGATTGTTATCTTTCATGTTTTTATTGTTATATTTTGTGGTTTTCATAGTTCTAGGATTGCTTTCTTCTGTGTAGTTTTACGTTTTCTTTAATGTTGTTTTTATAGTTGTAGGATTGTCAACTTTTATGTTGTTTTAGGATTACTATCCCACTGTTTTCTAGGACGGAGCCCTCTGCACTGGGGGCTGTGATGGGCAGTTTTAGACAAGGTCATTTCTCTGTTTACTCCAGAATTTGAAGACTAATTTAGAACCTAAAGGTGTAGTTGCAGTTTTGAAAAGCTAGCTTGATTTTCAGCTCTACTACATCACGCACCCGTCAGCGCTTCGTCCAAAGCCACAAGCTTGAACGTACAGTGGAGACGTGATCTGACTCTGCCATTTCGGCACATTTGGGAGTTGTGCACGCAGGAAATGGGAGGGACAGAGGGACGCGTGGGCAGGACGAGACATGAAGGCTTCTAATTGGTTCTTTGCATTCGGACCGAATGGTGGGGATTGGTCACAGTTTTTAACGGAATAACAGCTGCTACAGGGGTCGTATTCTTATCACTCCTTTTTCTAAATAGATAATGTATTGACTTATCTTAGGATGCCAGGACCATTTCACCCACTATAACAGGATTGTGGACGCTATCGTAAATGCCTGTAATAATGACCATCAGCATTAAATCTTTGTAAATACAAACATAAGCAGAAGTGACAGGACCTGAGATCATAACAAGATCATGTAAATTATGAGTTCAATGAGAAATTTAAATAATTTATCTGGGTGGAATTATGCTAAAGCCTCTTTGTCAAAACAATAAATATTTTGGATAGTATAATAAAGTATTAGGCCTCACATGCACATTCATACTATGCTGTGCATTACTAATGAAAATAAAACGGCAAGCAGTGATAATGAGCCCTCGTACCTGCCGTGCCCATCGAGACACGAGGCAACTCCTTCCTACCGGCCGCGATCAAAGTCAAACTTCATTATGTTCAGCACAAGGTCTGGTTGCGGAGTGAGGTATCTGTCTCCCGTGAATGTCTTATATTCTTATGCTCTAGAACAAAAGTTGTCATAATAGGGTCGTGCCTCCGCTGCCTTTGCAGCTGAGGTGAGAAAAAATGAACTCGAAGAAATTGTGGTAATCTTTCTCAGAAAAAGCAGAAGAATGGGGGAATTTTTGAAGTTTTGCACCAAAACATCTCATGCTCACAAGTAGGTGACACTGTGTCTACAATCAGTTATTTTTATTGGTATGTGTTAGGTGTCGTAAAGTGATAATTAGTGTAAAGTTTCAGACTGATAAGACCATGTACAGCAAAGATGTTACATATTTACTGTTTCAGGGGTAAAAATGGCGATCTCAACCAGAGTTGAAGGCCATGTGAGATATAGAAATGTTTTTGTGCACAAGTTTTACGCTTTTATCATGATTCATCTTGGAGCTAGAAGCTAAAAGGTGAGTCCCTTGAATTCAATTAAAAAAAAATGTTTGATTAAAAATAGCAGACTTCCTGTGGGTTTTAGAATATGGCTTTAAGAGTCTTTTTGTGCATCTTAATAGATTCTATAAGTCAGTAAATTTTGGGATCTCTAGTGCAAATGTGCGCAACGGGCAGCTATTTAAAAGTTCAAGGGGTTGCTAGAGAGCTAATTTTGAAAAAGAAATTACAAAAAAATTTGAAATTTTAGGTTTTGGTACCCTTAGCATACATGGCAGATTTCATCACTTGCAAACATTTCTAATTGCTTGAATTGAGACATTGTGTTTTTTTGGCAAATGTCCCTGTGCCACAGGAAGTGTGTTCCGTAAAAACTCACCATCTTCTTGACAAATGATCATCCACTTGTCCAGAGCATTTCTGAACACATCTGGCAAGTGTGATTTGAAAACTGTCAACACAATGCATAGTATAATGAAAAAAAGTGCTTTTCCATCACCAGTGGGCAATTAGACTTGTTGCGTGAATTGTCACGCGATTGTGTGCAAAACACGTTTCTGCACATGATTTTGGGTTTCGATTGAATGAGTTTTGGCTGTGTTTTCGAAAAATTTCCAGTTTTAAAATATGATGAAACTTTAGCACCCCCTGTAGGCCTGGAAATGTGGTGAAAACTCAGTTTTTAAGAATAACATGAGGTCTTCAACTTGTCAAGAAATTATGAACTCTCTCGGAGGAGTTCACCTGTGGTTTGGCCAAAAAATTTTAAAAAGTGGTAAATTTAACCCGCTAAATTCAAAATTGCAGACTTCCTATTGAACTTAGGTTAATTACATTTTTGCAAGTCACAGTCCACTGCACCTACTGAAGGCTATCCAGCTAGTTCAAATCAGTGGGCGTGCACTGTAGCTGTTCCCACTCAACGTTCTTGAAGCCAAAATAAAGCGCTTCGGGGCATTTCCATCTTGCAAAGTTTAAATAATTTGTAGCCAGAGTCTGCGCAGTAGGGTCCGGCGGGAGGAGCTCTGGTAACACGCCCCGCCCATTTAGCGTACTGCCCAATCATCGGCTATCAATCATCGTCATATATGACGTCAAATCCCGTTTTTCAACCTCAAATAACTTATCTAAAACAAACTTCACAGAAAAATGAGCACTTGAACACAATGTTGGGTGATAATAGCTAGGCAGTGACTAGTTTCCGTATCAATAGACCGACATTCTATCCTTATGCAGCGCAGAGTTTAGGTTTGGAAAAAAAGGATGTGACAAGAATTTTAACTTTACAGTTTGACCCAAATCCCATCCATTAACATTGAGGAGGCGAGGTTTATGACCTTTACTACAGCCAGTCAGCAGGGAGCGCTCTAAAAGTAAAAGCTTCACTTTCTCGGGAGAATGTCCCATCCATCTTTTTTACAGTCTATGGTTCAAACCAGTGATAAGTTACAAACTCTAAGTAGCGCAAACAAGTCCTGAAATTGCGTCAAAAAAAACTACGCCTTAAATTTTTCACCAAACTACACCGTCCTGACAAATTTCATGAAATTGCACCCCTCGGAAGGGCCTAAAGACATCCACGTAAAGTGACGGTTGAAGAAGAAGAAGAATCCGTACAGTAACATTAGTGCAATAATTATGCAAACCATAAAACCTGTCATTGGTCTCTTTATAATACTCATCTTTACTCTAGATTTGCACCAGTGCACAAAGGTTAACTGACTGAAATGTTAAAACTGCATCGTTGATATTTTCTAAGTAGTAGAGAATCAGCCATTACGCTATTTATATCTAATCTATATCAGTCCTTTTGTAGCGGGAATCAGGTGAGATGATAATGTATTTCAGGGCAGACGTGACTTGAGGCAGACTTGAAGTAACATGATACAGTATCAGGTCGCAGAGAGAGAGAGGGAAAGCGATGACGTAATGAAGCTGAGGTTGGTTGGGAAACCACAATTCCCAGGATGCACTGGAAATGTACCGTGGCCAGTGGACGGGGGAAGGGAAGCTGAGATTGGAGGGAGAAACAATCAGAAACTGAGGTACTTTTTTTACCTTTAAATTCTCTTTTAAACTGTCGTGCAGTATGTGGTGTTTAGCTTTCATTGTGTATAAAAGTCCGATTCATTAACGCGTTTAGGTATGTTTTGCAGACAAACTCCATCCCCGTTACAGCTCTATAGAGCTACTACTAGCTCCGTTAGTTAGCTCGACAGCTGGAATTTGGTCTGTACGCTCTCACAAAGCTCCACATCATTTATTGGAAGGATTTTCTCACACAGCCCGTTTGCCTGCAGCTGTTGGTGTGATATGTGTTAGTATAGTTTCCTCTGTCCGAGCTGTGACTGCGTGTTGAAGCCTGCGGGGCTGCTAGCTGACATGTTTGCTAGCAGCACAGATAATGGTTGAGCTGTCAAACCTCTGTCACATAGAAACTCTAGTGTTTTACACTTTATTACAGCCATTTCACACCCCTGAGCATAGGCTCTGCAGTGTTTGACTGCACACTGAGATTTGTCTGGATTGAAGTCCAAATAGTCTTTACTGAAATAAATGATTATGGATAATTATTGCATATTACCATTCGTTGATAAAAGTATTATTACTCAAAATGAACTAAAAGTAATCAATTGCATTAGTATGTTCAACCAATACAAATAATATTCAAAACAACAATTAATTGTTATTTATAGTTATAATTTTTGTCCGTATTACACCCATTATAATAATAGGCTGTGGCTATAGACATGTTAAACGTATCAATAGACTGTCACTCTATGCATAAGCAGTTCCCCTCATTGGCCAGTTTAGGTCACGTGACAGGTGGACCACATGACTTAAAGTTCCGTCAGTTTTATTTTAGCTCATATTTATTTTTAGCTACGCCGCTAACCCTTTTATTTTAGCCCTAACCCAGGAAATACCCTAACATTTTTATTTTTGTCGTATATGTATTTTTAAAGATGGAATTTGCCACCACCACTTGGCCATCTTGACAGCACATTACTCTTATGTAGAAAAGGTTCGGAGAAGGTCCGATAACGTCATCGGTCGTACCCATAGTCCCCGGCGCTATGGCTACATTTAACGTATCTCTAGACACTTTCTTAATAATAATAATGGCTTAGATTTATATAGTGCTTTTTTTCAAGGAGACTCAACACGTGTGCAGAAACCATTATTCATTCACACCAGTCAATTACATCAGTCATACGGGTGGTAGTAAGCGACAATGTAGCCACAGCTGCCCTGGAGCATACTGACAGAAGCATGGCTGCCATTTCGCACCTACGGCCACCAACATTCATTGTTTGTATGTTTTGAAAGTGTATGTGAATGGACAATATATATGGTAGTAGTAGCACCAGTAACCATGGAGCTTTCATTATCTGGTTTCTTGTAATCCTAAAAATCTGAAGAAAAAAAGTTATTTATTTATTTGGCTTTTTGTTGTTCATAATTACTAAAAGGTGTCCCGATTTGATATTGATATGAGAAAAAGGGTATCTGATTATAGCCTGCATCTGTCTTTTTTTAATTAAAAGTATTTTCAGGGTCTTCTAATTTGTTTTTGCATTAATTTTATTCCATTGTAGAATGTATTTATGTTTAAGGTTAACATTTCTCTATTTGGTTAATAATAAATGGATGAGTTTTTCTCAAACTGTTGCTGACTATTGTTCTCTGAGTAACTACACTTTATTTACATTCCACACTACAGCAAGTAACAAAACTGTCGGTATGTATGGTTTGTGCATTCATTTTGTTCTTCTTCCTACATAGTGTACAGTCATACAGAGTATTACTTTCTACCATTGCTAGTTTTTACTTTCTGTAATAAATAAATATGTTGTCTCTCCACAGCCAACTCTGAACTGTTTGAGGAAGTACTGTGCAACATCCTCACCAGTGTAAGGGAAATATAAAACCATGAAGGAAGTGACAAATTGATTGAAATTACTCGATTAATTCATGTGTTCACACGAAAACAGGGTATAACCAAGCAATAACAATCGCAAAGTAATTTGGCATACTGTAATGATAGAATAACTTCAACTGTTGAAAAGTTAAAGTAATTATTTAAAGACATAACAGACAGGTTGCCTAGCTGTTCTAGGGCTTCATGTTTGCTGTGTCGAATAAAACTGTTTTGTTGATGTGTGACATGTAATTAATTTAGTGCAGTCGTTTTCTGTCACATAATCAGTGTCTAAGCTTCTAATTTTGAAGGTACCCTTGGTAAACATTGAGTTGTGTTGTTGATCATTCACTTAGTGGGGTTTAATTATTGTTTCTGTTCTACTTTTCAGTGCCCCTCCTCTGGAATAAACAGGAGCCCTTCCCCGACCCCTTGTTGCTCTGCTCTTGAACTTTCTTGTCAAGCCGAAGAGTCAATTTCAGCTCTAGTGCAAGTGAAGAAAATTTCACCTGCACTTGTTCTTCTAGATGCACGCAGAAGTAGCTTCCTGTGCCAAAGTAATGAAGTGTGTTGGACAAGGAGAGCCCAGCCCCGAAAAGCAATGTTGCCATCCAGCTTGTGTGTCTCTCTGGTGGGGCTAAGGAGCTGGGCCGATCTGTGGAGGAGGGAGTCGAGGCAGGTTTCCAGGAAACCTGTGTATTGATGGATAATCATTTCCCACAGTCAGCTCAACTGGACTAATACCTGCACATTGATTTAATCAAACAAGATTGCCATCAACAACTAAAAAAACAACAACACATAACTGTCCTTCCATTGGTGTTACTAAGAAAATGATGTGCTTCACACGGATGTCTTCTGCCAGCTGGTGACTGTGGACATCAAGATCTTGGAGGGCATGAAAAGAAAATGAGCAAAGCATAGAAATCTGCTGTCACCACACGCTTGATCAACAGAACGTAACCATGGTGGACCTAGCATCCGATCCTCTGCTCATTTCTGTTTGTGACTTGAGGAGCCTTTAGAGGCCAAGTTCAGGAGCCCGTACACCAGCCAGCACGCTCATATGCAATGGAAGACAACAACGCTGACGTCACATCCCACAACGAGGTAAGGTTTTCCAGCCTTAGTTTAATCTCATTTTTGTGTTCAAGGTTTAGAAGACTTTTTTTTAATTTAAAACAGAATGCTACACCAACAAGGCCAAGGTCTCTCCCTAATCACTGCTGCCTTGATCTTTTAACACTACCTTGATCCTAACCTTCTTGTTATAGAGTCAGACTAACATTTAATACGGAGCAATCAGGAGCTGATGAGTTCACACAGGCCATTGACATGTATTCACCCCTAGGCCCAAGGTCAACTGCTCTCTCTGCTTTAGCTCTAAGCTCTGATTTGGCTTGTCACTGTGGTGCAGCTCTCAGGGCATTAGCCTTATCCTCAGCTTGTTTCTCTAATCATAACATTACCTCTTTGTCTTTGGCTTTTATCCCTGTGTGTTGATTTATTGGCAAATGGCTGAAATAAGTTGTCAAACTCTATTCAGAATAAAAGCCTTCCACAGACGGTAATAGTTTTCACTAAAAGCAGCGCAGTCTTAATGCATTAAAGTCAATCATCTCAGACTTTGATTTGATTTCCTCTGATTGTTTATTGTTTATTATTTTGTCTTAAAAAAAGCTAGTCTTCCTGGGGTCTGACACACTAAAAGACATTACATAAACATTCATCCAATTCAATTAAACTTTATATAGCGCTAATTACAACAATCATTTTTCACCTATTATACACTCATCAGTCTTCAAAGTGATTAAATAAAATAGAAGAAAATATGTTGCAAGTAAATAAAAGTACTCCATTCCATATAAACCAGAATTAAGTAGATGATCTTTTGTGCCTCTGTGGATTAGTACTTATTTGCATTAAGTGTTGTTTGTTGATTATCTATAGATGATGAATATTTAGGGATGTCGTCTTTTTTTATCAGTTAATCACAGTAAAGCAGGAGTGTATTCCAGAAAGGAGGTTCAACAAACCCTGAGTCTATTCATAAACTCTGGGTCAACATACACCGCGAGGGAAACTCTGGGTATCTGATTCCATTACAGCTGGTATGAAGTCGATCAATCAACCCTGAGTATGTAAACCTTGGGTTACTTTTGTGCACGAGCGTGATAAAAAGCCATCATTAATTGAGCAAAGATCACACGAACTACCCCGATGGGTGAAATAAGCAGGTGTTTGGGGAATATGTTATAAAGTTAAGTTCACACAGAACGCCACCTGAGTGACTATAATCGCTTAAATCGCCTGTGCTTTTTCGCGCTTTTTGGTCGCTTCATTGCGCAAGTGACATGACGACCGTGGAATAATATGAATAAAATGGGTCTGTGGAGCCCTCATAAATAATACGACTGAGCTTGGATTCAAACCCCAAACCCTACACTCTAAAGCATGCTTCCTTAACCCGCTGCGCCACCGTAACTTTCGAACTATGGTGACTATACATCCACCAGTATTACAGTACGAAACAGTGTACAGTTAATGTCGAGCCTTAAATGTGTATTCATTTTAAAGTGATATTTTCCCCTTTACATTTACCATAGGTTTGTACCCATGGAACTTTAAGACAGACGTCAGTAGGCGTTATAATGCAGATCAACTTTACAGTGTCTTTCCCTAAATGCGCTGCATCCACAATGTTATAATGAAAACTACCGTTTGCAAAAAAAAAAAAAAAAAACATAAAGCAGCACAACATTTGTAATGATGTGAGCCACATCTGTGGTGTGATAAGTGTGTGGTCAGAGAAGAGTGTCAAGGTACATTAAAGTGTTCCTTGAGAAGTGTCATTCAGGTGGGCGGAGCCAAGTAGAAACTCAAGGTTTCTTTGACAAAACCTGCCAGCAAGCAGGTTCAGTTCATGGAGGATGTTACCATAGTAACATACTCAGAGAAGAACATACCTCGCCTTCAGGAATGGGATACTCAGTTTCCCTCATTTGAGCCCGAACATACTCAGAGTTTGAACATAACCCATTTTCTGGAATACCCCTCTGGTGAAGTAGTAGCTGCTTTTTTTTTTTTTTTTTTTTTTTTTTTTTAAACTTTACTTCAAACATTTCTTCTGTTCTGTCAGGGTCTTAATGGTTTGTCCCAGGAATGTAAGCCATCTGAGGAAATCACCAATGGACACTCCAACCATAAGCCTGTGAGCACAGCTGAAAACCATTTCTCATTGGTTCTGTGTGTTGTATTTTGAATGTATCTCCGTATGCGTTACTCTGTGTAGGTGATGAATGGAGGACTTTTATGTCATACCATCAAAGACCACACCAACGGAGGTGCATCTTTCCGATCCTTACCGGTAATTAACTCCTAGTTTTTCTGCTGTTCTTTAGACTTGTAGATGCTCCTTGTAGCTTCATATATTGTGGTGTTTGTGGATTGTCCAGATTTCTGCACTGAAGCAGAATGGTCTACTGCAGAAGTTGTCTACTGGGGATCAGCCAAAGCCTGCAGGTACCATACACTCTATCTTTAGACTTACTTCATCCTCCCACAGGTGTTTCTGTATCCAGGAAACCAAGTAGCTGCTGCTGGTAAAATCTGTAAGGAATCAAGTTTGACTCCTCTTAGGAGGCAAGGACTCTCAGTGGATGGAGGAGAGGCATTTATCCCAGAGAACTAGTATGCAGTAGCTCATAGTTTAGTACTTCATAGCAGTGCTGTGATTAACAAAAACATTGAGAATCAATTCAGTCATATTCCTTTGGTAAATCTGTGTATTTGTGTTTGCAGATGAAAAGGAAAATGCAGAGTTGGAAAAGGCCAGGCAGGAGTGGGAGGCTCTGGAGAGCAATCAGCCAGGTCCGTTACAATAAAACCCTCATGACAATGACATTATTTCCATTTATTAATTTATTTTTTCCATGTTAAAGATAATTATATTTAATATCTTTACAGCTCTCACTGAGGACTCAAACCCCACTCCACTCATCTCCTTTAATGAAGCACTGCAGTATTTTCAGACCACAGACCTTGGAGATCTGCTTGTAAGAAAAAACATTTTTTTAAATTTTGACATTTCAGTAAAAATGAAAATGTAATGTTTCCAATAAAACCACTGCTACACCATCACCTGCTAGGCCTCAAGTAGCTGCAATACAGAGTGATTTAGAAAGGGTAGTGATGATTTACTTGCATCAGCAAATGAATGACTTGCAATTTTTCTGTTTATACTGACCATTTAAAAAAAAAAATTAAATGAAATATAACCAAATATGACTCAAACCTGCCAGCACATAAGGTGCAATGAGTGGTATCTATCTTTATATGACTGGCATAAAGTGGTGCTACAAAAAGCTTATTGCTATTCATTGTTTCATTCATCCTTTGTGTTTATGTGGCCACTCCCATTTATAGAAGAACATCCAGCCAACCATTCGGAGGAGCGGGCTGGCGGCGATCACACATTTTCTCTTTGGACCTCCACGACTGCACAGGGAACTCCTGGAGGAGAGGGATCTGGTGTTTGCCATTGCACAGTGTGAGTATTCACCTTGTCTATTTGTTTAACCATTCCACCAGATGTAAACGCATACAAGTTCGTCAAGAAAGAAAAAAGGAGATTAACTTAGTCATGGTGTGTTTTCTGTAGGCCATGTGGACAACAGCCAAGCCGTCCACATGCGTGTCCTTCAAACCATTTATAAGAAGCTGATGAGCAGCAGGATGGACTGTCCACGCTTTGGCTCTCACTGGGAAAACATTGGCTTTCAGGGTGAGACGACATCAACTGCAGCTAATGTCAGGCTTGGGGTCAATTATACTTGTAATCACTAAACTGTAATTGATAATTAATTACAATTGTGATTTTAAAAATATGTTGCTGTCGTAATCTTAATTCCATTATAAATGAGTTTAGATAATTGACTTTGTATTTGTAATTGTCATAAAAATTCAGTAAAAATTGTCAATTATAATTTAATGCAAAACTGTTCAACCATGTTACAGTTCTATGTACAGTTCAGCATAAAAATAATTGTAGTTTGATTGTAATTGGAAAAAATGCTGGTCACTGTAATCGTAATTGAAAATGGGTTATTGAAAACGGAATTGTAACTGAAAAATGTAATTTACCTTAAACCTGGCTGATGTTATATTTTTATGAACAAAAACTACAGACCCCGACTGGAATGTTCCGTGATGTCTGTATGTCCTCCAGGTACAGACCCTGCCACTGACCTACGGGGTACTGGTTTTCTGGGACTGATGCACGCCCTGTACTTTGTGATGGACCCTGAGACGCTACCACTGGCTAGAAACATCTATAAATTATCACAGCACCCAACACAGGTATCAGCAGGTCATAGTGTTGGCTTATCAACACATATTTTAAAAGAATGAAGCAATTGTTATGGAAGGGACGTGGTGGCCTAACAGGTAATGAAATGGGATTGTAACCAGAGGATCAACTGGTTGAAATCCAACATTGGCCATCACTGTGGGATGTTGAGCAAGTTTCTTAATTTCTTCTCTGCTCATCAGTGATGCGTTAAAGCAGAGAACATATTTTGTGTATCTACCTCTTAAATATGACAAAAAGTTTATTTTTATTATTATCAATATTGTTAGAGTAAGTAAACCCAACAACCGCTTTTTTCTGCTGAATATAAATGTATTTGGGTATGAAGTAGTGCTGTTGATTGATCCTGGTCCAACTCTCGACATTTTAGTCAAAGTATTTTAATTTGACATATTTTGTTGTAAAATGTCAGAGTGACTGCCCTCTATGGGTTGAAACCCAGCCATTACAATTTATTTTTGCTATTGGCTGAGAAGAAGACCAACTTGCATCACAAACAAGCACTGTTAGCCCCGCCCCTTTTATAAAAACTAGCACCTGTGCTTGGCTCGACAGTCTGTGGTGAGTAGGTTGGATTGAGAGAAGAGTGTATAGAGAGGTATATTGAGTAATGAGTAGCTAGTTAGCATAGTATACATTTTTCATTAGAGATTTTATAGTATAGACTGGGTGTGTCTTAACTGCTCCCAGAGCCCCGCCCATAATCAAAGCTTTTTTTGGATTTCCCTCCCATTGGCAGGTCAGGAGAAAGCAGGGGTTTAGTTACACTCTAAGCATTGATTTTATTTTATGAGAGATTAATATATATATATATATATATATCAGTATAGAACCCACCATAGAACAGTCATTTAAAATTGTTTGATTTTTTTTTTTTAAGTATGTAGAGCTTTACATTGTCCTTTTTTAATTACGGTTAAGGAGATTTTTCCTGTTTATTTGTGTTTTTTTTTGTTTTGTTTAGAACTTTCCATTCAGTGTGATGTCAATCAACATGACCCGCATCACGCTGCAGGTTCTCAGAGAGGAGGCCTTGTCCAAGTGAGTCTCATATCCTCAGTCTTTATCTTTTCTGCATCTCCCTCAGCACAAACGTGTTTAGTCACACATTGTCCACACACATGATCGTGGGTCATTGTTAACAGGGAGTGCAACCGTCGGCAGCAGGTGGTGGGTGTGCTGAACGAGTTTTATGTTGCCACGTACCTGCACCTGTACCAACTTTGGAAGACCCAGCAGAAGACCATCGCTGACTCTGGCTTTGTACTCAAAGGTAGAGAATCTTGTTTTTACCCTCTAGCTTCTATTAGACATTTCCAGGTTTGTTCATTATTGTTAGAGACCGTTGCTGCTCTTTATTAAATGTGTTAATACTACAACGTAGCATGTTGTTTCATGATTGGTATTGTATCATAAAGTGTTCTTACACCTTCAAATGGTCTGATTTACTGATGGTTTGTGTGTTTAAAATGTGAGCAAACGTCACTGTGCAGTTATGCATTGTTTAAAGAAATAACAAAGTGCATGCTATGAAAGCAGTAGTGTCATTAGTTAAAAACAAACATGTAACAAGTGAACTATAAATAAATTGGCATTACTTTTTCAATGTGTTTTTTAAGATAATTTTAGGCTGCATAGATATCATCCCTACATGCCCTAAATATTTAGAGCAACAATTATGTTAAATATCGCCTCATGCAACCTTATGGCAAGCCGTTCAGGAAATTAAATATATATATATATGAAAGTTTTAATATATATAAGAAAAGTTTGAATATATATATATATATATATGAAAGGCAGTCACACTCCAAACTCCACTGTGGCCAAGACCAAAGAGCTGTCAAAGGACACCAGAAACAAAATTGTAGACCTGCACCAGGCTGGGAAGACTGAATCTGCAATAGGTAAGCAGCTTGGTGTAAAGACATCAACTGTGGGAGCAATTATTAGAAAATGGAAGACATACAAGACGACTGATAATCTCCCTCGATCTGGGGCTCCACGCAAGATCTCACCCCGTGGGGTCAAAATGATCACAAGAACGGTGAGCAAAAATCCCAGAACCACACGGGGGGACCTAGTGAATGACCTGCAGAGAGCTGGGACCAAAGTAACAAAGGCTACCATCAGTAACACACTACTCCGCCAGGGACTCAAATACTTCAGTGCCAGACGTGTCCCCCTGCTTAAGCCAGTACATGCCCGGGCACATCTGAAGTTTTCTCGAGAGCATTTGGATGATCCAGAAGAGGACTGGGCGAATGTCAAATGGTCAGATGAAACCAAAATAGAACTTTTTAGTAAAAACTCAACTCGTCATGTTTGGAGGAGAAAGAACACCATACCTACTGCAAAGCATGGGGGGTGGTAACATCATGCTTTGGGGCTGTTTCTCTGCAAAGGGACCAGGACAACTGATCCGTGTAAAGGAAAGAATGAATGGGGCCATGTATCGTGAGATTTTGAGTGAAAACCTCCTTCCATCAGCAAGAGCATTGATGATGAAATGTGGCTGGGTCTTTCAGCACGACAATGATCCCAAACACAGCGCCCGGGCAACGAAGGAGTGGCTTCGTAGCATTTTAAGGTCCTGGAGCGGCCTAACAGTCTCCAGATCTCAACCCCATGGAACATCTTTGGAGGGAGTTGAAAGTCTGTGTTGCCCAGCGACAGCCCCAAAACATCACTGCTCTAGAGGAGATCTGCATGGAGGTATGGGCCAAAATACCAGCAACAGTGTGTGAAGACCTTGTGAAGACTTACAGAAAACATTTGACCTCTGTCATTGCCAACAAAGGGTACATTACCAAGAATTGAGATGAACTGTTGTTATTGACCAATTACATATTTTTCACTATAATTTGCAAATAAATTCATTAAAAATCCTATAATGTGATTTTCTGGATTTTTTTTTTCTCATTTTGTCTCTCATAGTTGAGGTATACTTATGATGAAAATTACAGGGCTCTTTCATTTTTTTAAGTGGGAGAACTTGCACAATTGGTGGCTGACTAAATACTTTTTTCCCCACTGTATATATATATATATATATATCACATTTACTTAAAACTGCTGCTATTAGTTTTACTACGTTATGAAAAACCAAACATGCTCAACGTATACACGCCAACATTCTTACTATAGACATTTGTAATGTGCTGTCTTAGCTTGTTTAAATGCTGTAAATATGACTGTATTATTGTAGAAAACCTTGGAAAAAATGTTTTTTTCGTTAAATGTTAAGAAAATTTTCTATATTTAAATTTCTCCATTTTTTATTTTCCCTTGGTCTGCTTTTTGTAATTGTTTAATTTTATCACACAGTAGGTGTTTCAAGCACCAATGGAAGAACTGTTTACTGTTTTTTGAGACATTTTTTTTTTGTATTGGCCCCCATAACAATAGAATCATTTTTAAAAAACAGATTGCCTTCCCTGCACGAGTCTCAGTATTTCTGTGTTCTCAATCCCTCAGAAGTGGAGCTGTTTGCCAAAAAGAACCCGAAGCAGATGCTGCGTCGATTAGAGGTCTTCCTGAGAGAGAGGCGTGCCGGTGGAGTCGTCCGCGGGACGTCGCCCGACTGTCACACCCAACAGTCGTCTCCCAGCCCGGGGAAGGAGATGAACTTCACAGGAGTGTGTGATCTACCACCAGACATGGAGGGAGAGGCCAGACTCATCTAACTTAGACTGTGTCCGTACGTCTGTTTGTTTGTGTGTATGTGTGTGTGTAGAGGTGTGTGTGAGTTTGAATGAATGAAAGCATCTTACAATGCTAAGAGAAAAGTCCCATCAGACCCTGATCCCTGATGAACCTTTTCAAAGGCCCCCACCCCTTCCCCTTCTGTTGATGCTGGGCTGCTGCACTTTGATCAGATTAAGCTTTGTGGATCCTTTAGAGTTCATTTGATTTTTCTTATTACGTTATTTATCCATGGGACATAAAGCAGAAATAAGGGTCAGATACATAAGATGTCATAAAAAAAAAACAAAATGATGTGAATATTTGCACTTTTCTGTGGATTTTCTTTAGCCAAATTTAGAGCTGCCAAATTTAACCTGATGAATGGAAGATAAAGGATACACTGTTTGCATGGCTAACAGAGGAAGAATACTACGAAGATGCAGGTTTTTTTGGGTTTTTTTTTTAAGTTTGCATCTTGTTAGCAACTGTTTGGGTATACGCATAAAGTAAACACTAGGAAAAATGAGCTAAAACACTGATCAATCACAACCAGAGTTAACTGCGGTTTTTTCATGTGCAGAAAAAGAGAGATTATATATTCTTCTGAGCAGGGATTAGCAATTAAATAGATTTGTTTCTATTAGTAAATAGTACAAACCCTTGAGTAGCGATTGATTTAATAGTTTTACACCAGAATAAGTTATACATGAACGAAACCTAAGAATGGACACACTTTGCAGATGACGTGTGAAGGTGCAGCCAGATATTGTTTATCTATTCACAGCTTTGTGTTTAACTTGTCTTTTACTAGGCTGAGTCAGCAAAATATTTCTCCTCTTAATCTTTTCTTTTATTATGATTTCACTGTTCACATTACTCTGCTCACCTGTTTACCCTGGAAAGCATTTGGACATGAAACACTAGAAAGTCCTCTGACTTAAGTGTTTAGATCTAAACACTTACTCATACTGAGAAATCTTTGTGTGTGTGTGTGTGTGTTCTCTAGATTGATCATTCTCTACATTCCTCTAAAAAAAAAAAGTGCGTGTGTGTGTGTGTAAGAGCTGTTATTGATGAAGGATGCCTCTTCTCAGAGTTTTAGGAGATGTATGGTACACAGTATGCAATCACAACTCTTACTCTAGGATAATCAAAATGCTTGTATTGTGTGTTGATAGAAATCTATCTTCAGGGTTTGTGCACTTGTGCAAGCGAATGTGTGTGTGTGCGTGCGTGTGTGTGTCTTATTTGACAGGATCTGACTATGGATGGGAGGCTTTTTCAAGGCGCACAAACGGCCAGCTTTGCTCAGTAGCCACGCTGCACACAGGACTGTTTAGTGAGGAAAACAACATATCTTAGTTCAAGACTTGGATGGTTGGAGCTCCTCAGGAAAGCTGGCTGAGCTCGTGTGAAAAGGTCTCCCATCATCGTAGTCTCGATCTGTAGCATGTTCAGGTAGCACTAGTACTGTAGCATCCCTATAGACTCCTCGTAAAAGCTTGTTGATGTCACGTCTCGGTTACAGTCTGTAGTGTCAACGAGTGCGCAAACTGTTACTACTATAGCACATTTTCATGTTCATATCGAGCCTCCTCTTGTATAAACACCTTTAGGTTTTTGAAAAGAAGTGGGATTGGCTTTGCGTGTTAACGTGTCTTCTAAGAAGGTGATAGTAAATCCGGTGCCTACGCCATGTGGGTGGAGTGCTGCTTCTGCTCCTCTGTTCCTTTTTTTTTTTTTGTTTGTTTTGTTTCTCATTGGAACCATCGTGCCACAGTAGACGTTCTCCATCCATGTATCGCCGAGTTGATGTCACCCTTTAAATATGCCGATCGAATGGACACGCGGTTAGTCAGCAGGCATGTGAAAACGTCGATGTCAGCATCTACTCAGACGCTTTGCTTTTACCATCTCTGCTATCCAACACGGTACTTTTGGAGATGAGCTGAACTTTGGAGATAGTTTTGCCAATTGTTTGCAAGCGATATGATCGATTAGGAAAAATTTGCACTGTTGTAGATATTTAATAGTGTGCGTGATGTATGCAAGAGGAAACAGGCCATCTTCAATAGCCATATTTTAACACTCGTCATCAAACTAAAGTCTGTCCCCTCCCCCCTGGCCTTCAGAAAGAAAACGCACCACCCTTATGATCTCATGTTTAGTTTTTGTCAAGTTAAGCTAAGGAGAAGTACAGCGTGTGTAAATCAGGAAGCTTGTACATAGAGAAATAATGATTGTATCTGTATGATTGTCTGTAGGGCATTAAACAAAAACACATTGCTTACCTCAAACTATTCTCTCTGTCCTGATGTTTGGCCTTTCAGTCACACTCCTGTCTGTTTCCTTTACACAGGCCTTCTCCCAAACCTTATTGGACTTGTTATATAACATATACTCAGATCCTGAAGCACTGCGTGGATGCAAACTAACACAAGAGCTGGTTAATGTTATGTATTCTATTTATAAACGCGTTTATAGACATTGTATAGGCGCGCACACACACAAACGCTGTGTGCAGATCTGCAGTTTAAAGCGTCTCTGAACAACTCTGATTGGCTGGTGTTTACTTGGGTCAAATAAGCTGGTTTTCTTGTGGCTTAAGTGATATTCCGGTTTACTTTTGCAGTAAATACAGTAAGTGTTCGATGTTGAAACACTTGGGAACAATCCTGTCCCTACAGCTCCAGTCACAGCCTGTTTAATATATGATTGTAAAGATATGGACTAGCAGTCAATGTACTGTGTATGCTTCGACCTGGCTATATACGTACTCAGTATCCAAACAAGGCCTGTTTAATTCCTCCTATTACCAAAATAAACATGTGCGCAGATGGAACGGATCGTACTCTAATGCTTTGATCGTCATTTGGAGTCCCTTTTGTTGAGAAACCAGAGCCAAGAGAGAGAAAACAAAGAAACTAACGGGTTCCTGCAGGAAGTCTGATGCTCTGAGAGGTGAGGTCTGGAGTTCTGCGTCGCACAGCAGCAGCTCCACAAATACAGTCACTTCTCTATATTTCCTGCGCTTTATATGAAGGTGTTTTACTGTTGCCGTCGTCGTCATGTCCCTCAGAGCATTTTATGACTGTACCTTGATTGTAGAAGCCCTATTTTATACTGAGAGTTATTTCAGAATACAGTACTTGCTGTTGTACATTAAATGTATTAAATGGAGAAGGCTAAATAAATGCTGTTTGAAAATGTTTGGCTGTCCCGTCACTATGTGCTCCTGTTTTGTGTATCATTCAAAACTGAAATTCATGTCGTTTGTTTAAATCTGATTATGTTAATCATGTCCAGCTTTCAAATGGGAATTGCGATTCCAAATTTGCTTAGAGCTTTTCTGTTCTTCAGCCACTGGAGGGCAGACTTAATTCATATCAAATGGCACTACACATGTAGTTTTAAAAGAGTGACTTCTGAAAATAATAGCACCCACAATTAAAATCATCTCCCCAAAGCTGGTTTGTTTTGTTAAGTCACAAAAAAGCTGAGTTTGAAGCTCTGATAACTTTTCCTCCCGTCTTTGCGAGTGGTTTCACTCTGAAGCTCTAGCTGAAATGGTTTATTCCTTATTTGGAGATCCAGTGATCCTCATGAGGCTCTAGCAGCTGCTCATTAATTATCAGAGCGTCTTTTGCTGAACTGTGTAAACCAAATCCACTGTTGGAGGACTTCCAGTCTTTCATGAGGAACACGAATCACTCAGGCATCACTTATCATGTTGTTGTTCAATTAAATCTGATTTGATTCTTTTACACCTATCCAATCCTTTGGTTTCACAAGAAGAGCTGAATACTAAAGCAACTTCTACATCTGTGCCCAATCAGACTGGTGGCTCTTGTCCCAGATTTAGATGACTGGGATTTGGTGATGGACCAACAGTAAACTACTTCATTACAACGCAACTAAAAAGTCAGAATTGTATTGACCAATTTGAATCTTTGATTACAACTGAGAGCTGATCAGGAGCTCTGAAAGAAGTTTATGATGTAGTACCATAACATATATCAGCCTTATACTGTGGATGCTCTATTCTAGAGTGAGGCATTGTAAGAGTATTTTCCATGCGTACCCAGTGAGCCTGCTGGATTACAGCCTTTTCTCTCACTTTGACTCCCTCTTTTCCCTCCCACAACTCCACTCCTCTGTCTGATGTCATTGTTTCCTGACACTCTGCTCCACAGACGCTCAGAGTAATGCACGCTTGAATGCTAACCTGTGGGAATAAAGAGTAACAAGTGATGTGAAGTTCACTGACTGCAGACATGTGAGTCATACCTTAGCTTGATTGACCCACTTCAATTTATTGAATTCATGTTCTCTGTGGTCCTCATTTATTGACTAAATACTGACAGTAATGGAAAAATATCCAACAGCTGTATTTAATTTGACACATGACTCCTAATAATATTTTTCAAATGTCTCACTATCATTCCGTCTGTTGGATCTGACCAAGATCAGTGCAAAGATTAAATAACATAAAATACATGTGCAAGCACAGCCGTGCACACATACGAGGAAATGTTAAGGTTACTCAAAAAGACATGCAAAGACTGGAAATCACAGTAATGTGAGGTGCCTTAGGCCACATTTTATGTGGCATCACAAACACCAGTCCAACACTCTTGTATCACAGAATAATGAGTGGAGCGTCCCCCTGGCTAAAGTAGTACCACTACAGAGAGTGACAGAGCCATCATCAGATGCTCAACTTAAGGGCACCATCTGAGAAACTGGATGGAATACCACATGTAGTCAAGGATGTATTACATTCGTGGTTTTTGTATTATTGCATTTCAATATGCATTGCTCTGCAGTAAAATAATCACTATAACATATATAATAATTTGTCAGCACCTTCACTAACCCTTACATACCAAATGATCCAATTATAAAATTGATTTGATTAAATGTTTAATTACCAAATATATTAAATACAGTATCGACCCTTGATAAATGCAACAATGTTTAGGTGAGGGATACAATTCAAACGAAGATCCACATCTGTGGTAAAACCCTGACCCATGACTCAGCAGAATCTCACCCAAAGCATCCTCTGTTGGCTTGATTGAATCTAAATGTAAATCCAGGAGCTCTGATGTGTTCCACAGCCTGGTGACCCTTTAAAAGTTCTCTTCATCTGTCTGTGGTTATGATAATAATAAGTATGAGCCCCTTCAAAAATATAGAATCAAAAGCATGTTTTTCCACACACGTTAAGTCTTGTGTAAAATTTAAACCATATGAGGATTTGTCCCAATTTACTTTTTAATATAAAATATATTAGCAATAAAAATAATAATACATTTTATTGATAATGCAATTTACATTTAGAACAAATCTTAGAGTACATAAGAGGAACCCAGAATAATGGGACTATGGAGGCCTGAGCAGCTGTTTTATTCCAGCATCAGGCATGACAGGATGACTTTAGTAAAAAAAAAAAAAAAAAAGTGGCGAGTTATAGTAGAGTGTGTCAAATATAACGCAAAGAATGAGAATGCTGGTATTTTCTAGAGTTAGCTCCAAGGGGCAAAGAGAATTGGGGTGAAAATATCTTCACCTTTAGGTTTCAAACCCAAACCAAAGTGTTCCCCCTATGAACCCCCTGCTTCATAGATGCTGCTGTGTGGGACTCACTGGAAAATTGGTCAAATTATCTCCAAATGCAGAGATTCAGACCAGCACTCCAAACAGAGAGAAGGGGGAGGCAAAGAAAACAGCACCTCTTTTAGAGGTTATAATTGTGTCATCTGCTCAAACGATTCTCCTCAGACTGTGTGGACGCTTGGTCTTCCCGCCTGTTGTAACCTTTTCTCCAGAAAGGAGAATGTGAGCCATCAGTGATTGACAGCTTCGTTACAGAGGAGAGACAGAGCGGAGGTCCAACCGCAAAAGAGAAAAACTTTCTGTTTCTCTTTTGCCTGTTTTCGCTCTTTAAATTCCTGCTTTTGATCCCTCCTCCTCCTCCTCTTCCTCCTCATCTGTGGAATTCACTCCCCTCTCTTTTTGCTCAGTGAGGGATCCCAGGCAGAGGTTTCATAGGAGCTGCAGAGGTTTCCAATCTAAGCAACGAGGTGTAAACTCTCCAGTCTCAGGCCTCTCCTGCCCTCCCCCCCATCCTCCCCCATCTCTGTCTGAGCTCTGCACCTGTTGTGACTCGTCAGCCAGGTAAAGGAGACGCCGCAGTTTTTTCAGCTGACCACGCTGCAGAGCCATCCAGTCCCTGTCTTTGACTTGACAGGCACTGCTTATTGTTGGATCCCTGTCTCCTCCCTCCCTGCCCTTCCTACTACCTCCTCCCCACTCCCAGCTCTGTCTAGTCCAGTACGAGCCTGGCTGACACTTTGGCTGGAAGTTTGTCTGAGGGCTCCCTACTGGACTAAAAGCACAGACTACACAAGAACAAAAACTCAATGGAAGACTGAGTGAAGTCCTTCTAAGACACAAACTAGGTAGAAAAGGTCGAAACTGTAGTGATGGGAAGCCAGACTGTGACTGTGTGCTTGGCTCTGCTGTGCCTGTGCTGCATCCTGATCCCAAGAAGAGGAGAAGGTTCGTCAGAGATCAACCGTCTCCAGCGATCTGAAGAGGAGATGCTTGATAGGAATGTACGCCAGGATGAAACCCTCGATGACGAAGCAAGTCAAAGGTTACCTGCAGTGTACACGCAGGCTCTGCGCAGCAGCTTTAGGTTCAAGAGGAACGCAGAAGAAGCTGCAAAAGCAGGTAGGTGGAGGAACAGATCCAACGTGATCCCGTTTAGGTTGGACATTGAAGTGAAGTTGAGGCATGGCAGAGCAAACACAAACACATCCAGGGATGATAAAGTTCATGCAGGGAACAGGTTTACCAAATGCCTCATACATTTGTTTAGCTCAAAGCAGACAGAAGGAGCATCAGGAAAACTCATCTTGACCTTCTTTCATTGTATCTGCCAACAAAGCTGCGTGACTAATGCTCTGAAGTCTAGTCCTGCTGAGAGAATAAGATTAAAAAGCTAACACAATCAATAGTTTTTTTATCTGGGATGCACTCAGACTTTAATAGAGAACTACAAACTTTACTGAGCATCTCTATCATCGAAGAGGTGAGAGGGATATGTTTTATGGACTGTCCAGAGAGGCTTATTATAATTAAAGCAGAACTGTTTGTAATGGGACACCCGAATGGAAAGATAGAGACATGGTTTCCATTAAGTTTCAGGACTTTAAACAGCCTGAAAAGGAAATAGTGATGGAGCTCAAGCAGCCACTAAAATGGCTCTGGTTTTCCACTGCAGTTTTACATTTTAGGAATGAAATTGTTATACAACTCAATGCTCAACTAAATTATACAAACAAAATGAGAACCAGTGAGCCTTTTTGTTTTTGGAAGGAGTACAAATATTCATTTGGGATTGTTTTTTATTGACTCACTGTAACCTGCCCCATGTATGTTTTCAGAACAAAATTCCTGGCGTATTAGTTTATCAAAAGTATCAGATGAAGAACCAAAAGAGAGTTTCAAATGTGATTGTATCAAGATTTTAAAGAGTTTTGGAAAACTTCTCTTTCGTTGTTTTTCCAGGGTTTCTTGGCAGAGTGAAGAGAGAGCCAGAGGAGGGCAAAAAGAAGAAGAAGAAGAAGGACAAGAAGAATAAAGATCCCAAAGCCACAAAGAAGCCTAAAACTGAGAAGAGGGGGAAAAAGAAGGACAGACTGACAACCACGACTCTCCCACCCACCACTACACGTAAGACACAGCGCAGCAGTGTTTGAACTGGAAGTACTGCGACCTCAGTGGCTGACTATTGACTAAGTGTCTATTTGATGTTTTCAGCAACACCAACGGAACCAGAGTCTTACACAGAATACCAGTATCCTGATCTTGGTATGTGGTAATCACTCACAGACTCCATTAAGTTCCATGTAAATCTGATTTTGCTCCATCGCAGTATTTACATCAATCTCAAAGTATATAGAGAAACGTTGTTGTTTGCCTGTGTTATTCTCCCAGATGCTGATTACTGGAAGACTGACGATGACTACTTTGACTCTTATCCCACACCATCCAATCCTCCCCCCGGGCCACCAGACACAGACATCCCAGATGATTACTTTAGGCCAGATGAGGAAGATCCAGCTGCTCCAGTGACAGATGGCTACGATGACTACTGGAACCCAAAGGAGAAAGAGCCATCACCCTCAGTACCCAGCATCTACGATGACTACTGGAACCCAAAGGAGAAAGAGCCATCACCCTCAGTACCCAGCATCTACGATGACTACTGGAACCCAAAGGAGAAAGAGCCATCACCCTCAGTACCCAGCATCTACGATGACTACTGGAACCCAAAGGAGAAAGAGCCATCACCCTCAGTACCCAGCATCTACGATGACTACTGGAACCCAAAGGAGAAAGAGCCATCACCCCCAGCACCCAGCATCTACGATGACTACTGGAAACCAGAGGAGAAGGATGTGACCGATAACTATGACAGCTACTGGAAAGAAGTGGACCCGACTTCATCTGTTCCAAAGGTTGATGGAAAAACAGAAAAGGACAATGACTATTGGGATGCTACAAGTAGGTCTTGACTGTTCATTTCCATGCTTTTGGTTGAAAATATTTGCGAGGGAATTGCTCCAAAAATATTTGATATAAAACTGTTCTGACTTCAGTGGATGTTTGCTATCACAGATTATGTGTTGAGAAACCACCTGTACATCAAGTTTGCAAGTTTTCTTTATTGATGGATTAATAGATGTGTTGGTGGGTGGATCGATGGATGGATAGATGTTGATGGATGGATGGATGGATGGATAGATAGATGCGTAGGTGAATGGATGGATGGGTGGGTGGATGGATAGATGATTGGGTGGATGGATGGATGAACAGATAAATAGATGCGTGGGTGGATGGATGGATGGATGGTTAGTTAGATGGGTGGTTGGATGGATGGATGGATGGATGGATAGATGCATGGGTGGGTGGATGGAGGGATAGATGCATACGTGGGTGGATGGATAGATAGATGGATGGATGGATAGATGCATGGGTAGATGGATGAACGATTGGATAGATTCGTGGGTGGATGGATGATGGATAGATGCGTGGGTGGATGGATGAATAGATACATGGGTGGGTGGATGGATGAATAGATACATGGGTGGGTGGATGGATGGATTGCTTGATGAATAGATGCGTGGGTGGGTGGATGGTGGATGGATGGATGGATGGATGGATGGTTAGAAAGCACTCTGGCTTCCTTTGCTTCTGTTTTTCTTCTGTTTTTTGCTCTTCTGATTCAACTTTTCCATCCATTTACAGACTTCTCTCCTTTTTATAACCATTTCTCATGTCTCCATCTGTAACCTTATGTTTGTAACATCACCATACTACAGTTTGGAAAGTTTCACTGTTTTCTCCTGCTGCAGTTGAACTTCCAGACAACCTACCATTTCCTGACGGGGCGGAGGTCCACCCTGAAGTCATAGAAGAAACACTTACGGGTAATTAAAACACATCGTGACTCAACTTTTACCAACTAATATTATTGATCAAAGACACATTTCATTTCCTCCTGAGCTAATATTAAAAAATGAATAAGGTATTATACCCAGGTGTTTTCCATCTGTGTCTTCGCGGAGAAATGTAGCACATGAAGAGCATTAGAGTGAATCAGAGGGTTTGCTTTGTTTTGTTCTCCTTAGTGTTGTTAAAAGGTTAAAGACTCCAGCCCTGTCATCAGATCCTGACTCTAGTAAATGTAAATTAAAGATTTAACAACTTTATTACATGGCAGGCGTCTGGGTTACTGTTGTGGTTCAGGCACTCAGCGAAGCACCAACCAGTAAAACACAACTGTATAAACTCTGTCATCTCATAAAGTCTGACATGTTACACTCGGATGAACTGTTTGCTCTTTTCCACAGAGGAACCAACGGTGGCCACTCCCTATGACGAGACGTGGTATGATGACTACGATGAATATGGAAACAGTACGTGCACACAGATATATGTAAAACATACCCAGTTGGTGGGATCACATAGGATCCACAGTGAATCTTAACGATATTTTCACAGTTTAGGATCTCTTGGCAATGAGACTCATCTTGTGTTGTATTTAAACACAATATATATGTAACAGTGGAGGTTAACAATACAGAGGCTAATGTGTTTTGAACCAAATTGAATGGTCACAATCTGGTATTGGTATTCACTGAAAATAAACATTCATGTTTATAGTTATTTCTGAAGTTTTGTGACTAAATTGCCAGTGATTCACTTTATCCTCTGCAGGGAGAAAGGAAGATGTGACGGATGAAAAGTGGATTGAGAAAGAGAGAGAGAGAGCAGCTAAAGAAAGGGAGAGAGAAGAAAAAGGTAAGAAAAGCCAGATGTGGATTTTTCTAAACTTGCATAACAGCATTCTGCACAACCATTGATGATATACAGCAATGAAGTGCCTTCATAGTGACTGATAACTGCAAAGCACGTGTTCACATTTCTGCTGCATGAGGATAAGGACGTCGTCTCTCTCTCTGTAGAAATGTGTCTTTGTCTGCAGTGCTTATAGTTGCGCAAGAACGATGGGGACAAAAGTTCCCCGAAGACCAAACAAAATTGGATTACACATGAATTGGATTACAGAGAGATTTAAAAACAGATGAAATGTCAAGAGAGGAATAACGTTGTAATAAACTAGTCAGTGTTGTGCTCGTGTCCATTTCAGCACGTTGCCATGTGTGTGTGTGTGTGTGTGTGTGTGTGTGCAGCTCGCTGTGAAGTTAGTGTGTCCGGAGGTGTGAAACACAGAGGAAATGATCTATAACACTGTCAGAGCTGGTGTCAGGAGGGCACTTCCTGTGTGCATGCTTCAGTGCAGGCTCTGCTAAGCCTGGTCTGTGTGTAGTAGTACATCTGCACAAAACAGAAAGAAAAAACCTCATCTATGGTTTTGTTAGGGAAAAAGGTTTAATAGAGACTGGCGCCCTGTCCATGGTGTACCCCCGCCTAGTGTCCAGTGTGAGCCGGAGATATGCACCGGCAGACCCCCGCGACCCTGAGAAACAGTATAAAGCGAGTCTGAAGATGGTTGGATGGTTTAACAGAGTACTTTCAGAAGCTCGGCAGTGCTCAAATTCATCAGTTCACCTTTCTAAAGTAGATGTAACTGTTGATCAGATACTTCAAACTGAATGATGGTAATGTACAAGCAGAGGTGGACAAAGTACTGACCTTTATTACGTGAGTGAAAGTACAGATACTCCTTGTCAAAAACTACTTCCATACAAGTAAAAGTAGTTCAGTCAAAATATTACTTAAGTGAAAGTACTTTAGTATTTCTATAACAAATTAAGTATTGAAAGCAATTAAAAATCTCCAAAATAATGTTCCTCCTCATAATTGCAAATAAGAAAACATTGATGTACAATGTGTTCCATGTTAATAATGCTGTAGTACAACTGAATTAACACTGTGGTGTTTCATGGACTACCATAAGTTGTAGGTTTGGGTTTAATAAAACTACATTAAACTATATTGAACCAAACAAATCATCATTATTCACTGAATGAACAAAGACTCAACATTACATAAACTAGTACAGTGCCCGTTGGAAGTATGTATTCATATAGTGGGAGCTTAAGTATAGTTGTCAATTATGGCCAAATGAGTATGTGTTTGAAGTTTAGGTGTACATACTCTGTACTCTGTAGTGTTATAAAGTGGTATATTAGCAGGTGCAAAGTAAAATATTGTGTGTGATTTCCCTGGTTTAATTCTATGAGACATGCGCATGATAAAAGTGTTGGTTGTTTTTTTTTACTCATTTTAATTTTTTTTCCATTTGGTGTATTTTTCTGTAATGTATGTTTTTATTGGAGTCATTATGTGTATTTTTTCTATCTTTCTGTTGTGTTTTTGTGCATTTTTTTGTATTTTTGTATCTTTTTTGTGTAGTTTTGAGCATTTACGTTGTCATTTTAGTGTATTGTTTGTATAAATATTTAGTTTTGTGTATTTTTTTGGAGTCATTTTGTGTGTTTTTGGAGCCTTTTTGTATATTTTTGTATATTGTGTACTTTCTGTATGAATATGTTTAGTTTTTTGTTTTACGTCATGTGTAGTTTTGTATCTTTCAGTTGTGCTTTTGTGCATTTTTTGTATAATTATTGTTTTTTTTGTCGCCATTTGTTGCCATTGTAGTGTGATTCTGGAGTCATTTTGTGTATTTTTGTATCTTTTTTGTGTAGTTTTTTTGCAAAACTATTAGACGTGACCTGCCTGTCTCCGATTGGCTCTTGCATTGACGACCATGACTTATTAAAGTTATGGTAGAACTGGGACAACCCGTATGAGGATCAACAGAAAATGTTCTGTATTAGAGCTTAAAGAAGAAACCTGAGCTGACAGGAGGGAAAAGTACTGAGTAATGAGATCAACTATACTACTCAAGTACAGTACCTAAGTACATTTTCTTTGTTACTGTCCACCACTGTGTCCATGTGCTGCTTGTGCTTGTGCTGGATGAAGGATCATTATATGTCCAATCATGGAGCAATAGCAATATGTGCTGTGTGGCTTGTTGATGTGTCACGAGATGAATAATGGCTCATAGACGCCAAAGTCTCCCTCAGCTGTAAACGTCTGAGTCATAATGATCTGCATTTGATTAAAGAGCAATTCACAACATCTGGGTGCTTTTCCTACATCCAGTCCTCTGGTTTTCCCAAGGGGAATTTTTACTTTTCAATGAAGAAGACTTTGAGGGGCTCCCTGGTCATTTTTAGGCAGAAGGACAGAAAATGATTGATTCCAATTTCCAGTAGGACTAATATATTCAGCATTAAAATCCTAATTCCTGGCCTTTGACAGAGAAAGCACAGAAGCTGAAGGAAGCAGAGGAGCGGGCCAGAAACAGACCTCGGATCTTCAAGGAGCCAAAGAGTGAGCTGACATCTGTTCTAATGGCTGGAAAGTACACAGAAGTCTGAGTAATGCATTTAACATGTAAATATTTGCTGCTGTGTATCTGATGCAGAGTGTCCTCCTCTGGGGATGGAGTCACACAGGGTTGAGTCGGACCAGCTTTCCGCCTCCTCCATGTCTCAGTATGTGTTTGCTCCTCAGAGGGCGCGCCTTAACATGCAGGTACACACCACAGGCTCAACACTTAGTCGCTGCAACCATTATTACACACTTCCTGCTAAGAAAGAACCTCCAATTTACACTGGAATTCACCATTCGTATTACTTCGGCAGCTGATCCTGTGCATAAACATACAGTTTTCTATGTATTTGACACATCTAAAGGGATTATTATCCTGCTGCATCCTCCACATATGGAATCAATGTCTGTGCATCCTTCCTGCGGTTCTCAGGGTTCAGATGAAGAGGAAAGCATGAGAGGCGGAGCTTGGTGTGCTAATTCAGAGGACAGGATCCACTGGTTTGAAATCGATGCACGCAGGGACACAGAGTTCACCGGGGTCATAACTCAAGGCCGAGACTCTTCGAATGAGTAAAATGCAAACACAAACGCTGAAGACAAATTTTGTGTTTTATTTCAGAACTAACTGTCTTCTCCTTTTGTTTTAGGAGTGACTATGTGACATCTTACATCCTGGCTTTCAGCAATGACAGCAGAGAGTGGACCACCATCCATGATGGATACGCAGACTGGGTGAGTTGGAAAAACATAGGGTGCCCAATGTAGAAAGTCAGTGATGATTTTCTAGCTGACATATTTTCAATATGTAGCTCACTTTTTTACATTTAAGACAAAAATCTATGTAAAATGATGAGTTACACGAAATTGTCAAAAGTATGTTCACTGTATACCTGAATCTAAATGTTTTAATCTAAATGTTATGATATAAATGTAAAGGCTATATTTAAAGGTAAAGGTTATTTCAAATATAAATGTTAAACATTAAATCTAAACCTAAATTTGACACCCTATAGACAAAAATGTTGACAAAAGTTGTTGGTACTTTTAAATCACATCTCCATCTCAACTGGGTGTCCTCTACTTGTTTAGTTATTTTTTGGAAACAGTGATAAAGACACTCCTGTGATGAACCAGCTAGCAGAGCCAGTGCTGGCCCGTTACATCCGCATCATCCCCCAGAGCTGGAATGGTTCCCTTTGTATGAGGTTGGAGGTGCTGGGCTGCCCTGTACCAGGTGAGCCTCGCTCCCCCAAACACACACACACACACACACACACACAATAATCAAATTACATTTGTGGCTCTTTCAATCCCTGTCAGATCCAGTTGATGTTCAGTTCAGACAAAATGAAGTAACTCCTGTGGATTATCTGGAGTTTAAACATCACAGCTACTCAGAGGTTGCTGCAGTGAGTATTACCTGATCTATTGGGGAACGTATTGCTGTAAATATTATAAGTATGCTCCCCAGCGTGGAGTTTAAACACCTACAGTATTCTACTCGAGGATAATTTAATGCATTGAGTAACCATGCCAGAAGAAGGCAACCTAATTTCTTACAATAAACATCTATTCATGTTTTATCATCAACAGTTCTTAAATGTGTTCACATGTCTATTGGGATGATTCATTCTTGTCTTTATCATTTTTTCCTGTTCAGCTCATGAAATCAGTGAATAAGGAATGTCCCAACATCACCAGCATCTACAGCCTCGGCCACAGCTCCAAGGGCCTGGAGATTATGGCTATGGTTATATCTGGCAACCCCACAGAGCACGAAATAGGTTGGAACGTAACCATAAAACTGTGTTTCAAATGTTGTGATTTAAGTCTTGCCATTTTCTCTAAAATGACGTCATACTTAGATCATCTAACGATTAAAGTGTTAACTTTTTCCTTTAGGTGAACCAGAGTTTCGCTTCACAGCCGGTCTCCATGGAAACGAGGCCACAGGTCGGGAGATGATTCTGCTCCTCATGCAGTACCTGTGCAAGGAGTACAAAGACCAAAACCCCAGAGTCCGCCACCTGGTGGAGGGGATACGCATCCACCTGGTACCTTCTCTCAACCCTGATGGACATCAGGAAGCTTTTGAGGCGGTCAGTGGATACTGTTCATCGTTCATTGTACTCATTTATTGTAAGTAACTGTGCTGTGTGTCCCTAGGGGTCTATTTCTGAAAATTAGATAATTATTTGAAATGAAGGTTTCCTTTAAACATTAAAACTAGAGTTAAAATGAGTTTAAATGATGTTCAGAGTTTCCTAAGATAACGAACATCCTATAAATGTTCTCGACTCTTGCTCTTTTCACACATTCTCCCTGCAGGGCTCTGAGCTCAGTAGCTGGTACACCGGTTACTTCACGGACAGTGGAGCAGATATCTTCCAGAACTTCCCTGACCTCACCAGTGTCCTGTGGGACGCTGAGGATAAGGGCATGGTGCCCAAACTCACCCCCAACCATCATGTTCCTATACCAGAGTACTACGACACAAACAGCTCGGTAAAGAAAACACTGTTAGCTTGATTTCTGAAATTGAGTTAAGAAACTCCTAGACTTAAATTAGGGTCATTCCATGTCATTTCAACAAATGTAAATGACATCACATACACTTTGGCCTCAAAAAAATCTGAATTTTTAAAAAAAATATTCCTTAATTATTCAATAAGCACATTCAATATTTTTTTAGTTTAATTGGATGAATACTTTTTGAGATATGGCCGATATAGTGAGGGCGTATGTGTCGATTTTCATGCGTCCCTAATTTTCTTCCATTATTTCAGGAACTACAATTTTGAGGGGCTGGCATGTCTACCAGATATGATTTATATCAGATCTTTATGTATATTCTAGAGAGAGTATGTAGAGTTGTATTACTATCCCAAATTTCAGTTTTCTATGTGATGTAGCGGTAGTTCCTTAGATATTGGAAGCTGAAACCAATCAAACTAAAAATGTACTGTGTGCTTATTGCATAATGAGGGAACAATTGGTAAAAATGTCAGATTTTTTTCATGAAATGACATGGAGTGACCCGTATGTATATGGAACATTTCCCCTCAAAAAAGCTGGTTTTTAAGCTTTGCAGATGTGGCTTGTTTCTATTCTCCTGATGTTGCCATTGCTACTACAGGTGGCTGTAGAAACCAGGGCCATCATCGCCTGGATGAAAAGCAACCCGTTTGTGTTGGGTGCAAACTTCCAGGGTGGAGAGCGAGTTGTGGCTTACCCTTATGACAGCTTACGTCTCAACAAACCTGCCGACAGCCTGAAAGTTCACAGTCGCAAGAGGAGGCAGTAAGGCGGTCCACCGCGGCTCATTTTTAGGTATTCTTTCATAAGTCACTGATGAGAAACAATTTGTTGCAGGTATGATGAGGACAGTTTTGATGTGACAGAATGGGGGAGAGACCACCAAGAAGAGCCAGAGGAGGAATGGAGAAATCCAGGATACTCAGACCCAGAGGAGGAGTGGAGGAACCATGGCTACGGACATGGACACAACCATGGTTATGATCATCAATACAATCAAGGCTACGATCGCAATCAGGGCTACGATCGCAATCAGGGCTCCGATCACGGACACAATCAAGGCTACGATCGCAATCAGGGCTACGATCACGGACACAATCAGGGCTACGATCACGGACACAATCAGGGCTACGATCACGGACACAATCAGGGCTACGATCACAATCAGGGCTACGGGCACCGAGAGGAAGAGGAGGAAGACAGAGGAAGAGTTGATGGGTACCAGTACTCAGAGCCTGAAGATGAACCCCGTACGATAGCAGATGAGTCTCTCTTCAGGTGGCTGGCTATCTCCTATGCCTCCACCCATCTGACCATGACCCACAATTATCACGGCTCATGCCACGGCGACACAGCAATAGGAGGGCATGGCATTGTGAACCGGGCCAAATGGAAGCCAGCCACAGGCAGTGAGTAGTGGGCAAATCTTGGCGTGTTAGCCCCCTGTAGTGGACATTTAAGTGTAAACTATGTGCTCTCCCCAGGTATGAATGACTTCAGCTACCTACACACCAACTGCTTTGAGCTGTCCATTTTCCTGGGCTGTGACAAATTCCCTCATCAGAATGAGTTGATGTACGAGTGGGAGAAGAACAGGGAATCGATGCTCGTCTTCATGGAGCAGGTTGGTCACACATCTGTAACAAGCCTTTTTACATGCTTATCAATAGTAGGTCAGCCTGAATGAATCCATAAATCTGACTCTAGGTACGAGCAATCATTAACCATAGCTACAATAAATCACAATGCTGTTGTAAATCTATTCCTGCTGAATGTAGAACAGTTCATTGATTTTTTTTTGATTTTTTTTACTTTGAATGTCTACAATGGATGTATATAGGATGTATTTACGATCCTATATTTACTATTACCCACCTGAAAAAAAAAAAAAAAAAAAAAAAACATTTGAAAGACTTTAAACAGCACTTTACTTATTGTGTAAGTCAAAGTTCATTATTATTGCTGGGAACGAGGGTGGGGAGTTGTCATGCAAACACTAGAGAACTGATAGGGAGGCTAATAAGACAGCTGGGTGTTTTAGCAGGGTGACATTTGCTGTTTTTCATTCTTCCTAATCTATTTCTGATTAGGTTAATCGGGGCATCAGAGGAATTGTGAAGGATCAGCAGGGGAACCCCATTGCAAACGCAACCATCTCTGTTGAGGGTGTAAACCATGATGTGACCACAGGTCTGAACACAGTTCTCTGTAAACACCAAACACCACATGTAGAAGCTTCAACACTGGCTGTGTTCAACATGTCATACTCCGTACAATGCACTACAAGCTCAATGAGTACAATGACAAAAACCTGAATCACACTGAGGCTAAATATCTCAGTTCATCCGTCACCTTTGAAAGTTCTGAAAACACTTTAAGCGAGAAAGTGACCAAGTAGAATATCAACATGTGGTCATTTGATCCATGAAACTCAGGGAAAAACATTTCATACCGACATTTCAGAGATTTTTGGAGACCCGCCATTGTGCTACTGACCAAACTTTTGGTTTACTACAAAACAAGAACCCTATTTACAAAAGCATTAAAAACTAATGGAGGACAAGAGGAGATGCTTGATTTTACGTCCCGCTCGCAATGCATCATGGGGCGGCTGAGTATGACTAGTGTGCCCACTGTGCATACTTCAATATACTGTATATATATCTGGGTATTTCTCGCATCCTCAATCTTTTCATACTATCTAATTTGAACGGACTACATTAGACTTAATAGACGTTAGTATGTGATTTCCAACACAGTCACCAGGGTTGGGGTCAAATACATTTTTCAGTTATAATTATGTTTTCAATTATCTGTGTTCAATTACAATTACAGTGACCAGCGTTATTCCCGATTACAAATGAATTCAAATTTTTTATTATCTGAAAGTCAATCACAAGTACATTCTAAATTACTAAAGTTCAATTACAATTAATCACCATTATTGAGTATGAAAACTTTCTCTCAGCATCGCTTATGATAACGGGTCAGTTTTGACCAGTGTCTTAAATCAAAATGAAAAATACGCACAAAAAAATATTATCTATCATCTAATTACTTTTGCATTAAATGAAATTTTTTAGATTAGATTTTATTGAATTTTCATTCCAATTCCAATGATGTAAACTCATTACAATTTAATTATGATTACAACACCAATAGAGTTTACAATTACGCCATAATTGTTGTTAATTTATCAATTATGCGATTACAATTATAACTGACCCCAACCCACTATCTTCTCTGTGCTTTTTGTAGCACCTACTGGTGATTACTGGAGGCTCCTGAATCCTGGAGAATACCGAGTGACGGCTCGAGCAGAAGGTTTCTCTTCCGTCACCAAACTCTGTGTTGTGGGATATCAGTCGGGAGCAACCGCCTGCAGTTTTAACCTGGCCAAATCCAACTGGGACAGAATCAAACAGGTGAGACTCCCACTCTCTCTTTACACTTCTGCCTTGCAGTCATCTTAAAAACATCCCTCATCTCACTGTAGATCATGGCCCTGCATGGGAACAAGCCCATTCGACTCGCCTACAAGAACAACAACCGAGCTCGGAGTCCTACAGCCAGCAGCAGCCACAGGCGTGTGATCAACAATAGCAACGGGAACTCTCAGAGTTCACAAATCAGCTCCGAGAGGATAAACAGGCTCAGAAGACTTCGTCGCCTTCGACGGCTAAGGTTAATGAGGTTAAGAGAGACCACGACAACATTACCGACAACGACAACATTACCGACGACGACAACAACGCTTCCCACGCCACAAGAATCCACAACACCCTGGTACAACTCATGGCTCTTAGAAGAGCAGTCCTCAACAACAGGAGGGTTCACAGACTCATTCCTGGATTACAACTACGAGTACAAGATTGATGACTATTAGGACAAACACACAACAAACCTCTCCTATCTGTATTTCTAATGGCTGGTTGTTTTTTAAACCCAACACAAGAGTTATTTTACAGCACACGTAAACGGTGCAGAATGGCATGAAAAGTAATCAAAGCTGTTACTCAACACCTGAAATAATTCATCTTTGCTGATCCACTCAGCCAAAGACGCTTCAGTCTTAAAATTTCACAGTGTATTTTCTGTCTTGCTCAGTCTGTTTTATAGCAACACCTGTGGTTTTATAATAGAGACATTTATTGTTGACACAAAGAGCAGGATTATTTACATCGTCCTCACTCAGGGCGAGACTTTTTTTTTTTACAGAAATGTGTGAAAAGCAAAAACAGTTGGTAAAGAGTCAAGTGTATTCTGTCAGGTCTGCTCAGAACGCTGAGGTACAAGAGTTATTTTTCAAATAAAGGCTCATTAACAAAGATGTCTCTGCTCTTCTTCACAAGCACCAAAAACTTGTGTACGGCAATATTAGACCTTTATGACACATTGAAACAATCAGCTTAAAAGCCTGTTTCTAGCAGATTTCAGCCTTATCATAATGAACAGCTGTTTATTAGGGACTCTGTACATTCAGCGATTGTGTTCAAGACATGAATTAATGTGTTCACATCAGTGGCTGATGTTCATCTCACTGTCCTCGTCTTGGTCTGTGGAGAATGCTGAGAAACTGACCGGCTCACAATCCAGAGTGCGTAAATTAACCAGACAAGCTGTTTGGGTGCTGCTGAAGTCAGGGACAGAAACCAGAAGCACTTCCTGACCGTCAGGACCTAAAGGAAATAGGAGGGATTAAAAAAATTGTATAATTCAAGTGTGAATGGCTTTACCATCAACCTTAAAAAATAAAATAGAATGTTTTCCATTTATTTAGTTGTTCAATTTACAATATTTTTTCATAATAGATAAACAACGTTTTGGAAACAATTCTGAAGTTGAGTTTTTCAAACTGATATTGTTTAATAAGGGTGTTTCCATCAGATACTGATATCGCTCAGATATAACCAAGAAATAAAAAAAATATTTCAGTCTGCATCTCAAATATTATATTGCTTTTATTAAAGTTATTTTTCAAGATCTTCAAAAATATTCTAATGTTTGTGGCTAAAATGTATGTAACCCATTGGCTAATAATAAATGGTTCTCATACCTTCTGTTTTTTGACTATTGTTCTCTGAGTAATATCCTCTGATCAAGCATTTTATAACATTCCACAAACATACGTAATAAAGGTATGTATGATTCATGCTAAAATCAGATCAATATCTGTATTGGCCAATATTAAAGAATGCAATATCGTTGTATCGGAAGTGAAAAAGTTGTATCGGGACACCACCATTGTTTAAGTGCATTTTACAGCCTTCAGGTCTTTTGTCATTCATGTATGTTTTGGTGTGGAATAATATTATTCAGTTTATGTGAAACATAGATGCTTGAAAAAACTAAAAAACTCAATTCTAACAACTCAGTCTGTATTCACAACTATGTAAGAAACCATGTATTTTCTGTGTGGATGTTCACATTGTTTTGGCCAATCACAATGTGTTAGTGCCACACTAACCATTAACACTATACTGACCTTTTATGACCTTCGACCCAAATGTCGCTGCGTTGCCACTGAAGTAAACATGGGGACACTCTTCTAAGATGAAGGGGTCTTTCTGGTAAAACGGGTAACAACCTAGACAACAAAACATTGTGAATGAAGAAATAATAAATGTGGAGCAACCAGAGGCTTTTCAATCATAAAGGATCAACTAACTCAGAGTATCTGGAGCTGTCGGGGCAAGGTGTCGAAGGCGTAACGTTTCCTCCAGTATCTCCAGGTGATTCTCCATGCTACTGTACCTCTGAATGTCACACACGTTCCGGCCTGATGTACCCAGGAACCTTTCAGAAAAACAAAGAACATAAACATCCACTTTACTTCATAAATAGGTGCGTGCGCTGCTTACCTCACTCCATCAATGTCAGCCTGATATGGATTTGAGGCGAGATGAAGCGTTGGGTACGAAGAGGACAGAGGGAACATGCAGCGGTGGAGGGGCTGCTGTGGGAGGGTGAAGTTTGTGGGATCAAACTCTCCAGGCATCACGTCCACTGGAACCGAGGCCTTGATCCACAGGAAGACAGCGACAAGAGAAAAGAACAGAACAAAGAGAAATAACCAGGTTTATTAAAAGAGGTGCACATAAGTGGTGATCAGGTGTGCTCAAAAATAAATAAGGCAGTGGCTATCTGTACACTTACCGTATCAATATACCCAAATTTTATCTGTACGCAGTGCCCCTCATTGGCCAGTTTAGGTCACGTGACGAAGACTAAACCTAACCCTAAATAGTGTTGTGATATTGGGTTATAACCTAACCCTAATAAGATAGACGCTACGTACTTGCCCTTCGGTAAACGTACCAATGGCACCGGGGGTTTTCCGTCCGGCAACCATACGAATAGACACTTTCAATAAATAATCTACACCAGATCAGATGTTGAAACGGGCATTACTGCATTTTGCGGCGTATATGACGCTATTTTTTTTCCTTTAAAGTTGAGGGTGCGGCCAATGCCTCGGTGCGCTCCATGTGTAGATTTTTCAGTCAGTCGAACACGTGTCAAGTGAAAGCAAGTGTCGGAAGGCAGAATATTACTGATAGTCACCCCTACAGCAGAATAACTGAACTGAAACAACCACTGAACATTCACGGTGCACTGAACGTTCAGAAACGAGCTTCGGTTAGTGTGGGGAAAGTGACGCCAAACTCACTACAACACATCTTCAGACTGTTCAACACAAAATAATCAAAAGGTTCGACTGTAAACGGTATCGTAAACATAAGTTATGATAAACAGATTGAGTGGTTAATCAAGGGTATGAAAAGTCATTTGAGCATTAATTTGACAGTCGTGACATCAACCATCGTTCAGCTGTACTAGTGCTAAAGTTTGGAGAACATGTACTCAATTTGTTTACTTGTGCTCAGCAGAGTTCACCTGCTCATCTGTCTCAGTGTGCACATCTAGTCTCACTAGTACTTTCTACTAATAACGTAATATGCAGATAATGTTTTCAGATAGTTATTAAATGCACACAATAGTTTTAAAGACAATGTTTTGCATGTGTACATTATTTTGTAGGGGTGTTCCATCTAAGGAACCTAATGATTCTATTACGATTCAGGGTGCTACGATTCAATTGTCTAACGATTACCACGATAAGGAAATATCAGTGTAATCGACAAGGAAAACAGTCGGTTAGCAACATCCCTAGTAGCAATTGTGCACCTCACTTCAATGTTGTTGCGTTTAAGTTTTTGAGTCAAGCTAAATGAAAAGAGTAAAATGACAAAATAAGTAAAATGACAACGTTCTGGCTTTAAGAAACACAAAAAAGAAATCATGAAAGAAACATTGTGGTCGTCAGTAACAAATGCTTTCTTATATCAAGCAGAGAGAAAAAAAATATATGGAATCACCCTGTAAGTTTCCATTTCCAAAACTAACACGTGTATCAGATTCAATGTGCTCATCAGTCTGCAGCTAAAAAGGAGCGCTCACACCTGCACAAAGCAGATTGACATAAATCATGGCTCCAACAGGAGAGATATCAGTTGAAACAAAGGAGAAGATTATCAAACTTCTTAAAGAAGGTAAATCATCACGGAATGTCGCAAAAGATGTTGGTTGGTTGTAAAAGGCAAGCATACTGGTAGACCAAGGAAGACGTCAAAGCGTCAAGACAGAAAACTTAAAACAATAAGTCTTGAAAACAGAAAGTGCACAGCAAAACAAATGATTCCATCATTTCTTCCTCTTTTCATGATTTATTTTAGTGTTTCTTAAAGCCAGAAAGTTGCCATTTTAAATGACTTCAGTTTGTGGCATGTCTGTGACCCACTTTTTTACTACAAAATTAAACAAATGAATAAACAACCTCCAAGACTGCTGATTCCACAATTTATCCAGAGGTTGTATTTTCTTTTTTTTTAAATCAACAAAAACAAGACGAACACATTTACAGACAAACAATTAAACCCCCACCCGCACCCCTCACGGCACATGTCCTGTTAAGAAAAAAAAAAAGAAAAGAAACAAGATGGACAATAACAGAAAGTAAATTTAAGAAAAATCACAGGGATTTTCAGACTAGGTACTCAGTCCAGAGTCTAAAAGTAGTCTTAAATGATCTTTTATCCTTTTTCTCCTATTTAAGGCTATTATTTGAAACAGGTAAACAAATAACTGGTAAATAACTTCCAAATTAGTCTGAATAATCTAAATGAATAAATCGTGATTGTGTATTTGCAAAAAAGAAATCGTCATATGAAATGATTTATATATGTCCCACCCTTATCCTGAATGTTCTCCCTGGATCAGGATCCGTAGAACATCTACAGACAAACTTACCACAAGCTGAAACAGCAGTTCATCCAGGAGACGAATGGCATCCACGCTGCCAGCCTGAGTCTTCTTGGTCAGGTACTTTGCCTGCAGGAAAACAACACAACAGAAAAGGATGACGCACCACACGTTTTCATATACAGTGAAACAATAGTGTCAGTGACAGCACTGATTGATGTCACATCTTTCCAACCTTTGTAGATGAATCCTTGTCCTGGGTATTTGAACTGAGGAGGTTTCCAGCCAGCAGGACCCTGAATATTGTAGCAGCACCGCTCTGCTCCCCAAGCTCACCAAGCTGCCCAGTCACCATGTCGACCAGCAACTGTAGCCCCAGCATGCTATCAGCGTGACTGCTGCCCAGACCAAGTCCTGAAGCCAGGAGGACAAACCTGACAAAAGGATAAATAAATACATATAGAGCTGATATTACACACATCATGACTGTGTGTGTTTACCTGTCAGAGCTGAGTGTTGGTCTCACAGTTTGAGGAGGAAGATCTGCTGTGCAAAAATCCTCAACTGTGAACTTCCCATCATTCTGCTCAGCTCCATAAATAGCAATAACACTGCCTGAAGAAAAAGGAAGTTCTCAAATTGGAGACACTTTCCCGTCCATCTTAAAACAGCCTAAATTACAAACCTGTGACACATCTGTCCTTGTCGATCTTTCCTTCTAGTTTGATCCTCTGAAGTTCGTCCTCCAGAATCAGCTCGTCTGTGTCACTGATGTACTTGGTTCGTGCCGGCTGAGGCAGCAGATTGTGCTGAAAGCAGGAATAACCAAACATTTTAATGACGCCATTTGTTGTTGGGGAATTGAAAGGGTCGGATAACTTGAGTACAGCTGCGAACCTCTTCACTGATCTCTTTCAGAATCGATGGCTGTAACTCCATGCGCTTAAAGAGAGTTCCCACAATGCAACACTGCTCCCCTGTTTGTAGATCACACAGCTTCCTGATCAGCACGTCGGATCCTGCAGAGAAAGAAATCACACATCCATGAATGAAACAAAACAGGAAATGTGAACATGAAAAAAAAGTAGAAGCTCTAGATGTAATAAAACACTGGACAGTTTTTGCATTTGTAGCAGTTTTCTTTTTGGTTCAGCACAGATAAATACAGTTGATCAGATTTACCTCAAATGTTGCACGGAAAGGAAAGCAGGGAACAGCTAAACAGCTGTGATTAGGCAGTGGCTATCAGTGTATAACACGTATCCATATACTGGCATCCTATCTGTACGCAACGCCCCTCAAAGGCCAGTTTAGGTCACTTGATAGTTCACATGCACATGTATCACGTGACCTAAACTGGCCAATGAAACGCTACGCACCTGTACTTCCGTTTGTATTAATACGTCAACTACGTTACGGACTAACTAACCCTAACCGCACGGAATAGTCTTGTGACCTACAGTAACGTCATCTTTTGTACGGATAGAATGCCGGTATATGGATACGTATTAACTACTAGGAGACACCCAACAATTACAAAAATAACAATTGAAAAAAAAAACAGTATTTCAGACATCTACAAATAATAAAGCTTGGCACACACAGGTTAATAATTCTAACTTTGAGTTGTTTAATCCACGCACATGCAAGCTCCTCCCCTCCGCCCCGCCCCTCTCAAAGCCAAAGCTAACATACAGGCCAACACGAGGAAAGTCGTTGCTAGTAGTCTTGAAACATGGCAGGAGAATCGCAGGAAAAACACTTGGTAAACAGGTGACAAGTCAAATTATCTTCTATAGGAACACTTTGGGTTTGATGATGATGATCTAGAGCAAAGACACGACACGTGCAAGAAGTGCTTCGTTTCGTGCAAAAGTGAACATACTTGATTTTAGTGTTTGAATGATTTTATTTATGTTTAAAGAATATATTTAGTTGTTTGTACAAAAAATAAACACCTTTTTGGTTGACAAATAATCGTGATTATCATTTATCTATAAGTGAGCAGCTCTAGTTTCTCACAGAGAAATTATTGCTGGTCATGTTTGAGAGTTATCAGTTTATACTCCGCAGCAGCTTAGGGGCTCACACTGGCTCATGTCTGTCAAATCATCTGTGCAGCAATGGGCATCTAATACATCATCATCATCTTCTACATCATCATCTACTACATCAGCAGCAGCAGGATAATATGAACACAACAAACTTCACCCATGTTCTCAAGATCTGAATCAGTCAAGACTAGTGTATATGTGTTGTGTTAAGCTGTTTTTTGTCATGTTGTTGATGTCATGATGATTTTACTGATGATTTTAATTGATTTTACTGATGATTTTAAATGTTCTTATTGATTTTAAACAATTGAATGTTTTATCATGTAAAGCACATTGAGTTGCCTTGAGTATGAAATGCGCTATACAAATAAATTTGCCTTGCCTTGCCTTAATAAATCAGGTTCAACTCATTAACACCAATTTCAAACAGCGTTGCTGCAATAGTCGTGGTACCAGATACCACAGCACACATTCAATCATCTCCTTACAGCGTTGGCTGAGAACTCCATACTGAGGTTTATTAGTTTTTGGCTGAGTATGGTACAGTAAAACAAAAAGGCTGTAAACAGTAAGATTAGGGGTAAATAAATGGCACACAGTGCAGTTTACCCCATTTGTGCTGAGCTCTCAGTGACAGCAGAGGCCTCATCTGCATCAGCCTGGCAGCATAAATGTGCGCGTACTGCCGGTTAAAGCTCCTCTCTCCCACCCTGTAGCGCTCAGAACACGGACTGTAGTCCACAGACATCCTCTCAAACACCGGGGCCTGGTCCTCAGAAGGCGGGCGGCAGAGGAGAGAGGATCCTCCTGTCTGAGCACTCAGGTCGGAGAACATGGTGGATCTGAACCACCGACAAAACACGGGTTAGCTTCACTAAGAATTTAACGTTTATGTTCTCATTCAACAGTTAGGACGAAGCTTACCGTACTATGGTGTGTATCAGTTCTTGTTGTTATCTTCCTTGGGGTAGGTTTTAATCTAATTTTATGGAAAACGTTGATTTCTGTAGGCTGAGAGTTCCCGCGAAATCACCGGCCACTCGTTTGTTTTTCTCGAAGTGAAGTCTCGCGAGAACTGGTCTCGTGAGAACTGGTCTCCTTTTCTAAAAGCAGATCTGGTTTTTAACCCTTGTGCATTTACATACACGTGTACACACCTTGTGTACACAAATGGTCCGTCTCATAAAAGTGCAATACAAATGTATTTTTATGACTGTACTGTACTGTTATTTTTTTAATTTTATTTCCACCGCATCAGATTTTTTTTTAAATACTTCAGACCTATCCACCTATAAGACCTATTTAAATCACGAGAACCTTTTGGTGGTTCTAAAAAAAATTCAGCAGGAAAAACACTAAAAATAAAGTATTTCCAAAAATGAGTGCCAAAGTGAAATATTTTTGATGAAAATATGACAGCCTTGACCGTGTCATTAATTGATAGCAGAATTTAATGTATTATTATTGTTGGCAAAAGGACAGTTTTGAAGTTGTACACCTTGTATATTTTGCAAGATAAAGAAATCAAGGCCTTTAGTAAAATTTCCCAAAAACTTTATGCAATGGTCCCTAGGGGGTCATTACTATGGAAGCCCAAAGAGTCATAATGAAATAAATAAAAACAACATTTTGAATTGTATAGCCACGTTAATAACGTTTGTAAGAAACCAAACTGTCTGTAAATCCGTCAAGACTTTTGCGAGATAAAAGTATTTACGTTCGGCAGATCACTCACCTTCCGTCAGAGAGCTGCCCGGGGCAAGATGGCCGCCGGTGATGCCGTTGCAGAATCCGTCGTAAGACATTGGTTACCACGAGAGGTCAGACTATGCTACTTTAAGTTTAATTTGTTAAGTTTTAAAATCATAAAAGAATGTCCACAGCAATAAGTAACACAGATGTAAAAGTTTATTTAGAATTTATCAAGAGTAATTTACCTGTTGATGGTCACATGACATGACTTTTGAACCGGATGTGACTAATAACAAACTTTATCAATATCCAGCAAACAGACGGAACCAGGCCACACTAATAGTGCTTCAAAGCTCCACTGGAAAGTGAGAGACAACACGGTATCAGAAGACGGAGTTTCAGAGACACAGAGAGGCTGGAGTAGAGTGCTAACCGAGCTACCTACACGACAAAAAGTAAATATACCTGAAAAAGTGGATGGTTTTATGTATAATGGTTGTTGTTTTTTGTTGCATAATAAGCCTATTTTTGCCCAGTGGTTTGCGTCGTCATTCAATGTATTTATGTCAAAGATATCGAGCAAAGGTTTAACATTCCGTTTGCAATAACATATCAATGATAAAATGTGTAAAATATACAGATATACAAAATTTGACCAAAAAAACAAAACTTTTTTTTTCACTCTCAAAAGTGAAGTTATTAAACAATTTATGCTCATTTTAATTTTCCTAATCTAACTTTACAGTGAAATTAATGATAATTGAAACATTTATCTTGTTTCTTTGTATAATTTATTATCTGGAATAAATCTGTGCTTATTTGAAATTTTAAAGTTTCATTTATTTATTTAAGGCCTACAGAGACCTGCGGTGCAAGGCTGATCATTGGAGGAATTCTGTACTGTTTTGTGGTCCCAGATTATTATTAATAAATGGAGCAGCTCAAAACACCGTCACCACTATCTCTCACCAGTAACCCTGCTGATAACTGGCACAGCTGGCAACAAAGCTTTCAGAGGTATATAGCGGCCTCAGGGGAGAAAGATGAAAAAGTAAAGATTGACATTTTACTCCACACCATCGGCGAGGATGCACTGGAAGTGTTCAACACGCTGACGGTTGCAGCGGAGGGAGATGAGCTGACAATGGAGGATGTTCTTCAAGCCTTTAGAGATCACTACAGTCCACAGAGAACTGTTGTCTTTGAACGAGTTCAATATTGGTCCCATCAGATGACAGCAGGGACATCAGTAAACACGTTCATAACTGAGCTGCGACAGAAAAGCAAAGACTGTGAGTTTGGAATAATTGAGAATGACATGCTCAGAGATAAGCTTGTGTTAAGCATCACAGACGCGCACCTAAAAAAGAGACTGTTACAGGAAAGATGTCTAACTTTATACAGAGCAATAGAAATATGCAGAGCAACAGAACAGCCGACAGTCACTGATTGTGTTTTCAGTGAGAGGAAGAACGTGGAGCAGCTGCTCCCAGAGCGTCTCCACATAAAGGAGGAACCAGAGATGCTCAGTGCAGGTCAGGAGCAAAAGCAGCTTTGTGTGCAGCAGGAGACAAACAGTGCTGCTTGTCCTGTTAAATGTAAAGATGAAGAGGAGCAGCCTCAGGCCTCCCAGCTACACTGGAGACAACTAACAGGGATCAACATGAAGGAGGAACCTTCAACCTGCAGTTTAAATGAGTTAATGACAAGTGTGGAGATGAACAGCGAAGGACCAGAAGCAGCACAGAACCCAGATCCAAGCAGTTTAGTACTACAAGGTCCTGATGGAACAAAAACTGACTCGTCTCAGACTAAAGATAGCAAGGATTATGAAGATGAAGACCTTTGGCGGAAACCTCTTTCAGAGTCTGAAGCTGAAGCTGACTTTGATTCCACCGGGAAAAAGAGAAAGATGTCTTACGCCAGTAAAAATTCTGAAATGGGATGTAAAGCTTCCAAAACACAGATGAGTTCATTTCAACACATTTGTTCAAAGAAGTTTGAGGTAAAAATGACGTGTGAATGTGTGGATGGTAAGAAAGCATCACTCAAATGTGATGTTTGTAGGAAATCTTTTAACGTTCAGTCCAAATTTAAGCGACACATGAGAATCCACACTGGAGAGAAACCCTTTGAATGTGATGTTTGTAGGAAATGTTTTACTCAAGAGTCAACTCTTAAGCGACACATGATAATCCACACTGGAGAGAAACCCTTTGAATGTGATGTTTGTAGGAAATCTTTTTCTCGACAGGCTAACCTTAAATCACACATGAGAATCCACACTATAGAGAAACCCTTTGAATGTGAAGTTTGTAGGAAATGTTTTACTCAAGAGTCAATTCTTAAGGGACACATGAGAATCCACACAGGAGAGAAACCCTTTGATTGTGATGTTTGTAGGAAATCTTTCAACGTTCAGTCCAAATTTAAGCGACACATGAGAATCCACACTGGAGAGAAACCCTTTGAGTGTGATGTTTGTGGGAAATGTTTTTCTCAACAGGCTAACCTTAGGTCACACATGGGAATCCACACTGTAGAAAAACCCTTTGAATGTGAGGTTTGTAGGACATGTTTTACTGAAGAGTCGATTCTTAAGGGACACATGAGGATCCACACTGGAGAGAAACCCTTTGAATGTGATGTTTGTGGGAAATGTTTTTCTAAACAGGCTAACCTTAGGTCACACATGAGAATCCACATTGTAGAGAAACCCTTTGAATGTGATGTTTGTAGGAAAAGTTTTATTCAAGAGTCAACTCTTAAGCGACACATGAGAATCCACACTGGAGAGAAACCCTTTAAGTGTGACGTTTGTGGGAAATCTTTTAACGATCAGTCCAATCTTAAGCGACACATGAGAATCCACACAGGAGAAAAATAATTTCAATGTGATGTTTGACAAAAGAAATGTTTTAAACAAAAGTATGAACTACAGTTCCACAAGAGAGTCCACGTGATACAAAAAAAAAAAAAAAAAACTTTCAAATGTGGTGTTTGGTAAATATTTTCTTATTAGTTGTTGTTTTTTTGTGGTTATCATACATATATTTAGTTATAGTTGATGTTTGAAGTGTAGTTCGTTCTTTCAGTAAGTTAATATAACATATTTTGGTAGATGTTTAAGAGTTGGACTGTTTTTATTTACAGTTGATATATTTCTTGTTATTGTTTACTGTAAGTAACTAAATATTTTGTGTAAATACTTTTACATTTGAATATTAAAACCTCATCTGTATTACATAAAAAAGTTTGTTCTTTATTAAATAATTTACACCTAATTTATTTATTTTTTCACAGATTGCACAAAACAGATATTTCTAAAATCTGCATTAAATTTTTTTTATTGTAAATATCAGCTAATGAATAACTAACTAGAAGAGATCTAGGAATTATTTGAAAGCAGCTTAGAAAACTTTCTGGAAAAGAACGTCTTGTCTTTTTGATATCATAAAAATCTGAATGTCTTTATTATAAAGCAAAACCCCAGATGATGAAAAAGTACACAAATTGACTCCAAAAAATATTAATGACAGAGAAATACACAAAACAACAAAAGCACATGAAACAACAAATACACAAAATTACTCAAAATGCACTAAGCAACAACAAACACACAAAATGACACATTGATACACAAAAAAAAACAAACAAGATTACTCAAAATAGACAAAAAAATAATAATACACAAAACGCCAGCACACAAAACCTTTGTTCTGTCCTGCATTAATTGATTGGTCATTTTTCTAAATGCAAACCAGGATAGGGGATAAAGCCTGGAAAAATCGGCTATCCTTGATAAACTTATCCCCAAGTCGGTTGAACGAAAGCTGGCCAAGTTTATCCAGAGGATAAACCTGGTCGCTGGCAGGTTTTATCGAAGAAACCCTGTGTTTCTACCTGGCTCCGCCCACCTGAACACTGTGACACCTTGGCACTCTTCTCTGAAACACATTTGTAACATCACACACCACAGACGTGCTCACATCATTACTAATGTTGAGTCGATGGGTCACGGGTTTGCGTCCCGCTTCAGTGTTTTTTCATGACAATTTTTAGGACGTCAAGATGACTCTGGTGACAATATTACATTAAAAAGCAATATAAATGATTTGATATCAAGCAGCAGGGACTGCCTTTATATCCAGTGTAACAGGAGGGCTCTCTATGCAGCCATCCTATGCTGCTGCCACGTCTTTTCAGACGCATTTTATTCATATTACTCACCGCTTATGTCACTGAAGTAATAAAGTGATGAAGTGACCAAAAAGTGTGACTAATTACGGGTGATTTAAGCCACTATAGTCACTGAAGACTGAACACACCTTTAGAACAGGCTCATATTCCTCAAACACCGGCTTATTTCACCCATTAGGGTGAATAAATCACTCTTCCGTTTGGTTGTCATGGCAGCTCGAGTCATCTCTGATTCATTGATGATGGCTTTTTATTGCGTGCATGTAAGTAACCCAAGGTTTACATACTCGGGGTTGATTGACCCACTTCATATCAGCTGTAATGGAATCAGATACCCAGAGTTTTCCATCAATGGGTATGTTGATCCAGAGTTTATGGAATACCCCTTTAGTTAACAATCAGGATAAAGTTATCCCTGCTGTCAGTGCTGTGAGAAATGAGTGTTTTACAGAATGTCCATGGTTTTTATACATGTTTCTTCACCCAAATATAACTAGCCATTTAATTTGTTCATTGACTTTTGCTTTAATATTTTTATTATCATAGTTTACATATAAAGATGAAAAGAACAAGTAAAAAAGACAAGATTTGAGCAATGAAAATGAGAAGGCAGACAGTTTATTAGGATTATTTTCCTTATTAATAAAACACCAACACTGAAAAGTTAGAAAAGATACAACATGATCTGACTTTATAATAACTCTATTCATTTCAATTATTTTTCTGTCAGAATTCTGGCTATTTTGTAATACTGGATACTAGTATCGATATCAGAACAACGTTACACTAATCATACATTGCGGTCCCCGAGCTGTTTGGTGGTGCGTTCCTGCTCCTCCGTGCACATGGGGGTGGGCCCTGGGGGCCTACGTGTTGATCTTTCCTCTTATTCTCAGTGTCCCGTCTTGTCCCGTCTTGTCCCAACCCCTCTTCCTTTTGCGCTCTTGCGCTTGCTGTCTTTGAGGGGTGGGTGGTGGTTGCTCTGCCAGCTTGCCTGGGTGCTTTGGCTTTGGATTCGTGTCAGGCGGGGCTGGGGTAATCCAGGGGCAGGTCTTTGAGTGGGACCTCTTGGGGCGGGCAATCTTGCCGTCTGCATGGGAACTGGCCGCAATTTGGTGTGACGCTGCGTTGCCTCGGGCAGGGTGGGGCTGGTGGCCTGGGGTCCGCTGTCCTTGGGGCTGTGCTGGTGTCGGCGTGTGTGTGATTGGGGGTGGCCTCCGTGGGGGAGGGTACTGTGCTGCCGGAATTGGTGTTGGGTAGCGGTGCCCGGTCGGGGGTGCTCGGGTACGCCTGCTTGTCGGTCTGTGACTGGCGGGGTGGCTCTACTTGGGCGGTTGATGGCACCTTCTCTCGTTGGGGGGGCGGTGTAGACGGTGTTGTATCGTGGGGCAGTGCAGGCCTGTGCTGGTCCTGGTGCGGGCATGGGTTCCTCTGTTGCGCAGTCGCTCCCTATTGCAGAATAAAAAAAAAAAACATGTTTAGATTTTGGAGATGATCCAGATCAAAATCCAGAATCTGGATCAGTTTTAAAAATTAAAAAAATCCCTATGTTTTTAGCTTTTTCAACTGCCTCTATAATCTCCTGCTGCTGATTTTGCCCATTACGTGCTGTAGTCAAATTTTAAGTGACACTTCCCTTGTCTTTTATTATACAATAGCACAGCCACGTGCTGTTGTTTTTATATATATATATATATATATATATTGTATGTGTAGAAATTCCCAATACAATGTTGAAAACTGCCAGTAGTCATAGATCTGTAAATATAATAAATCTGTAAACACCTCGAATGGTTTTAGAACATCCTACAGTGCAGAGAGACTGGGTGGCTGAAACCAATAAACATCAGCAAATCTCAGGCAGTGCTATACCCCACACCTGCAACAATTTGCTTTTTTACAATTAAGGAAAATTATTTTAATTGAAATTCACTTTGTTTGGTTTGATTTGATTTCTTTTGTCAGTTTTTATGATTTTTATGTCAGTGCGCCATCCCTGAACTAAACCTTGAAGTATTGGTTAGAGAAGCATTTTAAGTCTGTCACCTGTAAACTCTGTTACCGATAAAAATCTATACTTTGCATTAAAATATTCCACGTTTTTCATCCTATCTTGAAAAAAAGCATCTGGGTGCAGCTGACTTAGATCTTGTTTTCACCTCATAAGAACTAAAATATTTTTTTGGTGGGTTTACAGTGCAGTGCCCGTCGGAAGTATGTATTCATATAGTGGGCGCTTCAGCAGAGTTGTCAATTATGGCCATAATAATAACAACATACTCTGTAGCATTATAAAGGGGTATATTTGCAGGTGCAAAGTAAAATAGCATATCTAATTTCCCTGGTTTAATATGAGACATGCGCATGATGAATGTGTTGTTGTTTTTTTTTTTTTACTCATTTTTATATTTTTTTCGTTTGGTGTATTTTTCTGTAATGTATGTTTTTTGGAGTCATTATGTGTATTTATGTATCTTTCCATTGTCTTTTTGTGCATTTTTCGTACTAGTACAGTGCCCGTCTGAAGTATGCATTCATGTGGGAGCATAAGGGGTATAATTGCGGGGGCAAAATGTGGGTGCAATTTTCTATGTGACATGTGCATGATAAATGTGTTTGTTGTTGATTTTTTTACTCAATTTTATATTTTTTTGTTTGGTGTATTTCTCTGTAATGTATGTTTTTTGGAGTCATGTGTATTTTTATATTTTTCTGTTGTGTTTTTGTACATTTTTTTGTGTAAATATTTAGTTTTGTGTATTTTGAGCCATTTTCATATTTGTGTTGTATTTTTCTGTAATGTATGTTTTTTGAAGTCATCATTATGTGTATTTTTTATCTTTCAGTTGTGTTTTTGTTTATTTTTTCAATAAATATTGTTTAGTTTTTTGTTTTATTTTACTAATTTAGTATATTTTTATTATAAATACTGTGTGTGTGTCTACATCCGTCTCCTCCGTGCGTTATCTCTCACACACACACGCGCGCGCGCGTCTTGCACATAATCCGTCGCAGATTGTAAAGAGAGACACGGAAGTACCATGAAAAATAAACGTTTTGCAACACCAAAGTCGCAATTCTCTCTAAACGGCTCTGTGTGAGTTCAGTATTTTCATCCCAGTGTAGTGCACGCATGTGCATCAGCCGTGTGTGTGTTTACATTGTAGCTACTAGCATCTTTCTTAGTACATAGAATAATATAAGAAGAAACACTCACCCTTGCGCAGAACAAACAATAATCATAGTAGAGTCGTGTTGTGGACCCATCCCCTCACGTTACATTCCTCTGTCTGAAGAAGCAGAATGTTTGTGATAAGGTCGGCTAACGACCGTCAGCACAGCCACTGCCCACATTCATGAGACGGAGGAAGTGAAGTCCATGACCCGAGATTTAAAGGAAGTTTGGAATCACGGGAATAATATTAAATAACCATGAAATATTAACTTAAATGGCTTTTAACAGTACAAAAACATTTTTAATATTAACATTTTTTTTTTTTTTTAACCCAAACAAACTGTGACACGGTGACGTCATGAACCGGAAGTAGCGCTCTCAATACCGCGCTCTTACCGAGGGAGCCGTAATTATAAAATAATGTTTTGATCGTTTTGCTTCACCAAATTACTCCAAAATAACAGATGCACACACTCGGGGGTTATTTGGAACTTGTCGACTCTTACCGCGTCGGGGAGATATTTGCTCCACACACATGCATGCACACAGACGTTTCCATTATTATAGTATAGATGGATAATCATAGCGTGCCCCCTTCCAAATATGTATACACACTGTAAGTAAAATCAGAATGAGTGTTGTGTAGATATACAGTATGACAGTGATTGTGATGCTTACCCAGTGATTCTGCCTGAGCTTGAGGGGAGAGCGCTGAGAAAGCCAGCAACAGTCGCTCCCTCTCCATTAAAACTTGCACATACTCCTCCAAGTCGGTCACAGTTTTTCTCAGCTCATCTCTGTTTGTTTCTAAAGTCTTTTTCTCTTTTTGGTTCTCCAAGCACAAGGCCTGAGAGGAAAACATTATTAAAATGTTGCTGTGAGAGCGGTTACAAGTGTTTAGTTAATATGTTAAGGTTTCATTTATTCAGACAATTTTTTCCAGGAATTTTACTTTGATCTCCTGACATGTTTCAACTGCCAACTATTAGTGTTCCTCAGAGGCATCTGCTGATTGCTTTGATGTGTCCATATGAGTTCTTTCTGTCACCATATGATCTCTGGAGAAGAAAGTCCAAGGTGTGGGAGAGTAAAAATGTTCCTTCATCCCTGCCTGATCTCGATGGCTTCTTTGATCCAGGTTTCATATATTACGTTGCATTTTTTCATCTTGTTCTATTTTGTCTTTGGGCTGTCTGAGTTTAGTGTGTGATTTTACGGCCATGTTCATTGCATCAGGAAGTCAGGCCATTGAGATCATGAAGCGGAACTTCAATATCAACAGGGAGGATTCAGATTCAGATTCACCCTGACAGAACTGTCAAGTTGTCCACGCCCAGAAATAACTCGTAAGGACAAATCAAACTGATCAGCAGACACCTCTTAGGAAGACTGATAGTTGGCAGTTAAAACATGTTAGGAGATCAAAGTACATTTCCTGAAAAAATTGTCTGAATAAATGAACATTTAAAAAAAGAAGACAAAATGAACTTGCTGGAATTATAAGTGTTTACTTACCTTTTCTTGGTTGAGTAGAACCTGCAGCCTTTCCTTCTCTTCTGAAAACTCGTGCAGCTGCTTGTTTAAGTTGACTTCCTTCTCCTCTTGCTTTTCTAAACGTTTCTGTAGGTCTTCACACTCCTCATCGAGAGCATCAACTCTCTCCAACAAAGATTTTTGCTTTGCCTGCATTGACTAGCGTTGCAGCCCAAGAGAAAATAGGCCTTTTACTTGCAAATCTATTTTGTTTTAACGCAGATTCATTCATAAACAACAAAAATCAGAAATGCAATCTGCTACACTGACCTCTTGATGACGACATGCGCTTTTGTATTTGACACTTTCCATATCAAGAAGGCGTTGACTGTCAAATACTTGGACCTCTAATTGTTGAACCCTCTCTTGGAGTTTACACGAGGCTTCGTCCTTCATTTGTAATGTTTTTACTTTCTCCTGCAGCATATTCCTTTCACTTTCTACCAAGATAAAATTGTTCAATGTGAAATTGTGCTCACTGCATAAATATTTGCATTATTATGTCAATGTTGAGCAAAAGTCTGATACTTACCAAGTGCTTGTAAATCATTTTGCTGCGATGTGATTTTCTCCTTTAGTTTCAAACTACTCTCCCCCCAGAACAACGTCTCTGTTGAAGAAACAATAAATGTAGCTTATAGTAATGGGATATTAGGGAATTCTAATTATATTATTTACTAGGGATGTAACGATTCACTCAACTCCCGATACGATTTGATTCACGATACTGGGTTCACGATACGATTTTCTCACGATTTATTTTACAAAATGGGAATGTTGACAAATGACTTAAAAATGTTCCTTTATTTTTTTGGGGAAAATACTATACTATTTTCCTTTTATTTTTCATTGTCAAAAGAATCCCTTGATAAACTATGCAAAATGATGCAATTTAACTAAAAATAAATCTTGAATGAAATGCATAAAGGAATAATACAAATGAAGAAGAAACCTATTAATTTAAATTCTGGTTCTATAGTAAACAATTCAAAACTGCATAATAGTTCTTTTTCTTTTTAAAAGTGCAACTGAAAATGTATTTTGTGCCTTAACAATTGGACTTTTAAAAAACAAAAAAAAAAATAGTCATTTCACTGTATTTACGTCAGATATTTGTTTAGACCAGCAGAGGGCGCTGGTAACCCAGTGGTCGTTTGGCATGCAGTTATTCCACCAGTGAAGAAGAAAAGCTATGCTAGCAGACAGAGCTAATAGAAAAACGTGACTTTTACAGATATTCACGTAATATTACAGATATTCTTTCGGTGCTAAAGGAGTAAAGAATCATTTATGAGCATGTTTAACAGTAAATGGCGGCCAGAAAGAAAATAGTAGCAGATTCCGCCCGTCACGTCCGCTTCTGGAAGGATTAATGTATAGCGCCCTCTGCTGTTTAAAAAAAGTACTGCGATTCAATTTTCAGAGCATCGATGTGAACCGTGGTACCTATGAATCGATTTTTAACTGCCTTACGATTAATCGTTACATCCCTATTATTTACCTTTTGTAAGCCGCTGTTGTTCCTCTTTTAGTGTTTGCTCGGTTTCTTTTAGGGCCCTCTCTGCTTTCCTCAGTTTGACGTCTAACTGGACGTTGCGTGTTTGGTGTTTTTCAATTTCTTTTTTTAACCCTTTCTTTTGCCGTTCCACCTGCGACCTCAATTTCTCCAGCTCTGTCTCCGCTACAGTCACTCGCTCTTGCAGAGGCTGCACCGTGCCTCGCACATCCTGGAGGTGTTTTTCCAGTCGGCGCATATCCCTGAGCTCTTCATAGGCCCACTGTGCAACATCAGCAGCTGTCATTTGGCCCACCCCCACGGTATCCTTTACAACTTCCAGGAGCGGCAGCAAAGACGAGGGCAGACCTTCACTTTGTAAGAGATCCACCAAAGCATCGCCTATCTTACTCAAAACAGACTGCACTTGATGACATGCATCACAGGGAGTGAGGGATGATTTGATTGTCTGGCTTCCAACACTGCGGCTGCCAATGATGGGATAGCATGGGGTGGTGTTGTTGTTAGGGGTTGAGGAGCAAGTTTTGTTGACTGAACTTGTTGAAGACCAGGTGTTTAATTGAGGTCTGTCAAAGTCTGTTGATGAACTGGTTGAGCTCTCCTAACAGATGATAAAAAAGAATGTTCAAATTGTCTCATCATCGACAATCAAGTAATGTGATTTCAACTATTCCATATACTGACCTTATTTTTGGCAAACTGGACTAAGTTATCCCAATAACTTCTGACAACAAGACCAGCTGACCGGCATCCTTTTTGCCACTTTTGTTGCTGCCTGTGGTTGCACCTTAGCTGCTCCACATAAACATCAAAGCTTTGCAGAAGGAGAAGCAGCCTTTAAGAGACAGAAAAGAGAACTTCAATTGAATTTATCATGACACAATGAAATGGCACAGATTACAAACAACATTAAAAGTCAATCATTTTAACAAAGAGACGTAATATTAATATGTTACACTATGCATTAATTCTAGTCTTATTGTCTTGAAATCTGGAGAAACACACACAAAAGCAACCTACAAAAGTTATGTATTTTGCAAAAAAAGTACAAGGATCATAAATCATGCATGATATCTGGACCATACTAACCCGCTTTTTCTAAAGTCTAAAGAAATTAAGTTTATGTGTCAAGCTAAATACTAAATTTTTTTTTTAAGTAGACAAGGAGAGTATGATTTGCGGGGGGGATTTGAACTTTAAAAAAATAAGATTCTGGACTACTTTAAAAAGCATGTGCAACTGAGTTTGTGGGGTATCAATTTGGAACAGTCTAAATGTTAAACTTTGTAACAACAAAGATTTCTTTTCTTTTGTTTTTAAATAAGCAAAATTTATTGGATTAGTACAAGGACTAGAATCTGATGGGTAGGTGGACATGTGGATGTTGATGTTATGTCAGTATAGGTAGGCGGCCTATGAATGATTGTTTTTGTTTATATTTGTGTATATATATATATATATATATATATATATATATATATATATATATATATATATATATATATATATATATGCATTTGCTCAAATGAAATAGCTTTGAAGTAGGGGCAGGACTGGATAAGCGTTAAGCTTCCTTCTCAAACATTGCTGGGGCTCTTTTTAAGGGAGCAATGATTGCTTTATATTGTTTTTGTTTGAGATAAATAAATAAATAAAATCAAATCAAAAACACACACACACAAAGACTCCTACAACACACACAAAAAAAAAGTACAAAATGACAACAAAAGTACACAAAATTAAAAGAAATCCAGCACAGTGAATATACAAAAACCCTTTGTTTTTTCCAGTAATGCTGAGATTGGTCTTTAGGCATTAATGTTGAAAATGTGGCCCTCACATCAGACAATGATGTGAGGGCCCCCATGTGATAGAAGTTGATAGTTAGATAGTTACATACCTGTCAATGATTAGCTCCAGTAAAACACTATGTGAAAGTTGGTTATTTGTCTCCTCTTTCTCCACATAGTCATATTGCTCTAGCAATGCCAGGATATCCAGGTTACATGACAACTTATCGGGGAACTTCCAGGAAGATTGGCAGACGGGCCCAGTTCGAGAGATCACGTCCAGAACCGTGGCCTGAATGTCGACCAGGTCTTTCCTGAGACCCGAAATGCAGTCCCGCCGTCCTAATAAATGACTCATGTCTCACTGTTAGGGCACGTACTCACTTCTCTATGTGTCAATGGTGGACAGCACTTTACCGTGGCAACCTCTCACAACACTATGGCTGTGTTCGAAATCGCGCACTTAGCACACTCCTCACAGTCTGACGTCATTACTGGTATGACGCGCCTGCGCGTAGACGCGTTTAGAGCATACGTTTGAAAGGTTCCGAAACTATCAGGCCCATAGATATCATAATATAAAGGCCATTATTACATATGTCTATGATCAGGCCAGCGAAAGGATTGGGCACTGACAGCCACTGACATTATATACGTGGACGCCTATTGACGCGCTGGAACACATGAAACGTCGCCGCCATATTGGAGAGGTCTCCAAAAAAAAAAAAAAAAAATATATATATATATATATATATATATATATATATATATATATATATATATATATATATATATATATATATATATATATATATTACATGTTTAGTTCAAACAAATAACAATTCTAAATATTGTATCATAGTAATATTTCACAAATGTTAAATTTAAATTTATTTTCAATAAAAAAAATATGTACAAGATTTTCTCTTTACAAATACACATCAAGAAATACTGCATGTTGAAATCCCCGAACTAGACTAATGTGGAGGTATACACATGCAGGACAGCGATATTAAATTACTCAAAAAACATAGTGGAATCAATAAATAATGTTTATTACATAAGGATACTTCACATGATACAGTACTTTAAGAATAACCACATTAAAATAGTTATAAATAGGTGTCCAAAAGAAACATTTGAAAACATCCAGAATTGTAGCCACGTTAATAACGTTTGTAAAAAACCAAAGCGTATGTAAATCCGTCAACATTTTAGTGAATTATTTATGTTGGGCAGATCACTCACCTTCCCTCTGGTTCCTCAGACTCCTTCAGAGAGCTGCACGGGGCAAGATGGCCACCGGTGATGTTGTGGCAAACTCATGGACATCGAACCACTTGAGCCAAATGGTTTGAGAAAAGGTTCATTTCTCGAAGCTTTATGTGCACGAAAACACCTAGGTTAGGGTCACGACGTGAAAGGACGCAAACCAACAACCGTGAAGCTGTAGGAGAAGCTTGAAACATTTTATTTACGAACGTTATCTACAATGAGTGCTAAATTCTCGAGGTGTTCATACAGGGTAACATATTTGTTATAAGTACCAGTTTTCTTCAAGTTCTTAAAAATGTTGAATCAAAGCTGCTCTGGTTTTATTGAGCATTTGCACTTCTTTTTTTGTATGACACATTATATTTACTCATTTTATTCATTATGAGTGCTAATTCTCCATGTGTTCAAAGGTAACAGATTTAACTTGTTTCCATGTACCCAGTATTCTACAAGTTCCTAAAAAATAAAAAAAATATGGAATGGTTTAAAAACCCTGTATTATTATTGATGGGACATTTGTTTTTACTTTTACTCAAGTAAGGGAGCAACTTCAATACTTTTACTTTTACCAGAGTTATTTCTTATTCAACTATATTTACTTTTACTTGAGTACTGAAGACTAGTGTTTTTGCCACCTCTGTAGCATAGGAACATTTAGGTTTGTATTGTCAAGACAGGTAGTTGGGAAATAATAACTAAAAAAGCTACAAAAGCCATGACCAATAAGCCACGTTTTTCTTTTTTTGGGGGGAAGCTCTGCAACTTTGAGGACAAAAGTACATTTTGTGTCTTATGTCTTGTCATCAAAGCTGAGCTGCAGGAAAAGTTGCTTAGGAGTAACGCAAAGGATGTCAAATTACAGGGAAAAATCTCTCACAATTAATGACTTAGAGTTTGTTTTTCTCAAAGGCAAAACTGAGAGATGAGAAAAAAATAATACAACCTCCGAATGAAACCCAAAGCAGAAGGATAATGAGGGGAGCATATGATGTTCCTTTATAAGACATTACAATATCATTTTTATGTCTCTAAATGTACATACACATGTACACCTTATGTTCACAAACGGTCCGTCTCATAAAAGTGCAATACAAATGTACTCCATTTATGTTTTTCTAATTTTTTTTCACTTCCACCACATCAAAACTACTTCATACCCATCCATAGATATAAAATATATTATAACTTTCAAACTCTTTTTATGTTATTATGGACTTTTTTTTATTTTATCATGAGAACCTCTAATTTTTTTCAACTGGAAAAACAAAAAACATACAGTATTTCCAAAAATGAGGGCCAAAGTGAAACATTTTTCAAGAAAATATTACAGCCTTGACTGTTTCATTAATTGATAGCAGAATTTAATTTAATGCATTATTATGTTTGGCACAAGAACAGTTTTGAAGTTGTACATCTTGTATATTTTTGCAAGATAAGAAATCCAGGCCTTCACTAAAATTCCCCTAAAACTTTATGCAATTGTCTTTAGGGGGTCATTACACCTGAACTGTATTTCCTTTTATTTTGATAGTAGAGGCTTTGATTTAGGTCTTAATTGAAAAAGCATTATGCTATGTAATGATTACAGTGTATGAAATATGTGGTAACAATTAGAGTCAATGGGGCAAATTTGGTCAAGAGGTTACAAAGTGTCAGTATGATGTATATCTCCTTTTCTATACACTTGCAATACAGGACTTTGGAATTAAGCAAATAAATAATAAATAATAAACAACACCACAAAACACTGTGAGTTTGTTGTGCAGATTAACTCTTCTGCCTCACAGCATTATGGATTATGTTCACTCAGTTAAAGAATAAGATTAACTATCACAACAATAAAACCAAAAAGCACAGTTTCTAGAAATTATTAATGGAATTCAAAATTTTGTCAACATTGAATGCTTGTGTCAGAAATGTGTTACATGGATTAGTATTGATCCCTGAACAATTAGTCTATTTATAAGCTTTTGGTGAATCACAAAAAGACAAATATATAGTTTAATCCTGAGATAATGTATTTGGAGTGGTTTTGTATTTTTTTTATTTCCTTTTAAAATAATTAAATAGATTAAAGTTGAGGAGCACCGCCGAAATTTTGTTTACAAACCCTTTACAAAATCTTTGTGATATACCTTTATAAACTGTTCTTCTGGAACAAATCATAATACAATTATAAATACATTACAAAAATAAAAAAAACACACTTTATTCAGTCTATATATTGTTCTATGTGATAGATGGAACACCTTGATTTTGAAAGTAGAATTTAGGAAAGTAATTTGATCTAACTTATTTTCTTGTTTGGATCATGTTAATCTATAGTTCTTTCAAGACAATACAGTTTTAGTCGCTGTTGTAGTTATGTTTTTTTTTTTTTTTTCAAAACCATATAGTAGTTACATACATACTGTAATATCATAATACAAACATATTTGGTCAATCTGGACTGAAGTATCTCTACTGTCATGAATCTTGTTTTTAATGGGTAAACATTTTATTCAAACTTGTAAATATAAAGATTATTCTTTTTTGTAATGTGTTTAATATTTGGTTCACTGATTATTTCAAATTTTTAATTGATCAGACAAAATACCAAAAAAAGCCACCAAAGTCATCACCGCCATGTATGTGCCTTTTTCAGTTCTGTATTTAGTGTGTGTGTGTGTGTGTGTATATATATATATATATATATATATATATATATATATCTGGGCCAGACTGTGTTATTGTGCCTGTTTGTTTGTTTTTATTCATGAACATTATACACAAACATAGACACATATTTGTAAACAGCTTAAACATGCCATTTTCACAGGTTGAACAGAGGTAGAGAATAAAAAGTAAGTAATAAAATAAAATAGTATCACATATTACCGGGGTCAGGACATAACTTAAATTATATTAACATAAATTGCTCTAAAAGTGTACATAATTTCACTGCAGACTCATTTTGGAATGTTTTCAGGGATTTCACAAGTAAAATAAAGTAGTTTTTCCAAAATAAGAATTAGTTTTATCTGCATTTATGTATGGAAAATTTGGCTGTCAATGTTAAATTATTAATAACAAAGTCTATATTTTTATCTTTACAAAAGTAACCAAATTTAATACAATCAACCGTTAGTGGGGGTTATTGTGCCTATGTACCCTAAGTTAAATGTATAAATACTCCATAATGTAAATAAAATAAAAAAGAGGTTTCACCATGTCGCCTATGGCTGACGTCACTTATTCAAACCGTAACGTCGCTTTTGGATGACGTACATGAAACTCAGCTTCACCATTTTCGCCGCTCTTTGTGCGCCACATCCTGCTAACAGTTAGCCTTTCTTCAATCAACTGTTTACGGTCTTGGGCTTTGATTGTGTGACATCAAAATGCAAGGAAACAGAGGCTCCCACAACAACCATGGACCCAGCCGCCCGGGAGAGCAGAGAAAGCCCGGAGGTACGAACACGAACGGAGAGCAGCCGGAGCACTGCGAGGGCAGCAGCATAAACGAGGCCCTAACCCTGGACCTGCAGAGCTTCAGGAAGCCCGGGGAGAAGACTTTCACCCAGCGGAGTCGCTTGTTTGTGGGGAACCTTCCTCCCGGTATTACCGAGGATGAGTTGGAGAAGTTGTTCGCCAAATACGGAAAGGCTAACGAGATCTTCATCAACAAGGACAGAGGCTTCGGTTTCATCCGACTGGAGACCAGGATCATCGCAGAGATCGCCCGGGCTGAGCTGGATGACACCCCGTTCAGAGGTAGACCTATCCGGGTGCGGTTTGCCACGCACGGTGCGGCCCTCAGTGTGAAAAATCTGCCTGAATTCGTGTCCAACGAGCTCCTGGAGGAGGCCTTCGCAGCCTTTGGTCAGATAGAGAGAGCCGTGGTGATCGTGGATGACCGTGGGAGGCCCACTGGGAAGGGGGTGGTGGAGTTCACCTCCAAACCTGCTGCTCGCAAGGCACTGGACAAATGTGGTGATGGTTCCTATCTCCTCACAGCTTTCCCACGCCCTATCACAGTCGAGCCAATGGATCAGTTCGATGAAGACGAGGGCCTCCCAGAGAAGTTGATCAACAAGAACCAGCAGTATCACAAAGAACGTGAGCAGCCTCCTCGCTTTGCCCAGCCGGGTTCCTTTGAATACGAGTACGCCATGCGCTGGAAGGCCCTGATGGAGATGGAGAAGCAGCAGTTTGAAATGGTGGACCGCAACATGAAGGAGGCCCAGGAGAAGCTGGAGGCTGAGATGGAGGCGGCCAGACACGAGCATCAGGTGATGCTGATGAGGCAGGACCTGCTGAGGAGGCAGGAGGAGCTGCGGAGGATGGAGGAGCTGCACAGCCAGGAGGTGCAGAAGAGGAAACAGGCCGAGCTGCGTCAGGAGGAGGAACGCCGTAGGAGAGAGGAGGAGATGAGGATGCGCAGTGAGGAGATGATGAAGAGGCAGCAGGAAGGCTTCAGAGGCAACTTCCCCGAGAACAGGGAGCAAGACATGAGGATGCACATGGGTGCCATGGCCATGAATAGAAACTCTCTGGGTGCCACCTCTGGTGCTGCTGGTGCTGCTGGTCTGAGTGCTGAGAGTACAGCCCTGATGCCTGGCTCAGGGAACAACAACAACATGCCTGGAGGAGGCCAGGGGGGCTTCCCCAGAGGCCTGCCTGGTACCGGAGACTATGGACCTAACAAGCAACGCAGATTTTAAATGATGTCTCACTTCTGATTTTTTTCATTCATTACACTCACTGTATTGAGTTCAATGGTTACTTTTTGAACTGCATACATTTATTTTTTTTATCTTTTCATTTGTACTTTTGAAACATGTTTTAGTACTAAAATGTCCATCCTTTATCATTCAAATGAGCCATGTCTTTGTTCCCTCCTTGTAGTTTGTGCGTTTCCTTCATACAGATTGTTTTTCCCTGAGATGTGTTAGCTTTTCTGGAATAAAATCCTAATACTGTAATGTTGTCTTTTTTTTAGAAGATAATTCAAATACATTTTTGATATAAATATGACACGGCAAAAGTTTCCTCTTGATTAATGACGTGAAAGGATATTGTGCAAAAAGCATAAGGATAAAATCATGTTAGGTAGGTTAATTATGCTTAATAAATGACAAATGACTGTCTGTTCCATTAGAAAAGGCAAAACAAGGACAGTCATCTGGTAATGATAGTAATCATCATATCAGGAATAGTCTTGGAGAGACAAAAACTGAGAAATTGTTAAAATATGCTTAAATATTTTGGGAAGTAAGATTATTCAAGAGTGAACCAGTACATTATATTTTAATAAACCCAACATGAGCAATGGACTATGTTTGAAATAGCAGATAATTGAATAAAATAAATAAAAGTACAAAAGCGTTTGGTAAATGCTGAAGACAAGTACTGGTGTTTTTGAGAATTCAAAGTCTGATGAGTGAAATGGTCCAAAGCGACTGAAAAAAACCATCAATTAAAAATATAAGGAAAACAGTCATGAAAACCCCTACATAGTTAAGTTCCAGATATCTAGCTGAGTTTACACCTTTAAAAAATACCAAGTAATTAATAATACAATAACAACTAGATCATGATAATGTTGAATTTGCACACATTTTGGACTAATGACATGATTTTTCTGGGCCGTATGTGAATAAACAGTAATAAGTTGGTGATAGTTGTCGGTTTTACAGAATAACAAAAATCCAAGGCTGGTTTTATTATGTTATTAGGGCTAGAACTGTAGTGGGAATAAACTGGCAAAGTCATTCGTTTGACTTATTTAGGAGCTTTTCCTGCTTATTTCATCCTAAAGACAAAGTGCAGTGGGTGAATCTAGGCCCACGTTCATTATTTGCCTGTGTTTAACTCAGAAAGCTTTAATGTATGAGTGAAGTCAATTAAATTCTGTCCATAAGAGCCACAAAAGAGTAATTGTTCAATAACAGTAAATAGTGCAGACATGGCTTTCCCCCTATAATAAAGAGAAAACTGTTATTTATAGCAGTGGTTTTCAAATAAAAAAAAAAAAAACAGAAGGAATGAAAACATGAGCTTAAATCATAATCAGTGCAAGAAAGGAAAAAGTGTAGTTCTAATGAGAACTATATATATATATATATATATATATAAATTAAAAAAAACTCTTCCTCACCCCCCGCGGGGCGGTCTCTCTTCTTTCCTCCAAGCTCGGGTCCTCTACCAGAGGCCTGGGAGCTTGAGGGTTCCGCGCAGTATCTTTGCTGTTCCTAGAACTGCACTTTTCTGGACCGAGATGTCTGATGTATTTCCTGGGATCTGCTTTAGCCACTCCTCCAGTTTGGGGGTCACTGCCCCAATGACCACGGGGACCACTGATGCCTTCACCCTCCAGGTTTTCTCCAGCTCTTCTCTGAGCCCCTGGTATTTCTCTAGTTTCTCGTGTTCCTTTTTCCTAGCTTGGTATTGCTATGTCGACCACAACGACTTTCCTCTGCTCTTTGTCCACCACCACAATGTCTGGTTGGTTCACCATTACCATTCTGTCCGTCTGTATCTGGAAGTCCCACAGGATCTTGGCTCGGTCATTCTCTACTACCTTTGGAGGTGTTTCCCACTTTGACCTTGGGGTTTCCAGCCCATACTCTGCACTGATGTTCCTGTACACTATACCAGTCACTTGGTTATGGCGCTTCATGTAAGCTTTCCCTGCCAGCATCTTACATCCTGCAGTTATGTGCTGGATTGTCTGAGACAATGGGGAACAGAAAAAAAAAAAAAAATATATATATATATATTTTTTTAGGTTGATCATAAAGATGGGAAGTGACTGTAATCTGGCTGTGAGATCAGCAGAGTCAAAACAAGTGTTTATCTGCAAAGAAAAGACAGTGGAAGCTTCTGGTTGTAAAGCTTTAAAAAATAAAATGTGAAAACGTTTTCACGTTCATCAGTCAAATTCGCATTTCTTCAGTCCATCTTCAAAACAAAATATTTTCCCCTCAATTCCCAATATCCAATAACTTATTCTGATGACTTAATATTACAGAGAACAGATGTAACATTATGATCACTCTTAAGTATAGTGAATCATTGATAACAATTTGTGTGATTTCAACCAGACACTCATTAAACAACTGTTACACTGAGTACTAGAAGTACCGAGTGCTGTGTCTTGTAACATCTAATCAGATTTTAAAGGAACAAAGGACACCATCATATCTGTCCCATTTTTTTGTTTTCCACATCTTCAGTTATCACTAGTTTTAAAACATGCACTGTCACTCCTTTGGTGATCCTGTGATATGAACCTTTGCCTGCCGTCTTTATCTCCTCCCTTGACCTTGCCTTGAGATAACACTGATAATCACAGCATTGTTCTTTAATATACATTTTAAACAAGGAAGTGATTAATCTGCATGGGGGAAGAGGTGGATCAATACTGGTATAGCAGGAAGTCACTTAGTTTTCTTCAGACAAAAACAATTCGTTTATACTGGAGTGTTTTCAAGACATCAGCAGGTATAATTCTCACATCAGATACACTCAGCATTCTCTCTTAAATGCTGGGTTAAAGGTCGCGTTGCCAGCCACGTGCTGCACTTTGTGTGCACAGCCTTTACCGAACATAATGAAAAAACTGTCTTTACACCTGGCAGTGATTGCATGAGTCAGTATTAGTGTTATTCCCATTAGCAACCATCTACTGTATATGACTGTCAATATTTCCATTGGAGGTCCAAAGGTCCTCATGAAAAAGAAGAACTGGGTGTGATCATCTGTTAGGATTCCCCTCCATAGTTTCTCCCATCATTGTCCTGGTCTTCATAAACAGTATCAGAAATCCCTCCCATGTTAATGATCAAACAAAAGTATTGATCATCTGCAGACTGTGATTGGATGGCAGCCACATCGGACCAGATAAGAAAGCTGTGACACAGCAGTAATGACGTTTGACATTTTACACAAATAACTGTATCGTTGTGAAGTGACAGACACACGGTTGGCAGCAGGGAGAGGAGGACCTGGGTCTCTGTCTCATGTATCATCTAACAGGACATCAGTGATCAACTCACTCACTTTTACTCCACTTGAGGACGTTGAAACATTTGTGGCAAAAACACGCACAGGAATCATGATTTCTGCTGCTGCTCTGATCACGTTCCTGGCCTGCATGGTAAGTTGCTAGAATGTGTAAACTCTAATAATATGTAACGAAAGTATTTGAAATGTTTCAATGTATACAGTACAGCACTAAATAGACAGTTTGGATGGTAAAGACACAGATAAGGTTTAATGTAAGCAACTCTATCACACGTTACAAGGTATAAGTGACAATGGAGAGGGGAAAAATCTATTTTAAATCCAAAACTGTCTGATCGCCACAGATTATGATAGAGAACAACATTGTTGGGTTGTTTTGTTGTTTTAAATACATAAATAGAGATTATTGAAACATTGAAGGTCTCTTGGCTGTTTAAACTACAACAGTTGAACTTCAGAAAAGCCGTTCTAATCTGAACTAACCATAAACCTTATTAAAACTTATCTTTAAATGACATTAATCTCTTACTTAGCTCCTAATTTCATAAATGAATGTAGTAGTTGAATTAGTAGGTGGATAATGTAATTATTCTCTCAATGATGTTTTCACAACATAATATTAATGCTTGATATAAGAACATGTGGCAAATGTATGATATATTTTTCCATATGTTCCCAATAATAAAAAATAAAATAAAATGTTGACGTAAACTTCAGGGGTGGGGGTTAATATTGCTTTTGAAACGTTTTAAAACGTTTTTCTAATCAAAGCATTTCATTAATAAGTATCAAAACCATATATGAAAGTTACCCGTAATAATAGATATCTGTTCAGTAAAAATCTTTAAAAAAAAACTACTTTTTTTGGATTCCCAGTTATGTCTAATTAGTCTAATGGTCTTGTTGTTTTTCATTTCTTCCTCCCAGTAGACTCATGTTTTTCTAACTCTGCCTGATAACAAGTGTTACGGCAGAATTTACGGTTGACCTCATTTAGTGACATGATTCATTGCTCTGGTTGAATGATGGAATCCAGGAGAAGCATTGATGATTTTATATAAAAAGTTTATTCTATTGCTAAGTAAAAAGGTACAAGATGGAACAAAGTGAAACAAAATTAGCGTCCGTCCAGGCGGACGTCCGAAGGAAGTGCCGCGCCCCGCTCCAACAGTTTCAAAGCTTAAGCTTTTTATACAGATAAGAAAAGGTCCCAACAGTGAGAGACAAAAGGGAGGGAGTCAGATGCCCATAGTGGAAATGTTGGAGGATGATGAAGATGTTATGAGAAGGTTTGGCTCCAGTCTTTATCTGTCTTGATAAGTGTGTACGTCAGTGTATGTCTGCATGTGAGCAGAGATTCTGGCCTTGGCAGAGACTGTGCTGCACTGAGTACGCTCTGTACTGTTTAATCATGATTCAGCTGTTCAAAAGTGTAATGAGTAATGGAGTCGTCATGTATTAAAACATGACAAATTGTACACATGAACATGCATTTGACGATATGATGATGAATATAATAATTGACCATAACACAAGGCACAGCAGTGGGTAACCTGAAGGACAGCAGTACTGTAGAGCTGCTATCCTTCTGCTGCATCCCTACATGCACATACTGCATTCACCAATAAGGGCGACCGTGGCTCAGGTGGTAGTGGGTCGTCTTCTGATCGAGAGGTTGGGGGTTCGATTCCTGTACCTGACTATGTGTCGAAGTGTCCTTGGGCAAGACACTGAACCCTAAGTTGCTCCCAGTGGTTGACTAGCGCCTTGCATGGCAGTCCTGTCCCACTGGTGTGTGAATGTGAGAGTGATTGGGTGAATGAGCTGATGTGTAAAGCACTTTGAGACTGTTTCAGTGTGGTGATAAAGAGCTATATAAAATCAAGTCCGTTTACCATTTAGTCTATTTACCAATACAAAATGCATGCACTGCATTTAGGAACTCTCCTGAAGGGTATCAGCCCTCCAGGACCACTCATGTTCATCTCTATGGGGGTAAAATTACACTTTGTATCAAAGCAATTACTTGATTTGCATTTTTGACGTTTGACGAAAAACATAGTTGTGATTATTATTTTAACTAAATGTGTCATTCAGATAAAAAAAATATAAATTTTAAAAGAATATTTCATATTGGTGTACAGTACATATATTGTACATACAAAAGTGCTTTATGAGACTAACCTTGAACTTATAAAATTTATGTGAATGACCTTCACTTCCAATAAGCTGACACGGCAGGACAAAAATATTAGAACTCGCTGTGACATTTATGACTCCAATTTCTACAATATGACTGATAGCGAGCATAACAACCTGTTGGAGGCCCCCAAAGGATAAAAATAGGTCTTTTATTAATAAAAGGTAAATTGGTATTTTTAATTTGTAATTATTGAAATCAAAAATATAATAAGATACTAAAAATTGGTCTATATTCTAGACAGTTAGGATAGAAGTAGAAGTATGTAGATATTTGTTTCACTCCTCTGTGGAAAAGAAGCCATGCGAGCAAAGCAAGTCATGTTAGTGCCACTACTATCCACTGCACTTACACCAGATGCTGCTTCACTCGATAAACTCTTAGTTTGTAAGTAAAAGTGGTGCTGGCTTGGAGTAGTCAGACAAAAGCTAATGCTAAAGCTAATAGTGTCAGGACTTTGGTCACTAAGTATAAAGGTCCAGGGTGTAAATCCTACAGTGCACCATATTGCTTTCTCTTCATTAACGCCCCAGATAGCACGCATTCGTCTCCGATGTCGGCCTCAGATCGTGCGTCGGCATTCTGCTCCTAATGCGTCATTTTGTGTGTTTTTTCCCCTCAAATCGGTGATGCCACTTATACAGTTGTAGAACTGTAAAATGTCACTTCAATGAAGCTGTTTTTGTGCTGGGGCTCTTTTGGCTTTGCTGCTGAAAATACATTAATGATCATGAACTGTGTCTCTTTTTATGTTGTCCACACATAATAAGCTATTTAGTGGTAATATATTGTTTTTTGTTGTTGTTGTTGTGATATTGCCATATTCCTATCAGATTTAAGTAAATACTTGACTATGAATATGGAGATATTTACTAATTGAATGATCCGAGCTAAATAAACGGTAATGTAAGCAGTAGAGAGGCGATGTCAGGTGAAATGTTTGTGTGCTATCAGGGACATCATAAGCATTGATTTTAGAATGAAAATTGCAATTTTATTGTACATTTCAGGCATATGAAAGAACTGTTACAGCTACTCAGGGTATATTATTTCTCCTTGATGACATTTGGTATACCCTGAAACTGCAGGAAATACACAAGCCTTCAGATAATCTACTGTGGACTAGGAATATTGTTGGTCTAAAATGAATACGGAAACTTTTATCTGACTTGGCAATGTGGATACTTTAAAAGATCGATTTTACAGCCAAATAAATACAATTTGGGCTCCTAATTTGTGTGATGGTTACGTTTAATATTTCACACTGGTAGCCCAAATGATGTCTCTTGATTGCATGTTCTCATTGAGCTTTGGTCTTTACTCTGTACACTCTAGTTTGACCTCACATTCCAAAATCAACACATGTTGCTAGAATTGGGTTAACTGAAGTTATGAAAATGACATTTTTGGACCATTTTGTCTCATTCACAGGTGCCTTCCCAGGCCCAGCATGAGCCCGGTTACTGCACTTTCTATGAGGAGTGTGGTCGTAACCCCTTGATCGATGGCGCTCTCATTCCCCCCATTGTTCCCTGTTACAACTACAGCCAAGCCCGATTTCTTACTGGACAGCACTACAGGAGACTCAAAGAGGTTTTTGCATTCCACTGCTCAAATAAACATCTAGTCTATTGTTTTTTTCAGATTTTTATTTTTGCATTTTGTGTATTGTATTCTTCTTTTATTTTTGCATGTCTTTATTGTGGGGCAGCACAGTGGAGTATTGGTTTGTTATCACTGCAAGCATACTCTAATTCTATGTCCCAGAATGAAACTAGAACCTTTTTGCGTGCTTTACGCAAGTTCTCCTTGTGATTGTATGAAACTCTAGTTTCCTCACACAGTCACAGTTCAAAAACAACTTTAATAATAATAATTTTTGATCCATTATTTTATATAAATTGCCTCAGTTGCTTGTGTTTTGAAAGGACTTGTGTCTCTTCTGCAGGTGTGCCCTATTTTGGATCGTGGAGAGGGCAACACATTTGCATGCTGCTCCATCAATCAGCTCAAATCCCTGGAAATGAGTCTGACTCTGTCCAAGGCCGTGTTGAACCGCTGCCCTTCGTGTGCTGAAAACTTTGCCCACATGCACTGCATTAACACTTGTAGCCCTGACCAGACGCTGACTGTCAATGTCACAAAGGTCATGAATGTCACCTATCTAGGAAGGACCAGGGAGGCGGTGGTGGGTTACCAGTCATACATGACCACCTCTTTCGCGGATGCTGCTTTCACGTCATGTAAAAATGTCAGGATTCCAGCCACGGGAGGATTTGCCATTTCCACCATGTGCGGGCGGTACGGCGCCAAGCTGTGTACCCCTCAACGTTGGTATGATTTCCAAGGTGACTCCAGTAATGGTTTGGCCCCACTGGACCTTGACTTCAAACTGATTAAAGATGGAGACACAACAGATGTTCCTAAAGGTATCGTTCCATACGATGGACAAGCTTTGAGATGTAATGAGAAAACACCATCAGGAAGTCCGGCCTGCTCCTGCCAGGACTGCCAGGAGGCGTGTCCGAGTGTGCCGCCTCCTCCACCTCCCCCTAGTCCCTTCAGACTCATAGGAATTGATGGGTTTTTGATCATTTCTATCATCCTGTTCTGCGTCCTGGTAGCTGCTTTCCTGTTGTACCTCTCTGTGTCTTGCTTCATAAAATCTCGAGAAAAGGATGAAGAAAAAGGAAAGATGATGAAGAAGAAGAAGAAAGACAAAAAGCAAAGCAGCAGTGATGTGACAGAGCAGGTCATACACCCAGAAGACGTGACTTGTACTGACAAGAACAGCTTGGTGGCTCAAGCTTTCCTAAGTTTGCAGTTTCGTTTTTGGGGAACAACCATGGCCACTTACCCTCTCAGTGTAAGTACTTTGAAGATGATTCAACCTTGTTCAACAAATCAGTCTACAAAAACTGTCAAACGGTGCACTATCATGTGCATTAGGTTCAACAAAGTTACATCAGACAAATAATCTTCTTTGTTTGAATATTTTGGAGAAATGAGTTCCACCATTATGATTGTATGCATAGCAAATAAATGTTGCTATAAGATACATTTCAATCCTGATGCTTCCTTTTTAAAGGTGCTCTTCGCCTCAGCCTTAGTGGTGGCCGTTTTTGCTGCTGGTCTTAAGTCCATTGAGCTGACCACAGACCCAGTCGAACTGTGGTCAGCCCCAAACAGCCGAGCTCGCCAGGAGAAAGACTTTCACGACAAATACTTTGGCCCCTTCTTCAGGACCAATCAGCTGATTTTAAGAGCACCACAAAGGGAGGGACACATTTACGACTCACTGCTATTTGGAAAGCAGAACTTCAGTGGGATAATAGCCAAAGATCTGATCATTGAGCTGCTGGAGCTGCAGAAACAGTTACAGGTAAAAAGTTAATCGTTAAAAGTGGTATTGGCAGTTTTTGAAAAAGTTGAGCAGGTCATTTAAATCAGCTGATTCCTGTTTTTTTGTGCCAAACTTAGAACATCACCTTCTGGTCTGATGACCTGAACCGCACTGCCAGTGTGAAGGATGTTTGTTATGCTCCGCTGAACCCATCCAACCCCTCCCTGACCGACTGTGCTGTCAACAGCTTGCCACAGTACTTTCAGAACAGTCTGGAGAACATTAATGCTAAGGTAAATATGACAGAGCTGGGAGTGACCAAGGAGGTGGACTGGAGAGACCACCTGATCTACTGTCTTAAGTGAGTATTCAAGGGAAGAAAGTTGATTCTACACAGACTTTATTATATAACTCATCATGTCCACCATTATCTCTTTTCAACAGTTCCCCACTATCTTTCAAAGACATCACTGATTTGGGATTGAGCTGCATGGCTGACTATGGAGCTCCAGTCTTTAGCTTCCTGGCAGTGGGAGGCTACAAAAGTGAGTGACTTAAATGTCTTAAATGTCAACTGGACTTACTGTGTGTATCCACCGCCACATTCCAACCTGAGAATCAAACACTGTTTTATCTCTGTCTGGCTGTATCACCTGTAACAAGTCCATGGATCAATAGTACCAGATTACCTTGACCTGTATCACTAACATTTTATGAGTTGTGTTTCCAAGATGAAGACTTCACCAATGCAGAGGCTTTAATCATGACCTTTTCACTGAACAACTACCCTCGTGACGACGTCAAGTTCAAAGTGGCCTTGCAGTGGGAGACCGAGTTTCTAAAGATTGTCCAGGACTACCAGAAAAACCCCAAAACTAACTTCACCTTTGCATACATGACAGAGGTAAATAAATTGATTCAATCAGCAATATGACGATGGTGTAAATGAATAATTTCTTAATGAGCAGGGCCACTCTTAACATGACATGTTCTTCTTGTTTATTGTCATTATTCAGTAAATTTAATATCTGAAACACATAGGACAGCAACCCTCCAGGAGTGGAATTCTAACTCTTTGTACATTTACATGGTTGAAAATGTTTAATCTATAGTTGCTCAGATAGTATTTTGCTAGTTCTAAAGTTAAAGCTCTAAACTTTTAAAGTTCTAAAGTTCAAATTGTAATGTTCTGAAGTTCAAGCTCTAAAGTTTTGAAGTTCTGAACTTCTAAAGTTTCATTAAGTTCCAAAGGGTGACAAAGCTGCACATGATCTATCACTGATTTATCATTTTTGTGTGCAGAGATCTCTGGAGGATGAGATTAACCGTACAACAGCTGAGGATATTCCAATCTTTATGATCAGCTACGCTGTGATCTTTGTTTACATTGCCGTAGCACTGGGAGAGTACTCCTCCTGCTCACGTATACTGGTAAGGCCAAAGTATGCATTCATTACGTTACAATGTCAGTGCATTCATTCACGTTATTTGTACTTGCCGTGCGTAGGCCTGCACAAGGCTCAGCTGATAAAACAGTCCTTATCACTCACCAAATGTGATAAAACCAAGCAGTGCAATGTTTATCTTTACAGTGCAGATATTTATCAGCTGGGAAGATATTCAATACAATAAACCTAAAATAGGATGTTTTTGTCGTTCTTCTCTAGGTGGACTCCAAGTTTCTGGTGGGTCTGGGTGGGATCTTGGTGGTGGGCTGTTCCGTCCTGGCTTCCATGGGTTTCTACTCCTGGATCGGCATTCCCTCCTCACTGGTCATCCTGCAGGTCGTCCCGTTCTTGGTGCTAGCGGTTGGAGCTGACAACATCTTTATCTTTGTTCTGGAGTACCAGGTATGGGGCTGTGCATGGATGAGGATTTTCAAAGGGGATTTGTTGTGTTGTGACTGCTGTTTCCTTTAAGAGAGATGTACGAAAACCTGGAGAGAAGAGAGAGGAGCAGATTGGTCGAGTTCTGGGAAACGTGGCTCCCAGTATGCTGCTGTGCAGTCTCTCTGAGTCTGTCTGCTTCTTTTTAGGTAGAAATATTGTCATATTTCCATTGGTTTTGGGAGATTTACATTTAGTCAAAAAGACCTATATGCAACTGATCTGCGTTCTTCTTCAGGGGCTCTGTCTACTATGCCAGCAGTGAAAACCTTTGCCCTGTATGCTGCTTTGGCTGTACTCATGGACTTTATCCTGCAAATGACAGCATTTGTAGCTCTGTTGTCATTGGATGCCCGGCGCCAAGACAACAACCGCTGTGAACTGCTGTGCTGTGTTAAAGTATCCAGTAAACATTCCAACAAACCCAATGAGGGCTTTCTGCTGCCCTTAATGAGAGAATACTATGCCCCAATTCTACTGCACCGCTTCACCAGGATATTAGTGGTAAAGTATCTAACCAGAGTCCTACATGTATTCTCAATCTGTTACCAATGAAAATGTAAAGGGATTACATCTATTGAAAAAGATAATGGCTGAATCCACATTTGTTTTTGAGTCATTTGGACTTACTGTGTGATCTTCATCTATGTTCTCCACAGATGCTGGTATTCATTTTCATGTTCTGTGGATCGTTGTACCTCATGATGAATGTGACAGTGGGTCTGGATCAGGAGCTAGCTATGCCATCAGTGAGTAAATAAAGGGGTTTAACACAAAGCTGGTGTCAGCGTTCTCCTCCTGATGTCCAGTTTCGTCCCTGTTGCAGGACTCTTACATGCTGGACTACTTCAAATACCTGTACACATACTTTGAAGTGGGAGTCCCTGTGTATTTTGTAACAAAAAGAGGCTACGACTTCTCAACCGTGGCGGGCATAAATGGAACGTGCTCGAGCGTTGGCTGTGATCCGTTCTCAATGACACAGAAGATCCAATACGCTGCAAACTACCCTGATCGGTGAGTGTGTGAGAGATAGTTTGACTGATCTAAAGAACAGAATCAGTCGATGAAGGTTTTATTCCAAGTTGGACTTGGTTCACCTTCCTCTTTCTACAAGGTGGACTCAGAATCTGCTTGCCACTGACCTTGAACTTGCTGATATGACAGCAGCTTGTATATAATGGCCAATAAGATTAGATACAGAGCTGGTTACACAAAACTAAAGAGCAGATAAAGGCGTCCTCAACTGATTGACGTGCACCAGTTTTTTTCATCATAATTACCTCCATTTAAACACATCATCAAATCCTTCTTTAATTTAGTTTTGTGTTATTTCATTGATATAAATGTGCTGTAAATGGATCAGTCATTGACAACGTAGATCACAATAATGCTTTTATTGTAATTCCTGATATTTATTGGTGCTAGTTTCCCAAGCTTAATGTGTCTTAATAACAGAATGACAACTTTAAGCTTAGCATTAAATTTATTTTTTCCCTTCTTTGGAACACCTTATATTCAATTCAATTATACTTCGTTTATATAATAAATACAACAAGTCATAAAGTTATGTTTAAATGAGAAAGAAAAATTCTACACAAGCAAGCATCAGCAACGAGCAAGAAAGGAGGTATAAGTTAAGTCTCTAAATAAAAACTACAAAATATATGAATATGATCATTAAATAACTCAATATCATAAATGGTTAATAGACATTACAGGACAATAAGGCTGTTTCATTGCACAAATGCGAGGCAAAAAGACCAGCTGCAGTTCTTCCACTTTCATTGCATGAATATACAATTGCAAAATAAAATAGTATAAAAGTAAAAGTAAAAAAAAGTAAAATAAAATAACTGCACTCTATTTACAAATATTAAGAATGTGATAAATGCACTTGTTTTAATATTGCACTGCTGATATTGTGTTATGCACTTGTAAGACCAGGTGGATTATCTCAGTGTTGGTTTAAATTGCATAATGATGGAATGAATGAGTGATAATTAAAGAATTTAAAGAATCTAATTTTGTAAATAAGTTGAAATAAACAATATTTAGTGCAATGGTTCCTACCGTAATTTGGATCGTCACCCCAGTTTGATATAAAAAATTTCTGGCGACCTCAAAGACAATTTTTTTGAGAATGAGTTTTTGATCATGTTTGAGCTCATATATCTGCATTTCAGTTTAACTATATTCACAAAGTGAAAGTGTAGAAATACAGTTGAAGACTGTGTTGTTTTAATTTAAAACTAACTCCAGGTGACCCTACAAGAGGTTTCCGACCCAAAGGTTGAAAAACCCTGATTTAATGGCTCCTGAATAGATTGATTTCTATAGTTTTTATCACTTCTGGTCATCTCACGCCTGGGGTAGAACCAAGACTGACCGTTTATTTGTTAATTTCCCTCTCTCTCTTTTTTCTCTCTGAAGTACCCACTGTAGTGCCATTATGTACCCCTAGGGGTACACGTACCCCAATTTGAGAAACACTGGTCTAGATCTTTTTCTCCTGTAAGCAAACTGATGGAGGTGAAATGTAAGAGGAAGACCTTGCATGATGTGTCCATCTCATCCTAAAACTTTTATATTTGTGTATTCATCTTGTGATTGGTAGATCATATTTGGCCATTCCTGCTAACTCCTGGGTGGACGACTTTGTGGACTGGTTAAACCCTGGATCAAAATGCTGTCGGCTCTACACCTTAGGCCCAAACACTGGAAAATTCTGCCCTGCAAGCGAATGTGAGTATACATCTGCTTAGAAAACAACTCATTGAGACTCAAACTCATCTGGGAAGAAGTTTTTTAATCACCTCTTCTCCTTATATCTGTCTGTACAGCTGCGTTTCTCTGTGGACGGAAATGTATGAAAACTCCTTCAGACGGAGTCCTCAGGCCCAATGTGCAAGAGTTCAACCGTTTCCTTCCTGACTTCCTGGGAAACAGACCTGACCTGCAGTGCCCCAAAGGGTGAGTTATGGCAGTTTCAGTTTAGTTTATTTCAACAGGGGACAGTGCAATATAATAAAACACGTGATTAAACATGAGCAAGAAAAGAGGCAGAATTAGCCAAGGAGGCTATTTTTCATCTGTAGTCCCCTGGCCATGATGTTAAAAAAAGCAAAAAAAATAAAATACATTAAAGTACATTAACATGACAAACATACATGACAGAAAAAACGAATCAAGACCACAGTAACAATAAGTTGACACATTAGACAACATTAATTTTGATAGCTTTCTAATGGCCTTAAAGTACTCTGATTAGCTTGGGACCAGCTTGTTAGACAATAATTAAAATGGCTAAAAATAATTGAGTGTAAAAACATTTTTGAGGCCTCAGTTGACATTTCATACCGGATTGATCTAAAATTTGAAAGATTAAATTTGATTGTTTTGCATATCTTATCAATGTGCGCTTTAAAGGTGAGATGTGAATCAATCACCAGTCTGAGATATTTATATTTGGGGACCGTCAGTAGCTTTCCCCCCACAACATACATTTCAGGATCATGGGAAGCACTCTTGGTTTTACTGAAAAACATGGAAACCGTTTTGGAAACATTAAGCTGCAAGCAGCACTCTTTCAGCTAAGATGTAACGCGTTCCATTGATTTGGTGAGTTTGGCTGCAACAATATTTTTGGAACGACCATGACAAAGTAGAACCGTATCGTCTGCGTACATTATGCACTTGACTTTGGGGCAGACCGTGGGCAGATCGTTAATGTAAAGGCTGAACAAAAGGGGACCTAAAATCGATCCCTGTGGTACTCCTGTGGCAGCAGTTTATAGTACAGATACACACAACTATCCAAAACCTGCCATGTGAATGCTTACTGTCTTTGTGAACAGTGGTTTAGGAGCCTATGATACAGCTGTGGTGATAGATGAGACTGGAGAAATAATAGGTAATAAAGCTTTCAATATGAAACATTTATTTCACAATGAAATGATGCTAACAGGAAATGTTCTTTTTCTCTCCAGCCTCTCGGTTCATGGCTTACCACACACCCCTGACCAACTCTCAGGAGTTTACTGCTGCGCTGTTAAAGGCCAGAGAGCTGGCAGACAACATCACCCTCGGAATGAGACAAATCCCAGGAACCTCACCGGACTTTGAAGTGTTTCCTTATACGTAGGTTTCTGCTTACCTCGTCCTAAACAAGTAAAAACAAACAATTCAATCTGAGTAGTTTCTGATTAAGTGATGGTTCTCCGTCATCAAAGTTAAGATTCAAATTTGTAAACTAAGGGGTCACAACGGGCTTGAGAACTGTTTCCAGTCAGTTAAGGAGCAGTTTGTAGATCAGTGTTAATTTTGTTGACAAAAAGTTTTGGTCAGCTACCGGTGACAATAACAAAACGATAAAAAAAAAAAGAGAACAAAAACGATATCAAAATATGTTGATCTTTTCATTAACTAATAAAAACAAAACGATAATGTTCACATGGGACTAAGTTTCTTTTTTGGAAGCTATCCAATTAAAACTACTATTTTTGCGTGAACTGAAAGCTGGACAAACCGGTAAGTGATTCAACAGGAAATAATCTGATTGCGTTTGCAGACATAAGACGTCTCATGTTGTCTTACACATTGATCACGTCAAATCTGTCCTTGTGTATTTACAAACATTAATACCATCCCGTACTAGATTTATCAATGGTAATTTAATCTCTTCTGTATCTGTAACAGATTTAATCGACTAAAATCTTAACGTAATTTAGTTGACTAAAACTAGACAATAACTGAAATAGTCCTGATGACTAAATTATGACTGAAACAAAGTTAAAGACTAATCTAAATTTGCTGTCAAAATCAACACTCTTTGCTTGCTTTTCTGCTTGTTCCAGGGTAACAAACGTATTCTACGAGCAGTATTTAACCATTGTTCCTGAGGGACTCTTCAACATCTCAATGTGCCTACTGCCGACATTTGTGGTGTGCTGCTTGCTGCTTGGTTTGGACCTGCGCTCAGGCCTACTCAACCTGCTCAGCATTGTCATGATAACCGTGGACACTGTGGGGGTCATGACGCTGTGGAACATCCACTATAATGCAGTGGCCTTGATTAACCTGGTCACGGTAAGAGCATCCTGGTACAGAGAAACCAATACATCATAGTTTTCTTGGAATCAAATGATTCTGTGGTTTTTCAGGCCGTGGGGATTTCTGTGGAGTTTGTGTCCCATATGACGAGATCCTTTGCCCTCAGCACTAAGCCCTCAAGGGTGGAGAGAGCAAAGGAGGCCACGGCCAACATGGGAAGTGCGGTAAGTAACAGAAGAGGAGAAACCAACCAACAGCAGATTTTGGATAATCACTCAAATACTGTTCTTCAAATAAACAATGGTGCCAAAATGTAGTTGATAAATGATTAATCTAAATAAATAAATAAATATACAAACAAACTATGTGAGGGTAAAACCCATTATTAGTAAATACATCAATTAAAAACTCATGTTCTATTTTTTAAATTATGAAAAAAAGAGTTATCTGCTTTTGCAAATAAACTTTCCCTATTTTTATTTTGCCAAGTAATGGTTGTATGGGAATAATCTAATATATGCAATATGGTACGATTAAAGATTTTAAGGCATAATCTAAATATAGATGGCAATAAAGTTGTATTCTAGAAGTGAAAAACACACGTGTAAATATATAGTGAGATCCTTTTGTATCCTAAAGGTGTTTGCTGGTGTTGCCATGACGAACCTGCCAGGCATCCTTGTGCTGGCGTTTGCTAAAGCTCAGCTCATCCAGATTTTCTTCTTCCGACTGAACCTTGTCATCACGCTACTGGGAATGGCTCATGGCCTTGTTTTCCTCCCAGTGCTGCTCAGTTACTTTGGTCAGTATTTTTATGTTCCTTCTCTATTTACATTGTGCACTTGAAGGAAAACTTAAATCTCAATGTTTGTCTTTCAGGTCCCAGCGTGAACAAAGCTGTGCTGCTGCAGCTCCAGCAGGCCAAAGCAAAGCTCGACCAGGACCAGGAAATGAAGAACAACAGCAGACGAGCCTATGACAACATAAGCTATGACAATAACGAGAAATCAGACACAGGCGACGAGGCCTGGAGCTCCTCAAAGGCTATAGAAAGGGACGTGGAAGAGAGGATGGACAGATTCTAAGGAACAACGATCAAGCTCTATAAGCAGATACCTCCATGTGCCGTTATTCAGTTATTCATCTAGTACATACCTCCATCACAAATGGACACAGAAGATAACAAGATACGGTCGTGCAATACTTTGGTTTGAGTCACTTTCATGTCCAGTGAAAATGTTCAACTGTGGAAGCAGAATAGACAGAAATATCGAATAAGTGATTTTGTATTTTTATTCTATCATTGATTGTATTTTGTGTGAGAAAACATCACTGTTGCACTATTTAGAAAACATACACTCCAGCATTTTAATATAGTATCTTCAATAGCAGTATTATGCTGCAGGTGTATGATTGGTTCAGCACAAACATGCCTCTATGAATCTCTGTGGGATCAGGAATGCCATTCATCATCACTCTTTCCAGTTACTGCCATCAGGCAGGTGGCATCAAGTGTCTCTGGGTCAGAAAAACATAGAAAACACTCCTTCATCCCCTCTGCAATAACTGCCCTGAACAAAATAACACTTAAAATGATTTGTATCAGTTTCTCTTTAAATGGATCTTCATTTACATGTTTGAATGTGGTGTATTTATTTTTGATGTGGTCGTGTCAAAAAAAACAACATTCTGTCACTGTTACAGGACAGACAATAAAGTTTCTTATTTTAAATGTTCAGATTCAGTGAATAAAGAATGTCATGTCTGACATGGCTGATTTAAAGAAGTCAGGATTGTTTAGATTTAGATTATTATTATTTTATTAAAGAGAGCAATCTCTGAGTCTGTTTCAGTGTTGAAATGCATAGTCAGATTAATATAAACGGGCTTCAATTCATCTTATATTTGACTTGAGACCTTGAAAGAAATAAGCAGTGTTTTCCAGCCATGGTTGGATGTCATTAAGATTTTTGGAGCCAAAAACAAAGCAGTGAATATGAGTCTATGAATATAATAGTCCGAATGATACCGTCTCACACTTGCACAGTAATTGCACAGAGAAGAATATGGCACATCGTTAAATCACCTTCAAAATAAAAACATTTTAACAGCATTATTACAATAAAACTGACAAAACAACAGATATCTTGGGTTTTAATTTTTTTGTTTTATTAACAATGCATCCCTTTGAAAGGATTGTATGTTTCTTTAGGTCAACAATGCCCCCCAAAACATACTGTACACATTATACAAGGGAAACCACGACTCAGGCAAAGAAAAAAAAAACAAAAACAAAAAAAAAAAAAATCTTTTTAAATTATAATACAGTCTTGAGGAAAAAATATAAATAACTTTTTCTTCTCTGGTTGAGCTCACTATGGTACAGACATATAATAAATAGATCGGATCTGACATCACTCAGCTGATCTATATATCATCTTTCTACAAGTCCATTTGTGTAGCAGCAATATTGCAAAACAAGCCAATGGAAACCAAGTTTCCCTGGAAACCTTTTACAAATTCTAAAGTCACCGTCCCGCGCCTCCATCTCATCCAATCACAAACAGTGATATTGCATTGTGGAAACACATCGGGGGAGAGTTATATTTAATGTAATGGCAGCATCTAATAGCAACCTTTTTTTCTTCCCAAGAAACACGGTGATGTTACATCTTTGCCATGCGTTAGGACATGCAGAGGTAAAGCTGAGGTTTCATCATCAGTCAAAATGAATCCAACAGAATCCGCCCTCCTCGTTACAAATGCAAAGGCTAATGAGAAACTGAAGATCTGACACATGTAAAGGACGGGCTGAACTGGGATTAAATCACATGCTATTCTCGTGTAATGTGGTGGAAGATATGCTTTCGAAAATACCATAGTAGTGATGTTTGATTGTCTGAGATACAAGAGATAGAAAAGTAGTTGGCTGTCTGTGCTGACAAAGAGGCTACAGGTTGTAGACGTGGTGAGGCAGGAGAAGAGAACGCACAAATCTGACAAGAACAGGTGGTAAGTCGAGCAGGAAGAGTCCGGGCCAGTTTTAAAAACAATTCCTCAGTAGTGTTTTAGGAGAGCGTGAAGTTTGAGGAATCACTGGGTCGACACGATGACATGCCTTCATTTAAAACAGAACAAAAATCACCTCCAGAAAAAGATGAAATGACAAAATTTACTTTATACACGGCTCAAGTCTTTGTATTAATGATCCAGAACCTTCTTTAACAGTATGTGGATGCGATATCGAGTGTTGTTCACCCATTGGGCAACATTTGGTTAAACTTCTCCATCTTTTTGTTAAAATCAAAGCATGGTTTGAAACAGGATTATTCCTGTTGAGTTACATTTGTTTACAGATTCTGACAGATCCGTTTGTTTCCTGCTTGTGGAACGGTGAGGGACGTCCCTCTGCTTCTGGTTCTTGGCAACACTACTCGGCTTTAGGCAATCCTTAAAAAGCAGCGTTGGCATTCTCAGGGCCACGACTAATGATTTGTCGTGTTTTTCTCCTGGTTGCAAGGAGCCACGGCTTGAGCTGAGTGAAAAAACACACCATAGGGGGTCAATGTGGAATCAGGATTCTGAAGGAGGGTCAACATCCTCGTCGACAGGTTTTGGTTGCTTTGTCAGGATCGCCTCTGCTTCCTCATACATCTGAAAAGCAAAAGGAGAAAAAGAGATGGAAAAGAAGAACAGATCTCCATTTCAGAGAAGTAGGCCTGGGCAATATAACTAAATTCAAGATATATTGAGATTTCTATTTTGGCAATATGGAAAATTACAATATCGCCTCTCATTATATTTTTTAAATTATAGCTTATTTTGTATTAGGAACTCTTTTTTAGGAGTCTCTACTTTTGAGAACGGCATGAAAAGCACAGTTCAATTAATTTCTGAGTACTTCCTAACCCAGAACTACAGAACTCACTCACACGTGCTGTCCCAAAAGTGGCACATATTGTGCAGCGGTTTGTAAATAAATGTGTCTGGTGTGGCATTTTGCATCAGCAAATGTAACCCAGAATTATCTTTCAGGTAACACTTTGAGTTAAAAACATCGAGCCTTATATCCTACATCACCATTTTGAGAGAAAAAATATAGAGATATGAGTTTTGGTCCATGTTGCCCAGCCATACAGAGGAGGTAGAGTGGAGATTCTTACTGGCATAAACTGCACATCCTGGAAGAGTTCCTGTATGAAGCGTCTGGAGGTCAGGCGAAACATACAGTGGGCTAAGAGATGAGAAACCTCTGAGTACAGACAGATGTCGTCAAACGCATATGGAAACTTCTCCTTTATCCTAAAAGAGGAGAAAGTTGGCACACCATTAGGGAGGCTAGTATTGATCAGCGCGAGTGTTTTTTTTTATTATTATTATCTTACGTCAGCAGTCCCGTTTCGTGGCCTTTTGTTCCTACTGAGGAGCTGAGGTTGATGATGAGACGGAGGATCTCCTTTCTGAGCAAGACTCGAGAAGCAGGTCCATCTTCACATATTGGTTTTCCACCTGACAAACACAGACACGATGGCATAATAAAAGACTGGCCTAAGTAATAGAAGTGCTAATGTGGCTAACGTCTGATGCTAATTACTGTTGCTGTTTCCTCTGCTTACCAATGACGATATCACTAGGAGTCGGGGTGCTACAGATGGAGCCTTGGGAAACAGCTGCGTCGCTACAGCCTGAAACTCCAGAGAACTTAGACTGAGGCATCACTTCTAAGCGATGGCCGCTTTGTCCGCCCCATGACGGGAAGTCCACATATTCTGTGGAGGGGGGGAAAGAAGAGATGCTTTCAGGCTCAGGTAGAAAGGTAGTTTTATGTTATTATTATTATTATTATTATTATTGTGCTGCCACTCAATGAAAAGTAGGAGAGTAACAACGAAGGGTATAAGAAAAAATACATTTGGTGATATATCGTAATATTTCACCGTGTGACTATTGTATCGATCCAAAAAAATGTCCAAATCAATTTTTTAAATCATGTTTTTAACCAAAAAAAACATACAGTAGCTTGTAAACACACAGTTACTAGTTGTCAGTGAACCACATACAAATGTGTTAAACTCCACTCAATGCATTTTAGCTTAGAAGTTGATTGCACTTCATTTTCATAAAACATGCGCACTTTGATAGATGTATGTCGTTACTTTAGAAAAAAAAAAATTTAAGAAATAAACACAATCAGAATCTGTTGTAGAAGCAAAGGTTAAACTGTTTTGAAACATGTAATTTGACAATTTGATAAACATACCACTTGTTTTTGATATTGTTGCTTGAATTGCAGTTAGTTACCATTTACTTGTTCTTGCAAAAAAAAAAAAAAATTGTGTTTCATACCATTTTGTATTTGTAAAGGTGAAATTTGTAATTATTGATTTCCTAATGTATATCGTATTGTTTAGTATCGGGATATAAGGCATCGTGACATGCAAATTGTGAATCGTATTGTCAGATTCATGACAATGCACACCCCTAGTAAAAACTCTACTGTCAGCGCAACAATGGCAAAATAATCACAGTAAAAAAATTATCAGCTATATGAACAATAAAGAGACAACTGTTGCGCTCATGGCCAGGTAACAGTTGCTTACCTGTTCGAGGATGTGTGCTGTTGAGCTGAGGCTGAGTGGGGTATCCAAGCACTAGGGCTCCGACACAGTACAGACAGTTGTCTTCAGTGTGTTCCTGCAGGCCTGTCTCCTCTGAATCCACCACGTGGTTTGGCATGTCGCCACGGAAAGCTATCAGCTCAGAGATACTGAACTGCTGCTTCAGCAGAGGTAGAGGCGGGCGGTCGCCTGTGGAGGTGATAACACAAACACGAGGAAGATCAGAGTTAAATCCTTTCTTAGATCACTTATTCAGGACAGAAAATTCTACTTTACCGTCTCCATCTCCGAAAAGGAAACGTTTACGCTCTTCTGATGGAGGGCTGACTCTTTGCTGAAAGTAGGCCGGGTCTCTGATGTGAAACATGTTGTTGATATCCATTGGCAGCGCGAGGCCAATGTAGTCATCGTTACACCCGTAGGTGGCACTAGAGACCATTGAGCGCACTGAAGAGCAGCGGTGCAGAGTACTTTGGTTGATGGGACTGAGCAGTTCCTCTTTATCCAGAGAGGCAAAGCTAAGAGCTTTCAGAAACCTAGGAAGGGCCAGAGGAGAGGAATGTGAGAGGATACGGGGGGAGAGACTGGGCAGAGAAGGACCAAAGGGAGTAAGTGAAAAAGTAAAAAAATCAACAAAAAAAAAGACAAAAGCAGAGACATGAGAACTCCTAAAGTCTTTCAAAAAGGTCTAAACGGGAAAGGTGCTAAAATGAACATTACTATTAATGCGTTTCCCTCCAATGAATATGCATAGTAGGCGAATCTCCCAGGGGGAACAAAAATATGAGGAGGAAATGCAACTAAATGTATGCAGGGGGAGCAATGCCATTCATGAAATCTAGAACTGTTTGCGGTGATAGTTTTAGTACCAGAAAATAGTACGACTGAAAAGCAGGTGCAAACACACACGCAGAGATCATCGCTGCAGTAAATGTGGACAGAAAACACAGCGGAGATGAAAAAAAGCTCCAGTTGTGTGTGTGTGTGTGAGAGAGAGAGGCAAAAAAGCAGGACGTGCGTCCATCTCTCCTCCGCGGGTCATTGTCTCACACACGCACGCGATTGCCGCGCGCATGTACCCATCCATCACTCACATCCACACACATTTCTCCTCTGCAGAAAAAATAAAGAATATCTATCTGCTGTTTTTTATTCGTTTCCTCTACTAACACCTCCAATTCTGCTGCTTCACGTTTTTATTTTTGCTTCTCTGCTGCACTCATGTTCATACTCAATGTTTTGCATGTAAGTGCGTGTAGATGGAGAACACCACGTCAACTCTTTTATACTCTATCATAATTTGAAATGACCAATCAGTAGGTAATTTAAATCATAAACTAAGGGTGTAAGAAAAAATCAATTCAGCAATATATCACATTATTCCACCACGTCATTATCGTATCGATCCAAAAAATGTTAAAATATTTTTTTAAATCATGCTTTTAAGCAAAACATGGTTCACGACACTTTAATACAATATTTTAAAAGGAAATTAAACAGAATATCATGGTAAAGGTTTTAATATGATTGTAAATCCATACAAATGACAATAGAATCATTGTCTTATTACATGTTTAATGTGTTCCGTATTTTTAATGAGATATCACAGTCTCCATGTGTTTAAACCTTCAGTAATAATATCCCAAAATACGTGAGTATCCATCACCTCTGATTACCGCACGGTATAAAAGTGTCCATTCATTGATCAGAGATAAATAATGAGAAAGCTGTGAATATACAGAGAGGCACAGCACCAAGGGCAGAGCACCAAGTCTCCCCAATAGCAAAAATACACTATCGCTTTTTCGGGATGTGTGCACAGTTGCACGCAACTCCCGTGCACAGCTCACCTGCACCTGCAGCGTCTACAGTGTTGGATGTGACATCCAACAGCACCACTGCTCCTCCCGCTGTTTATTTAGTGCTGAGTTCAACAAACTATTCATCAAACACTCACAAGTCTCATAAATAACATATTATTTAATTGTGAGTTAGATCATCTCTTTTATTAAACGCTGACAGGTAGGGATGTCACGATTCACTCAACTCCCGATACGATTCGATTCACAATATTGGGTTCACGACACGATTCTCTCAAGATTTATTTTACAAAATGGGACTGTAGACAAATGATGACTGAAAGATATTCCTTTATTTTTTTGGAGAAAAACACTATAAAAGAAACTATACTGTTTTCCTTTTATTTTTCATTGTAAGAAGAATCCCTTGATAAACTATTCAAAACAATGCAATTTAACTAAAAATAAATCTTGAATGAAATAAATAAAGGAATTTAAATTCTGGTTCTAGAGTAAACAATGCAAAACTGCATAATAGTTCCTTTTCTTTTTAAAAGTGCAACTGAAAATGTATTTTGTGCCTTAACAATTGGACTTAAAAAAACAGTCATTTCACTGTATGTAGGTCAGATATTTGTTTGAACCAGCAGAGGGCCCTGGTAACCCAGTGGTCGGTTGGCATGCAGATATCCTTGCAGCGAAGAATCGTAAAAGCTGCAGCGCATGCGCTGTCACTCTCTAATCATTAAATCTGTGATCAATCTCGTGGGTCTTACGAGGATGTGCACTTAAGCTAAACACTGTCAGCTGATTGGCTCAGCTGGGGAGCTTCAAGCTGAGAAGAGTTTGATGAAATTTTAAAAGCCAGCACGGTCACGGATGGATTAGCTGAACCATGTATGTGGTTAATTAAAAGATTTAAGAACTTAACGGAATCAGAATCTGTTGTAAAAGCAAAAGTTAAACCTTTTTGAAAAATGTAATTTTACCGTTTAAAAAACATACCACTTGTTTTTGGTGCTTGAATTACAGTTAGTTACCATTTACTTGTTCTTGCAAGTTAAAAAAATGAAATAAATTGTTTTTCATACCATTTTGTACTTGTAAAGGTGAAATGTGTAAATATTGATATTATATTTTGATAAGCGCATTGAGATGACTTTGTTGTAAAATGCACTATACGAATAAAGTTGAATTAAAAAAAAATTGAATTGAATATTGCGATAATATATATATATATATCTTATAGTGACCCGCAAATCGTGAATCGTATCAAATTTCTGCGCATTGCATTGTGGGATGTGGAGAAGTGAAGAAAACTAGGAAGAAACTACAACAAACATGTTATCAAGCAAATCACTGTGATCAGTAGAAGAAAAAAAAGAAATTCAAAACACTTTCATGCATCTGTTTATGAGACTAGAAATCCCACAATGCAATGCGTGATAATGTCAACAAATCAAGTGTTTAGGGTGGAGCTGAAAAACTTTCGAGCTGCAAATTCAACCCTTTTCCCTTATTTTTAGAGTAAATTATCTTTGATTTATTGATCGAAGAGGCAAACACTATGATCTTATCAAATGAAAGAATGGTCGGGGGTAGCAGCTGCAATGAAGCACGTTTAAAATCTAGCTGATTATACAGCAGGTAGGTTAATAATTTCCAGCATTAATTAAAGGCATCATCAAACTGCACACTGGAACATTTGTAACTCTTCCCAGTGTTTCCACCTGTGCATGGTTAAGATGATCAGGTCACTTCACCAATCTCCAATCGTGAGAATCAATTAAGTTGGCCCTGATCTGATCAGTTCATCTCTACTACAAACACAACTTACCTCATTATCGTTTTTACACGCCGCCATGTCTATGTTATGCTTGTTTGTGATTATTCTATAAAAAAACAATTCCCATACAAAAAAAGAACTGTCTTCAAATCTCTCAGGAACTATAAGGCAGTTTGGAGTGACGAGTCTACCTAAGGTAACTAACACTACAGATGAGATCAAATGCAAGGGGTGGAGCTTTAACTACCTAGGGGGGCAAATACTATTTTGATGGGATCAGTGCTAGAAGCTAAGTTTCCACTAAGGAGGAGTCTGGGCACATCCACCCACCACGGTACAAGTGTTCGGGACAGCCTGCGGTACGGACTTATGCTGCCGGCTTCAGGACAGGTACACCTTCTATCGGTTATCCTGACAAACACAGCAGAGGGCGCAAAAACACTTATACCTTGACGCTGTATTGCAAAAAACAAAAATAAAAGATGACAAATTTGTATATGATTGTTTCTCACTGAATATCCTACCCAACAACAAAAGAGAGATTTCCTGTTGTATTGTGAGCATGAAGTCATTGTATTGATGGTTCTTACCTGCGAGGAGTAAGCCTAGAGTCCAAGCTTCCAGTTTTCATGGTGATGGTGTCGGTAAAGAGCACGTCTTTGGCAGGTGAAGCCAGCGCCTCGCTGTGAGACAAAGATGGGTGTATCCTCTGCTGCTGCAGCCTCTTTAGCGTAGCATATCCCAGCGCGTCTCTCGGGCTGGTGTACATGAAGCTGCAGTCAGCCAGGCTTTTAATAGTCGTCACTGAGGGTGACTTGAAAGACTGAGCTCTGCGAGGCAGCGTGTGGGAGGAGCCAGGTGGCACCAGAGATACGATGGAGGACTTTGACATGTTCATGTGGTTGGTCTCAGTCTGGGGGGTGTTGGTGGAGGGTGTTTTCACAGTCTTGGCAGATACAACTGTGTTGAGGCTCACACAATCAGAGGAGTCGGGTTCGGGCTCTGGATGCTCAGGGTTTCCCACAGCCTCCCGGGAGGGACTGGAGCTCATTGAGCTGATGCCGCTGGTCGTTGTGTCTGTGTTAAAGCTCTGACTACGACTTTTAAATTGCGTACCTCCCCCACTTCCCACATTGCCTCCACCTGAGGATCCTCCGTCTCCTGCTAAGCGCTCTCGGCTGGTTTGCACCCGTTCTCGGCTGTGGTGCTCTACAGTCCCGTGTCCTCCCAGTGCACTGAGTCCAAGTCCTGATCCTCCGCTTCTGACCAGTCTACTATCCACAAGCTGCTCCTCTGAGCCCCCCCGGGTCCCAACAAAAGACGTTTCCAGGCTTATTGTCGGGCTCTTTGGCATCCCTCTGCCGTTAAACACTGGTGTGAAGACGTCCCCTTGGTTTGGGCTGAAGATTGAAGGCTCAGTCACCGTCCTGTTTCGTCTCATACTCCCTGTCTTAAGCTCTGTCGGGGTCTGAGAGCCCGAGAGCATCTTAGGGTCACTGGTAGACCGCAGTTTTTTGCTGGGAAGTGACAAGGAATTGAGGAAGCGAGTGCGAACAAAGCGAGTGGAGGCTAGTATGGTGAAGGGGATGCGGTCTTTAACTGGTTTCGAGTGCAGATAGAAAGAGGGTTCGTCAGACTGATCCAGAATGTCACGACTGTCATCGTCCAGGATGTACATGTCTACAAGCACAGAAGGAAAACAATTATACAAGAGCATTTAAAGACCACAAACCATGATCATTTAGTTTAAAGGCTTGGAAGAAATTTCTATCCCCCCTATTTTTCGGAAAAATTACGATGAAATACGCAATCAAGATTAGATCCGGATGAAACTCTGTGGGGTAATTGATATGACCTCCTTGGTGCAGGTAAATAAGAGAAAAGTAACTTCTAATAACAGTTCAGGTGTTGAACAAACACACTACAATTACTTTTTAACCATTGTTGACATTTGTAAATTTGTTCCATCCATCCATTTTCTGACTTGCTTGTTCCTGTTTTCAGTTGGTTTTTATTAAAATAGTAGGTATTTCTGTTGCAGTCAATCTGAGTTCTATTTTGGAAATGTCCCAAATACACATACAATGCCATTGTCAGAGGACTTCAATATGTGATTACAAGAGGCCTGTGTCTGGGACCAATACTCTTTACATTATATATACTTCCACTAGGTAACATTATCAGAGAACAAAATCCTCCTGTAAGCATACAAAGCTCTACATGATCAAGCTCCTGTATATCTTAGAGACCTGTTAGTAACCTATCGTCCGAGCAGATCACTCCGCTCTCAGTTTGCTGGTCTTCTGGAAGTTCCTAAAATGTCTAGAGGTAGAACAGGGGGCAGAGCATTCAGCTACCAAGCTCCTCACCTTTGGAACCAGTTCCCAGTCTTAGTATGAGAGGCTGCAAATCTCTCCACCTTTAAGGCTAAACTCAAAACCTACTTATTCACTAAAGCGTATACCGTATAATAGCGTTAACCTAACCACTAGGAACAAAGCCCTAAACCTAAAAATAGCAACTAAGAACTAAGATTATATAGTAGAACACCAACATTATATTCAAACACAATCCACCATCTACACATAGCTCTAATGAGCTGCAATGGGATGATGTCCAGTCAGACACAGTTGTGCCAGGTTGTAGACAACCCCCCACTTCTGTCCCTTGTTGCATAACCCATCATACTGCTTCACACCATTTACACTGATGTCCGCCCCATATATCATAACGTGGGACCAGTACAAGAGGAAACCTCGTCTGTAGTGGTAGCATATCAGAGCATGGAGGATGGCCGCATGACATTTAATATTAACCTAACCACTAGGAGCGAGTGTATCATGTTTTTCCTGCAGGCTGTGCCTTCTCCTCGCCCTTCGCTCTCTTTTCTGTTTCAGGTGTCTTGATGCTAGAGCTGACGGTTCCTGATCGATGGTTCACAGCTCAACTAGTCTGGAACACTCGAATGGACTATCCATCTATCCTATTCTGTTTGCCCTTCTGTTCACTAACCCCAACCAGCCGAAGCAGATGGCTGCCACCTCTGAACCTGGTTCCACTGGAGATTTCTTCCTATTAAAAAGGGCGAGTTTTTTTCTTCCCACTGTCGCTAAATGCTTGTTCATGTGGATCTTGTTGGGTTCCTTCTTTCTTACTATGGACTCTATTTTTAGTTAAGCACTTTGAGATGACTTTGTTGTAATTTGCCCTATATATATATAAAGTTGAATTGAATTGTATTGACTGAGCTTGTGAGCAACAAGTGATGACATTCTGGTTCTACTGTGACAATCTTTATCTTGAAGTCAAAAGGCTTTCTAACGTACTTGGTTGAGACTCGCTCTCACTGTTGTGGCGGGAGCTGGTGGACTCAGAGTTGAGACTGAGCGTACTGGGTACAGACGAAAGCTCCGAGGTCAGCTGTGCGTCCACCTCCTCGGGAGTGACGGGCCACTGTGTGCGTCGGCTGTGTCTGACTGCATCCCAACCGTACTGCTTTAGTACCTCACAGCCCTGCCTGGTCTTGGACATCACACCCAGCACATAAACACAAGTCCTGCAAATGGGGAGTGAACAACTGTGTTAACTGGGAATGTAAAGTAAAGCTGAATTACCTAAGCATTGCCAATAGAGAAGATGTCTTGAAGAATGTTTTATTGGATAAAAGCAACACTTACCCCCGCACTGATAGTACCTCACAGTGCTGGGCCAAGGCCAGGATGTCAGGAATAACATTCTCCTCCTGTAGGAGATTCAGTCCCCAGTTTGAAGAGCCAATGTTTCCCTGTGATCCAGAACAAAGCCTAACCTTCAGACATATGTCTTTGAAAACATCACTAAAGTGAAAAAGTATCTAAAGTTTTACTGACTAGTGCCCAGAGAGCAGCCTTTAGTTGTTTAATGCCCTCCCAGGTGTCCAGCATCGGGGAGCGAACCATGTAGCTGAGGTCAGGAACCACACTCTACAGACAAATATAAACAAACACACATGAGAGGCAGTTTCTGTGGGTGTGTGAGAAGTCGTGATGAGAGAATCTACATAAGAGAAAGCGAGTAATTCCATGCGCATAAAAAAATGCTGAAGTGAAAACTAGAGAAAAAAGCTGTTGGCGGAATCCAAATTTTGATACCGTCAAACCTCCTCCCTATTTTACCGCGATATACGGTATTACCGTGACTAATTTAATGTGATGTAAGTCTCAGGGTGCGAGAAGGAGGGGCTGCTGCCTCAGCTCTACAGACAGTGAAGGACAGTCACGGGGGATTTGCCGCTTGAAGTCGCTTGAAAAGTTCAAATTTTTCAACTTTAGCAATGAGGTCGCACTTGACCTAGTTGCTCAAATCACGCAAGGCAAGTAGCTTGAGAGGAGATAACTTGAGGTTGCGTCATTTACATTGATTTGAATGTAATCTAGTTGCTTCAGCAGAGGTGAGAGAGTTTCTCGTCACGTAACGACAACCCATTCAACATTTAAGTGCTCCTGGACATAGAATCATGTTTAGGCATTAAATAATTGATATTTAATATTTAACCCTCGTCTCCTATATAAGTGCATTGCATTTTTTTTTTTTAAATGACGGTATTGAAACTGATACCGTTGCTAATTTTATGACCACACAGTATATGGTACTACTGTATTACCGCCCAAGCTGAGCTGTCGATGAATCAGAAACTTACCTGAGACTCCAGGAGGTGACAGCCTGTTTTATCGTGTACCAGTTGGCCATACAAGTGCACGGGGAGATAAACATTTGGTCTTTGTAACCTAAAAACACAACAATTGAAAATAATGTAAATATAAATGACTTCAGACCTGTTACAACTACAGCAACTCAGAGCTCAAGAATGTAGTATCCAAAGAAAAAAAAGCTACTAATAAATTTCCAGTTCAGGTTTTTAGTGTAAATTATCTCCCAGTTCTAGTATTTTTCTTTTTGTCCTTACGTGTTACCCATTTTTGCCATAAACAGTGCAACCCTCATGGGAAGGGGATGAACGGCTTGACCATCAGCATAGTCTCACCTTTGGTTGCTGCGTCGGACATAATTGTCTCCATCGACCGGTTTGCGGTAGGTTGTAAGTGCTTCATTGAGCTGCTCTTCGATCAGATCAACATACTGTAGATTGTACTCCTGACATAGAAAGATTTGAAAAACCTCTGTTAGAATAAAGTTAAGGTGACATTACAGTTGTTAAGATTGCTATTTGTTTGCATTATTAACACCTTTTGCCATTTATCCAGCTGTTTGCTGACGTATCCTCTCTCATTTAGGTAGGAGAAGCCTTTAGGGATAGATAGGAACCTGCAGAACAGAAAATGGATATAAACTGATTAAACCTATAAACAGTAACTGCTGAACCTTTAAAACAGAGAAAAGTCACAAACATAAAACACTGCCTACCTGAGGAGCACCAGGAGGCCTTTATCACCCAGGTGGGAAACAGCTGGTTTAAGCTGGATAAGTGCATGAAGGTTGGCCTATGAAGCGACACAATAAAAGTGTAAATGACAAAAAATTTTAGCCAATTGAGCTAATATTTTCCTTTCGGGACAATAATTCAGAATACCACTCACTTTGTCTTCACATGCCTCGTCCAGTATGTCCAGAGCCTCCATGGACACAGTTTTGTTGTGGTCATGGAGCTGTGTGACCAGCAGCTCCATTCCCCAGCTACTGAAGAACTCCACCCCAGCACGCAGCAGCACACGGAGGTGCTTGGTAGCATATAGTCTGCATGTCTGTAGGGCAACACAAATCAAAGTAGATTGTGGTAATCTCTGCAGCCATTTGCTTTTAGGACTGTTTTTCAACCAATGTTGTAGGGCTTTGATTTTTTAAACAAACATTTAACCTGACACAGCAATCGATCCGTTTTTCCCCCTCTCTCTTCATTTAAAATCTGGCCTGGACATGAGTCGGAAATGCTTTACATGCATTTTTTGGGACAGTATCACACATTCACATGCTATTTTTCACTGGAAAAGGAGTGATTGTATGTCTAGAAAGTGTGACAAACCGATATATTTTGAATTCCGCTGATATTCCCACACAAAATCTCTCACTACATGTGAAGGTACAGAGACAGGTTTAGCTATTGGTGTAATAGTACAACTGGTGATGAGTTTACCTGGTGACACATCACGGCAGAAGCACTGCACCTCTAAGAATACCTCTGAGCGTGATTTTTTACAGAAGGTGAAGGTCATTCGTTGGTTGGCGGTAATTAAAAGTTTCACAAATAATGACGTTTTTATGGTATTTCTCATGTTGAACGGGTGGCTGAGGGTCTAACATTGTATGTATTTTTGTTAATAATTTGAAGAAGAAAAAATTTCAAATTAATAACAGTAGTTGATTCTATTAACCCCATTTAGTATGTTTAGTACAATTTCGAGAAATTTAATAGCCAGTAAAGTCATCTAAATAGGGAAAGACAAAGAAACAAAAACAAAATTTAAAAGTGTAAAGTGAAATGGGAATTTGGAAAATTTTGAAAAAAATAAATAAAAATTCAAGGCAATACTGTTGCATAACACGTGTGAACGACTGCAAATGTTATTATTGGTCTAAGGATGCGTTATTGCAAGTCATCTAATAAAGACTTTAAATATTATTAAGCAGAGTAATCAAATACTAGTAATATAGCAAAAGATAACAGTAAGTTGTGTCATAAAGAATAGTCTAACAACAAACACTTGCTATTGTAGCTGTCTTACATCAGTAGCAGCAGTAAGAATTTTGGAGAGGATGACCCTGGCCAGCCCGTCTCTGCTGTAGTCCAGTGTTGAGACAGCAAGCTTCAGCACACCGTCCTGGTTCTTTACAGAGCACAGATTCAGCAGGCTGCAATCACAGGAAAACAGATGCAGTCAACAGCACTGCTGAGTTTCCAATCAAGTAAAATGCTAAAGTGACATGTTTTTCTCTGTTTGCTCACCACTGAAACAGGCCACATTTCTCAAGCAGTTTGACTCCCTGTGGGTGTGCGGAGAGCGTCCCCAGGAAGAGAAAGTAGTGCTGGCTGAGTGCGGTGAGAAGGCCGTTGCTTTGCAGACAGCGCTCAGGCTTCATCCCAGAGGAGGAAGAGAGCCACAAAACCATATCCCTCACTAAATCCTCCAGGTAAACCTGACCGTCCTGGTACAGAAAAGACAAACATTCTAAGCAGGTCGGAGTGTGATAAAAGATAAAAGAGAAACAGAAAATCATTCATCAGAACATCTCTGACCTCATCTGATTCCATGAGGAATTCCACAAACTGACAGCCCACCACAGTGAGCTGTCTGGCCTTGGGATGATCCAATGCCAGCCCAGCATACAGTTTACTACTCGGCTTGTAAAAGTACAGCAGCCTCCGTACAAACCTGCATCAGACAGAATTAAAAGAACATGAATTTAAAACATAACGATAATAATTAAAAAAAAAAGCAATAACCTCCGATTTGTTTTCTTACCTGTGCATCTGTTCATCTTTGTTGTTCCTGAGGTTTACATGTGGCCACTTTGAATGACAAAAAACCAACAAAACAGATCAGAATTAAAAAGGGGCTATTAATGTAATACTTTGCTACATAACAAACAAGAACTAAATCACCTTCAGAATTGTGGCAATGAGCAGCCAGTTCCACTCCAGGTTCTGCTTGTGATTTAAAATTTGACTATCTCTCAGGTTCATCATCAAAGCTTCCTCCGTGTCCTAAAACAGGGTGATTACATTTCAAACCAAATGAATAAAATTACAAGTGAGATATGGCAGCTTCACTTAAACCTCTAATTGTCAAATGGATTGAAATTTGAACAGAACAATGTTTTATTCTGGTTGAGTCAATGACTGCGACCGTTACAGAACAGAACAGTGAAATAATCACAGTCATTACAGTGGACATCATTTATAAGGAAACAACGCTCCTGCATTCAGGACATGACCTCCAAACTACCTGTTTAGGTTCTCAGTCAGGATGAATTCGTAAAAGATTTATTCAATGCCTGCTGTACTAGTCTGTGTGCTAGATCAATTAAAACGGTGGAAAAAAAAAGATTATACACTACAGTATTAATACAATGATAATGAAATCCCCATGTAGACCATCATACAATCAGCTAATACTTTATGGCCGAGCTTTGAGCCACATGTAGTATGATCTAAAGAGACTGATGTTTACCTTGATGACATAGATGTCCCTGTGGGCACGTGAGTGCGGGTCTCTGCGGTTGTGAGATGACACGGACTTGCGAATTATATGGTCCAAATACAGACTGTGAGGTTTCAGACCTTTCTTCTTTTTCTCATGGAAACGTTTAAGATTGTTGACCGCTGCACTTGCTCGACTGGATACAAAAAAAAGGGAAGGCAAATGTAGACATATTTTATTCATAATCACATCACAAGGATAAAAGCCAAAATAAGCCTTTGTTCTGTCTTTTGTACTTGTTAATTCTGTTTATTGTTTTTCTTGGTTTTGTAGAAAAATGGAAAATAAACAAACATATCTACAAAAAAAAAAAATCAGTACAAAATGTATATTTTTAAGTAAAAAAATCTAAATCTAAACATGTGTGTGTGTGTGTGATACTCACAGTCGTTTCTCCTGTGCAATGTCAAATGAGGCTGCCATGTTAATGAGTGTGGGGAGGCAGTGCAGGTGGTGACTGTGAGAATGAGGAAGAATGGTGTTTGCCTAAACAAAGAGAAACAACAAAAAGACATTCAAGTTTCACTTTAACTGCTTTTCAAAAAACTGAAATTATTCCTCCATTAAACATAAGTGTTTACATGATTTATGTTCATTTGTTCATTTTTTTCCCAAGTCAAAGCCCCTGTGTTATTTTTTACCATGTGAAGAAGTTCTCCTAAAAGAATGGTGGATCTGACAGCAAGCTGGTCATCGGTACTGGTCACAACTTCAACAAGACCCTGCAGTACCGAACAATAAAGGAAGCAGAGGAGGACGAAATGATTCAGGACAGATACATATTTTACCCACCTTACCCTGTATAGTGTTATTGCCTTAATAATTTTGGTGTGAGGCTTACAAAGCTTTAAAAACTGACTTACCTCCAACAGACCACTGGTGATAAAAGCCGAAAGGACAAATGCCAAGTAATTGTCCATCAGGTCAGGTCTACAGAACAAAACACAATAAGTCCCTTTTAGCTCATAGCATAAATTTGATGGAAAGGCTTTTAGTGTCCTTCCATCATTTCTCACCTGGAGCGTGCTCGATGGGGTAGGACGACTTTGGCCTCAGCTGCAATGAACCCATCAGAGAGTCTCCACGTGTCCTGGAACCGAGCAGGGTCTACAGTACAAACAACAGATTGGTCTTCACTCTCAGGGTAAAATATAATCTAGATTCTCACGGAGAGGATGTTTTTAAAGCTGATTATTAAACAAGATCAGACCTGCTGATTACATTATATTCAAAAACAAACAAAAAAATCAAGAAAAGCAAAATACAAAGTACATCTTCAGTTACAGATCAAACTCTTACCAACACTAAGAAGAGCTTCTGTGAAGTCTGAAGTTACAATGGGCACAGGAAGCCTGAAGATCTCATACAACACCTCCAACAAACCTTTCTGCAGAGCAATTTACATTAAAACCATTAGAGAAATGCAGATTCAACAAAAAAGTTAGATGCTTTTCCTATTAATTTGTGCGTGGTTGTCGTAATGGGGCTGCATTAGTGTGCACATCATACTGTCCACACAATCCAACCACAGCAATTACCTTACAGCTATTTTATCTATTGGTTTTAATGGGTTGTTGTTTTTACTTTTATTTCTATTGTTAAGTCCTATGTGTTGATTTTTATCTACAGTTTTGATTGTTTGATTAATACTCACTCTAACTTCCATGTTTGGTATGCACAGTAAGCCTATCAAAGATTGGATTCCAGAATTTCCAGCCTTGCACAGGTTGATAATCCCTGTTTTCGGAGAAAAAAAAAACACACACATTTCAATCCTCAACCCAACAAAAGACATTAGTTCTCAATAGAAGTCCAAGTTAACATCCTTACCAGACCAGGAGCGGAAGGCAGCCACTATTGCCATCCTGCTTGATAAAAAACGGGATTCTCTGTCCTCCCTGGCAACATGGAAACATATAAATGAGTTTGAGTTACGATTCATATGCACAACAACCATGTTATTGTTGAAAGAAATAGAAAAAAGAAAAAACTTCCTGATATACAGTATATCCAAAGTCAACCACAGCAGAATCAAAAAGCTTGTTAGTACCAACAATAAATCTGACTTGGAGCATTTGTGATAGGGTTTGTCTCACATGCTCCAGCGAGTCATTGTAGATTCACGCAGCCCTGATCAAGAGGCTTACTTAACAAATACGCCACAGAAAACTTCCTCAATGCACAAACACACAGACTCACTTGAGTTGCCCTTCAGCTGTGTCAGCGTTGTGACGATAGTGAAAATCTGTGAAAGGTGCCAGGATTTGCTAGAGGACAGAACACAAAGCACATTAAAGATGTAGAAGCATGATAAAGACAAACATTTTATTACTTTCTACAAGTAAGTGAAACACTGACACTTTAATGCTCTCGCAGTAAATCATTCTATAGCTCTCATATGAAACCTGATGAAACCTGATGGATAGTTGACTGTGCTAATCAGGTAGCTAAAGGCTAACATAAACATAAGCTCATTAAAAAGTGTCAGCTTTGTACAGAATTCACATCTGTGTGTATGTATGTGTGTGTGTGTGTACCTCTAGTTCGACATCAACGCGCACATACTGACGAGTGCGTGGGTGGTTGAGGAGATGGAGGACGGTGGTGATCAGTGCCTCGTTGATGCGGCTCAGCTGACAGTCGATCACGCTCTTGAGAATGGTGCTGAGGCCTCCTCGCTTTGCCACTACCTCTGGGTTTTTTAGGGCTGCAGTCAAACAAATGACACACATCTACTTGTAGTTTCCTTAATGGCACCATCTTCCACTCACTCTTCACCTATACGTCTCTAACGTTTGCTTCTATATGTAGTTTTGATGTTAGCTTTAGAGCCAGAGATGATTTAAATTGTTGTAATTTTATTTTACTCTATTCTCAGCTATACATGATGTGTGTTGCAAATGTGGAGAATTCTTTGCAGATATAATGGCTACAGCTCTTCTTAAAAGGTTTTCCACAAGGTTTAGGAGCATGGGTGCATTACAACTTTAAACTGTCAAAAAAAAAAACAGTAAACAATTTTGCATTTTGTGTCAAAACTTAAACAATATACCACATTTAAATCTTATCTTGAAACTAACCCTGAAGAAGTAGTCTGTGTAATATGTTATTTAGGCTTCAAACATCTTGTAAATATTTCAGGTTTTCTACCCATTCAACCAAACAACGTGGCAGGTGCTTGTTATGGACATTAAAGTATGTGCGTATAGATTAAGGGTGTGGTAAACTGCTGTCTCCATTGTAGCTAAACAGATTGGGACTCACCTAGCTCACACACAATGGCAATGGCAGCACGAACCATTCGGTCTCTCTCTTGTAGGCCATCAGTTCCTATAGCAATTAGAGAGTTGGCGATAGACGTCGGGAAAAGCATCGCGTTGATGGTGATGATCTACGTTAGACAGGAGGACAACACAGGTTAAACCAGTCAGCAAATTAGCAATAGCTTAGTGTATAATTAGGATTACATGCAGTGGCCTTTTTAAAGAAAGAATAAGGCTTTTTTCATGTGAGACCAAGTACTGTCTTATGACACAAATAAGATGTATGTTTCACACCCAATAGCAAATCTTGAACGCACATTCCAACTTTGCTCTATGAATGTGTGTGTAGAAGGTTTACTGTCAACTAGAAACAATCTACACTAATTTGCTGTGATTTTACCTTTCGAACTAGACGCAGAGCCTGCGTCCTCTCCCCCTCGTTGCTCTGCTGGATGTCGATGCATCTGGAACAATCCATTTATTAAAACAGTCATTTCACTAGTTCGGCCTCAAGTATAGCATGATAAAGTTGGCCTTACCTTGCTATCAAGTAATCCACCTGTAGTTTGAAAACCTTCTGCAGCACATTGGTGTCTCTGATAAGGTAGCGGAGCGACCGCAACCCAGCAGCTCGTACTTCCTTAGCCTCATTTAGAAGCGCTAGTCGTAGGCTGGGAGTAAAAGTAAAAACACACACAAGAGAAACTCATGTAACTCGTGACACAATAGAACCCTTAATGGCCCACGTCACGAGTGACGTGACTGGAGGCAAAAACAGGAAACGCCACTGGCTAAAGCATAGATATATTTATATAAACACTAGATGACGCAAACGGGATTCGCCAGCGTAGCTCAACGGCGGCCATCTTACCTCAGACAACTGACATTCTGACGTGCACTACGGTAGCTGTTGGAAGGCGACTGATCAGTTAAACAAAAAATACCTTTAACTTGATTAAATATTGACAGATTTACAAATGTTTGCCTTATTACAAATCATATTATAGGTAGGTATGACATAGGATGCTTGTACATGTTAAAATTGCTACTTGCCTTTTGAAAATTGGTTAAAAATTGAGCAAGTTAGGGTTACTTAAATAGTACATGCACCATTGGCATCAATGTAATGAGCTGGGCCAGCTGTCTGAAGCAAGATGGCCACCACGTCGCTCCCCATTGTCTAATTCAGCTAGTGTTTATATATATCAATAGTGGTTTGTCCCCAGGCTAAGCCCCGCCCAACAAAATACATCACAATGTTTACAAACAATGAAAGAGTCTATTGTTAGGATAGTTCTGTTAAAGTAAAAAAAAAAAATCATTGCATTAATGATTGAATAAAACTCCACTCACCAAACGATGATTTCTTCATATGTAAACCCAAAGTTTTCCTCATTGTGCCCGGTGCTGCACAGCAACTACAACATGGAGGCCAAACAGGAAATTATACCAGCATTAATAACATCAGATCAATACTTTGCATTGCTTCCCTTTGCTTTAAAGCTTTGGGAACACTACTCTTTAGAGATAACATTGTAATGGCTTTTTTCCCACAAAAAAAAAAGCAACAGTATCTAAACCATATTTAACCACCTCTTTGAAATCAAAGAGCAGCTTCAAGATTGCTACAAAGTAATAAAAAGCACAAACTGTTTAATATAGAAATGAGTGAGTGAAGTTAGTTTGCAGGTGGTGTACCATATATAGATGGGCGAGCAGATCCAAATGAACATGGTAAAATATTATTTCATTAGTGCGGTACGTGTGCTTGTTATAGATGATTGACACTTGTTTGAATAACGAACCATTAAATATACAGTATTATTAAGCTTCACTGGTATGAAAGTGAAAGTGCAATAGAAATAAAATGCCTAGTATTGAGCAACAGCTTGTATCACCAACACAATTTTTAATAAAAGCATTCATTCTAAACTTATATGAACATACCAAAAAGTCTTGAAACACAAAACCAGAGGCAGAAGACAGACTTTCAGTAGTTTGGGTGATTGTGTATTCACATTCACTGCTGGTTCTTACCAAAGCAGGGAAAAAAAATAAAAAGCATTCCTCACTCGGCTTACATTTGTGGAAATTAAAATGTGAAAAAAGAAGTAACTAGCTAGCTAGTAAACTGGACGTGTTTAAAATATGAATACAAAAATAAAAAATAAGAAATGTAATATTACATCAATGCAGCGCATTGGGTTGGTGCAACGGTAGCACTTATTTAGCATTATGGTAGAAGGTACAATCATTTAAATGGTTCTATGTTAATAACATTATATTTATATTTGTTCATGCTTTGTTGTGCTCCATTATCCAAAAGTTAGCTTAAATGTAAACCAGCACAAAATCAAGGCTAAAAACCACTTCTTGCTGGTCTACCACAGGTTCAGTGTTTACACCTACACTATCAATCAGACCAACACACAACTGTTGGTTTTATCTTGGCATGTCTTCCTTTCGCTCTTGTGATCCCCACAAAAGGAGTCTTTTTTAGAAAACTGCTCAGGATTAGACCAGCTGTGATGTCAGAATGTAAACAGACTGGAGAAGGGAAGAAGAGATGTGGGGAGAAGGCATGTGACACTCTCTGACAGAGATTAGGTCACCCTCACTGTCCTAGAACCCTTTTAAGGAACCAGACAGGGTGCACTCACACACACAGTCAGTTGTAAACAGGAGTGGTAAATGTACAAATTACAGACACAGAAGCCCATTTTGCACTCAGCCTGATAAAATGCCAGCTACGCAATTGTAGTTATAGCCAACACACTGACTCCACAGTACACAGCCACTAACAGAGAGAAAGCACGGGTGGTCTGAGGCCGCCTGAGCAGGGCAATAGCACGTAGGTGAGCTCCACAGTTGTGTTACTGAATTTAATCTTTGATTACACAACCAGAGAAGCCAAACTCTTTGGTTCAAAGTCCTAAATCTGGGTTTTTTTTTTTAAATGCAAGTATATTTAACAAAGAGAATGTTCGAAATGTTTTACTTGGCTCACTATCTACAGTTAAAAAAAAAAAAAAACCCCCAAAAACTCACACACACTTGTCACCTAAAAAAATAAAGAGAAAAATAAAGCTATTGGAGTTCAGAGTATCTCGGTTTCGTAATGTAAGTAAGCATCAACAAAATCAGATTATAAGGCCACAGAACTGATGTAGATACACATTAGAATGGAGAACTTTTACATCCCTGGAGCTCCTGTTACATTTACTGTCAGCAATACAATGACAGGCACAGCTACGCCTGCTGGCAGCAACACCCAAGAGGAGATGATCAAGGAGAGGTCAGCAGTGACATTACAGAGCCAGAGTATCTAGTCAATCTTTACACAGCATTACATAACAAACCAACATTGAGCTTAAGACTCCCCACTTGATGTTTGTACCTTAATGAAGTTATTCAGGTGACCCAGCTTCCGCATGTTACTGACTCCATGTGGTTTGGCCACATTTTGAAGGATTTCTTTGAAGTTCTCCGACGGTTCTGAAAGAGAATGAAAGGAAAATCCAATGTAACACTAAGGAGAGCATTAGGCTGTATTGCCATATTATCAGTTGATGAACTTTAATCTGTTGCGGAAACAAAGTTGGTTTTACTGGTCCAACTAATTTAGTGTGTATAGTCCAAACAATTACTCAACAGAAAAAAGCTAAATCTAAGGAGGTATGCAGATGTATTCTTTGTTCCTCTCAACTATTGTGTATTTATAGTCATCAGAAAACATCAGAGCACAAAGCACCAAATGTGGATGCTTAACAAGTGCAGAGTTAAGATGGGAAAACAGATCTTAACCACATCCACGTCTAGCTTTTTGGTTTACACGTGTTTGGAAAAAGAGTCAAGTTTGAGTGGAGTAAATAAATCCCCCTGGTCTCTCTCTATACCCACTTACAATGACTGACCCATCCCACACAGTTCTGTGTGTGGACTATTCCATCTCAGGCAGTTCCTACTAATAAAACCAATCTCAGCAAAAACACAGATAGGGGTAGCTTTATGTATCCCCAAAAGGCAATTCAGTTTCTACAGTCCCCTATGACACAGACATATACAGGAGTATACAGGAATCATCAGTGACAGAGGGGACCCAGTATGTGGCGTACAGAAAAAAATAGAAAAACAAAAGCAGTAAAGTAATAAATAATAGTGATGTAATAAACAATAACCAATAGTGTCCCGAATCCCGATACAACTTTTCACGTTACAGCATTTATTATTGACTGATACAGATATCTATCCAATCTGATGTCATCACATATTATACACCCTTAGTCCTTTAACCAAATACATAAAAGAGTACAATAAAGTAAAGCCAAGGTTTACGTACATAATAATTCACTTCCCATGAATGTACAAAAAAGATGCAATACACTTATATAGATGATAAGGATTAAATATCAAATATAATTTATTTAATGCCTAAACATGTCCAGCAACAGCTGTGTGAGTGAGTGCTGGCTGCAAAAAAAAAAGAAAAGAAAAGTGTTGCACTTCATCTGTCAGCGCAGTGCGCTGTCCTCAGACCAGAGAGGGAACAAATTAAGACAGGCTTGAAGCACAAGCATCCACTATTGAATCAATCGTTTTTCTGCACAAGAACATGGATTATCCTTATATTTGATACGTGGATTATGTAAATAAGATCCACTGCTAAAAAAGCAGCTCAAGTACTATAGTGCTTTCAAAACATTAGTTAATCCATTAAAACACCCTTCTACAGTATTTTGTGTAATTTTTCTACTCAAAGAAATGATTATTAGGAATGTATGAATCGATTACTATGTCTGAATGATGATGCATCGATTATTTCTCCCACCCCAAGCAATCTGAAGAGCTGGTTATCCTGATGATAGGCTCATCATTTGTGTTTAATCAGAAAGCTTTTTATTCGCTAAGTACAATTTAAAACAGCAGAAGGGATTTAACTTGGCAGTTGGTGCAAAGAATAAAAAACAAACCAGTAACAATAATAATAAAAATAATGATAAATATAGAGGATAGGGATAAATAAAGGATGAATATATACATACAAGTGCTGCAGGTGAAATTGTCTTATTAGGGAGGTGGTGAAAGTAAGAGAGAAAGAGGAACACATCCAAATAATGAAGTACTGCAGCCCTCCAAGCCTTGAAGTAGAGTGCTACTGTTGCCTTAAGAGTGAGAGACTTAGATTTATTCCCTTTGTGACTCATGATGTGAGCAACTATATAAAGAATTAGGGGTGTTCCGAATCCAATATTGATACCGGTCCGATATCAGCCAGAAAACAAACTGAATCTGAAATCTCTGATATTCATTATATTATATTTATTCAATTGTAGAATACTGTAGATATTATGTCGAAGGTTAAAATATATATAACCACTTGTTTAATAATAAATAGGTTTGTTTTTCTCATATCTACTTTTGCTGACTATTGTTCTCTGTTTGAGTAACATCACTTGATCAAGCCTTTTCTAACATTCCACACTACAAAATAAGTATGTATGATTCGTGCTGATATCGTATTGGATCGATAACTGTATCGACCAATACGCAAGACTGCAATATCGGTATGGTATCGAAAGTGGAAAAAGTTGTATCGGGACATATCTAATAAGAATAGTTGCTCTACAAATTACAAACAATAAAAATGCTGTTATGAAATTTTTAATTACATCTTGTCTGGTCTCTTGTTTTTAGTCATTTAGCGTAGGAGGAGGAGGAGTCAATGGATGAGTTAGTAGTTCAGATGAAATCTGACTCATGAGTCTTTTCAACAATTGATGGATGACAACATGAACCCAACTTTACAATGATTAAAACAGTAGTATATACTTTGGCCATTTGTGAAACGCCTACATTGCAAAGAGTCAGCAGCAATCCAGCAGGGATGTGTAAAGCACTGCTTGGTGGAAACAAACTAGAATGCAATGTTGTTGTTGTTGTTGTTGCTGCAGGAGTAAATGTGACCAGGCTGTGTCACTGTGAAGGGTTAGGATCCACCCTCGGCATCAAAAATGTGATACAACAAATACATTTCTAACAGTGTCCACACGGGATGTAATAAACACTGTATAACTATCACATTTTGTGCTGCTTGGTTAAAACAGGCGTTTGAGTTCATTCACAGAGATCAAAACAACAGCGCGTCGTCATGGCTGCTTAGCTGTGGCAGCTAGCTAGTGCTAACAGTGTTTAGCCTGCTGCTGCCTGCCATAGGATGACCATTTTTATCCGCAAAACAAAGAACAGAGTCAGTATTGTAACAACTGCGACTTGACGAGGTTATAACCTAACTAGCTTAACTTGACACGGGGATAATATTTAAATGAAACGTCTTAATCCATTTTGAATAATAATCGCTGTGATGAAGGCTGTGCTTACCTCTGCTCAGATCCAGCGGTACATTCTCTTCCCCGCTATCATTCCGACCTGTCAAAAACACACACCGGCCACAAACTCAGAGATCCTCCTGGGATCGACAAGTGCCACAGAAAAGCTTGAGGCACATTGTTCTGCTATCAAACCTCCACTGTGTCAAGTTCTTCATGCTCACCTCGCATCCGAAGACTCCGGATAGGACGGCCGCGGAAGCTGGCCGCCATGTTTCTAGGAACATACACAACACCGGAAACTTCGCTGATTCTCGCGAGGAAACAAAGACCTAAGATGAGGAGGGAGGAGGGAGGAAGGAGGGAGGGAGGAGGGAGGAGGGAGGAGGGATTTGGGAGGAAGGAAGGAGGGAGGAGGGAGGGAGGGGTAATGGGTGCAGGTCACAGTTGTTGGGGTGTCTTCACATGTTGGGGTACATGGAAATGAACATGTGCCGAAAAAGCTCTTCAGTCAGAAAATGTACTACTAATTACAACAAATGTTGTAAAGCAAAAAGCAATCATAAATAGTACATTTAGAAGCTTTTGGTAGAAGTAAGTAATGTTTTTTTTGTGTATAGCACCTTTCACAGAGAGTGAAGTCACAAAGTGCTTCACAAAATTACAATAGAAATACAAAATACATTTACAGTCACAAAACATGATGGTCATAAAACAACCCTTAATCCACTGGAATTAAAAACGCTTTCTGAAACAAATAGGTTTTCAGTTTGCTCTTAAAGGTGCAATATGTAGAATATTTAAATATGTCTTAAATACCTAAAATAAAAAATTCGAGTGTTAAGAAACATGTCTTTAGCTGTCATGCCATATGTGATTTTTTTAGACTACATAGTTTTATATACATTAATAAATATTGCCGGTCCGGCAGACCTGTAGTACCTATTTTCTACCTGTGTTAGGCCTTGTGTTTCAAGAATTGAATTAATTTACCTAAAAAAAAATGAAGGGCTTTCTTTTTCCATCCTTGGACCTAAATAAGGAGCAGGCAGAGCCTCTCAGGCCCATACAGGTATCAGCTGAACCTCCTGATTGAATTATTCAATTGTCCGCAAGCTGTCAGTTGAACAGATTCACTTTCTGTAGAGTAAATAAAGTATGATTATGTTCACTGCTCTACACTTATCTGTACAACTAAAGAACAGTCAGTACCTGTAACTATAACGGGCAGCATGATGCACATACAGTATGTTAATCATTGTCCTCCTGCTGAATTACCTTTTCATCCATGAGCGGATCCACTGAGGTGTTGTAGTTAAGGAGGCACCCTAAAACAAAGCCCTGCCACCCCAATTGGTAATTTTACCCGCATACACCCCAAGTCTCGCGGTAGTTCTGGGTGTCTCACATATTAACAGCATCCCCCAAATCATTCCCAGGCAGCCCAGTCTTTGCTTAAAGTGCCAGATTTTTGAATGGGCTATAGTGAGACCTTCAGCATGACATAAATGTTCACGTAAAAATAAAATAAATAAATTTAAAAAAAAAAGCCACTCTATACAAATAAAGCCTTCAAAATAATTACATAGGACTTGACAAAATGTAGGGGAAGTCCCAAATTATTTTTTTTGTAGATAATTTGCCATTATAGGCAACACAAATAGTGAACTACATGTTTTTGAGAGAAATAATGACTGTCAGTCACAGGGCTTCTTGTGTATGCAGATGGGATTTAGATGTCTGCTAAAACAATATTTCTTCCATAAGTAAGAGCAGCTTGGTAAAATAAAACTGAGTCAGCATAGCGTCCATTTCCAAAACAAAAAAAGTCCACCTGAATACAGGAAGTCATATTTTACATGTACAAAACACCTACATTTCTTCTTTGCATTTTTACCCTGATGACAGTGTTTTGCCATCATGCAAACACAGTTCATCAGGTATTTCACCATCTAGTCTGCCTTTGACATCATTTAGTCTCATTAGTACCAGCTCAAACTGGTGTTAAATGCTTATAAATCCATGGGTATAAGGTTTTCTAACAGGAAGAAACTGCCATCTGTGCTCCTGTTAATCACATCTATAACAGGTGTTTTATGAAGTTTGTGGACTCTCACAAATACTTGGGTCTCTACCTTGATGTGTCTCACTTTTAAGCCCCACACTTCAAAGATAGACTGAACTGGTCACAACATGGAGGCTTTTGAATTGGTACGCCTTCATCTACAAATCAGTCTTTGGACTTCTGCCATTATTCATCTTCCTATGACACATCATATTTTTTTTAAATCTTTCTAAGGTAACTGAAAGAAATTGAACTGATGCAATTTGTATGTGGGAACTTTATGTATATGTATGAATAATGTAGGAAATCAGACAAGTGTAGCAGAGGAGTACAGTTAATTTTAATGTAATACTTTACACAAAAAACAGCCTTTTCTTGATTCCAGGCTATTATAACCTCTTATATCATAGAAGCTGCAGAAATAATAGCATCAATGTCCTGTATGGCTTTTGAAGTCCTTTGAAGAGCTTCAGCGATGCATTTCTCATCTAGTTGGTCTTCAGTGGCATCTGTAGGAGTACCTTCTAACTCTGCAAGTTCTTTCTCTCTGGAGCCCTGGAGTTGGCTGTATTCCATCAGAACTGGGTACAATAAGTTAAAGATTAAATTAAATAGATAGATAGATAGATAGATAGATAGATAGATAGATAGATAGATACTTTATTCATCTCCAAGAGAAATTCACAGTTCCAGCAGCTTACAGGTATGGGAACACAGGGGCATGCAGGGAAAGTACAATGTAAAAATTTAAAAATTTTAATTAACAACCAATTAAATAAATGTTGAGCAGTAAAGACGCACACCGTGGCTTGATAGTATGCTACAAGTCTGTGTGAATGGCATTGGTCTCTCAAACATAGGCAAAGTACTGAAGGATACTGTTAAAGCGTTTCATTTTCTCCAGTTCTGCAGCAACAAGATCTGACCTAAAAAAAATGCAGGATGAAAGTGTTAACATGTGAACAAAAAATGGCAAAGTGATTACAAGATAAAACTCACCTCCAATCTGCTGTTTGTTTGACATTCACATCTTGCTCATCAATCACAGCATGGGAAGGTTTCTCTTCACAAACTACTGGTTTGAAAAAATGCCTCTCCTAATAATAAATTGGCAGTACATTACCAGTTAAAATTCTTAGATGCTGCAAAAATATTTTAGCTGAAGTGCAAACGCATTGTTTGACCTTTTGCAAGCAACTTGGCATGACAGAGAACTTCAACAATTGCAGGGCTTGGATGTATCCAGCAATGAGCCTGTAAAAATAGTAACGCAATCGTAAACAACATGAAATATTTTGAGACATTTAAGAAATAAGACCCATGATGTTGCTTTTGCTTACCTACTTGCACGAGTAACAGTAGAGCTCACTAAATAGACTTGTCCGAGTACATCAGGGGGCAGGCTGCTTACATGGTAAGTCACCTCTTTCCTCTGTAAACGAAACACATTTTTGGATTTAAAACACTTCTCCAATGACATATACTTATATTCCTGTGGTTAAATATATAAGTTTACCTTCTTCCTTCGAAGGTCATATTTGTAGTGGGTAAAATAGCCGTTAAGGACAGCATTAGACCTGATGACTGATTCATCTCCTGGAGAAACTTCTATAACTGGGTCAGTGCCATTCAGAATCCTTTGCAGCACACATGAAGATTAACACATTAGCATCGTAGATCATTGTGTCTCCCCCCAATAAAATACCTGCTATTTTTCTAAAAGGGATCCTCCACAGTTTTTGCAAATGTGGCCTAAAACCTTTGAAATGTCCTTCTATGATCTATGTCTAACAAAATGCATTATTTTGCACCAAATTCGTTTTATTAACTTTTAAAAATGTGACTAGTTTACTGTTTGAGAGCCTGTGCGCCGCCATGTTGAAATGACGTCATTGATGACGCCAATCACCCCTTTCAGGCCATTGAGTTCTATAGGAAGCATTCAGGATCATTTAGCAGCTTTTTTAGTCAAAATGACAACTTGGGCTGCTTTGGGTTGCTTTAAAAATCAGTAAAAGTTAAAAAAAAGTTCCTGTAAACCTCTTTTTTTTAACCAAAATTTGGAACAAAATCCGTGTAGACGGCATGAAGAAGAGAAGATCACTTTAATGCAAGTTTTATTGACTTATTGCACACTTCATAGCTGTGGTCAGAATTAACCAGTCAGATAACGAGTCATGTTACATAGTTCTTGCTTCACTGTTTGAAGGGAATTAATCATTCCAAATTAGCTGTTTACAAAAAATGTATCTTCTATATGTCTTATACTATAGTAATATAATGTTACCGCTAACTATAGATAGTTTTATTAAGGAGAAGAGAGCCATTATTAATTTGCAACATTAGTTGTGTCACAATCCCAAGAGGGACATTAGACTAGATATATAATGAAGCATGGTGGTGGCAGCATCATGAACCAGGGTCTTAAAAATAAAATGATCAGTTCAAAAACAACACTGTCAAGCTCCAGTTACAAAATGAACTTGATTTACGTGACGCTTTATTTATTACAATAACAGCACACTCACCCATTCACGTGTGGGACAGAGCTGCCATGCAAGGCACTAACCTATCATTGGGAGCCAGACCAGAAGACAGCCCCTCTACCACTCGAGCTACGCTCACCAACGACAAAACATCCAAAGACATAATCAAAAAGCAAACAAATACACCACAAGAAAGTTTAGAATTAATTGGTTTTCTGGCCAAGATTTGAACACATGCTCAGAAAACACTGTTACGCATTAGAAAGTATTAAAAATAATAGTAGAAATTGCTGCTTCCTGTAATTTTTTTTTGAAAAGTGCTATATAAAACTGATGCATTATTATTATAAATAAGAAGCTTTACCAAAAACCATTACTGAGTCATGACGGTCCATGCAGACAGTGATTGGAAAATAATATGCCTCAACAAAGTTGGATCCTGTGAATATGTGCAAATGGTTGATTATTTTTATTTGGTTGAATTAGACACACTATAACTAAAAAACAATATCACTATACTGACAAGTAGAAATCATCTTGGTCTTAATTGACAATTTGACAAGACTGGTACATCTACATAAACAATAATGAGACCATGGTTGGACAGAATAACATTTACGGTGCAAACTGGTTCTTAAGTCACCCTAACATATAATAGATTATTGGATATATATAATTTATTATAAATAATCTATCCGAGGCATTTTATTGTCGTAGACAGATATGTACTCACCTGTAAATGATGCCTTGACACCACATCACCTTTAGAAGATCTGTTGGCAGATCTGAGTCCTCATCTGTGGCCAAAGGATCTTTAAATTTCCACCTTAAATACATGCACATGAATGCCACACTGATTCAATAGATGTTGTGCTAATACGATATATTTGACTCTGCATACCTGTGCAAATGAGGTGAAGGACATGTGAGAGGCAAAGCCTGAGGAAGCAGGGACCTCCTCGCTTCACTAGAGATGTCTGGCTTGTGTGCTTTGCTGGTTGTCTCTGCTCCATCTTCAGCATCAGAGACATGAGCTGTCCAGTAATAGCGAGCCAAGGAGAGCGGATACACCCACATAGAGGGCACTGTATAGCACGAGTGATGCTGGACTACTGTGGTAGACTGATACATCTATTCAGGTCGAGGACACAAGAAAACAGAATTAATCATCAAAGCTGATGGATGTTATAGATCTTTTGGAAGAGCACTACCTTGGGCTGTGTGCAGATATTTGTTGAAGAACAACTCATTGATTGTGTCAACTCTTTGCCTCCGTTAGGAGTATGTTCGGTTTGATCACCTTTTAAACCCCCCGAACTTCCATAAGTATCTCGGTAGGACTGGTTCTGACTCAGGTTACACATGAACTCAACAGAGAAGTCCTCTCCTGAGGACGCCAGCATCAGGGTGGCTTCTCCTCCTTTTGACCTTACGATGATCTCACCTCCAGGTCCAAGCTCAGCCTCGGAAAGTGACCAGTCAGGCCAATACACATTAGAGTCAATCCTGAAAAAGGGCTGCAGGAGTGAAAAACAGATTTTGAAGACAATATAGATATCTTTAAAAGTACAAATGTTATTGTATTGTACGAAAGTAGTTATTGTACCTTCTTGCTTTCAGCAGAAATGAGCTCCTCCGGCAGGTATGGCTGACTGGCATATTTATTTCTGAAGGCAAGGGCAGCTACTAACAGTTCCTGTAAGAAGATGGGTATAAAGATGTTGATCAGACTATGTTTTCCTCTTCAATGAACGTTTAACATTTAAAGTGCTATACAATAACTCTGCAACAAAAGAAACCTGAGATATATCCAAAACCAACATCTCAGGTATTATAATATCTGTGGTGTGACTTTTAAATTATATTTATCCTATTGATCCTTTATTCTCTATCTATTCTTTATTTATCCCTCATCCTTTATATTTATCAATATTATTATTATTATTGTTGCTGGGTTGTTCTTTTTTTTTTGTTGTTGTTTGTTTTGTGCACCAACTACCAAGACAAATTCCTTGTACTGTCCTTAAAACTGTACATGGCCATTAAAAACATTTCTGATTCTGATTCTGAAAAAGTAGATGATAAACTTGTGATAATACGGCTTCATCCATATCGTCTCCAGGAGAATAATTTGTCTGATCTAACGTGTCACAGTATGAGAATCCTACGTGGAGGACCTGAGTACCAGCCCTGGTGATGCTCTTTATCGATTTGAGTTTCACTTTTGATCGTGTTTTGATGTCATTTACTTATCTTGTTCCGTTTTAGAGAAACGTTATTAATCCCGGATGGAGAAACTCATTTGCCTCCAAGTTGTGCGGTTCACACATCTGCTCTGTCTACATGTTTCTCTTGTCTCATCAGTGTGTGTGTGTGTGTGTGTGTGTGTGTGTGTGTGTGTGTGTGTGTGTGTACTGTGAGTGATTACTGGTAGGCTTCCTCCTGTGTGGCACTCAGCTGTGCTTCATTTCCTACATACCCTCCCTCACTATTTAGCTGAGTGTTAGGACACTGAATGGTTGTTGGTTCATTGTCTTCTGTTTCCCCAATAATTATTGTCCCCTGGTTTGTCAGCCAGTTTGTATCTTTGTTTTGGACTTAGTAGTTTCAGTTTAATTATTAAATGGACTTATATTTAAATCTAGTCCTGCCTGCAATCTCTGCATGTGTGTCCTCCAACATTTCTCTGACACAAAACACATAAATATAACATTAACCTATGAATATTTGCCCTGGTATTTGTGGGCATGGTTTCTGTCCAGTCTTGATCAAGGTTTAACAAACATAACTTGATGGGACAACCTTGAGCTATGTTTGTGGAATGGCTTTTTTAAGGTAGGGAAAGACACAGTACCTTAGTCAGGGAGATCAACAAGTACCAGCTAAGACAGAACGTGAAAATTAAAGACTTCACAAAGCCATTGTAGAGAAATTGTATTGCTAGTGTAGGATAGAATAACTATTAACGACACACATGGACTATGCCAATTAATTTAGTTTTAATAAATAACTTCCCATTTGTATTGATGAGTTTTAAAAATATATTTTGCAATCATAATCCATTTTAGATTAACTCCTAAAAAGCATAGTTAATCAATGTATTGTTTGTACTGATTAAGGTAATGGCTAATATTCAGTTTGATCTACATTTCATTTGAACAGAAATGTTGTTTTATTTGTCCACCTCTCCTCAGTCTACTTATCTAAAGTGGACGTTCTGTCCTAAAAACACAGCCGCTATCTATGACAAACAAATCCAGCAAACAGTCAGAAGAAAGGATTAGAAAAACACACATACAGGAATTCTTATCAATTGTATTATCTATTTTAAGAGAATAAAAACAATACCTAACCATCTGATAGTTCTACAAATAACAGTCAATAATCAATACACAGCCGCACAATTATCGACTAAAACACATGAATCAAAATAAATCAGTGGTTAATCAATAATCCTACATTAACACTTAAAATTGTAAAGCTTTGCTTAAGAATTATAACAGAGGAAGGGTGAGAACGGTGTGTTTATCTTATCTCCCAATGTTCTGGTGTGTTAGCAGCTTCAAGGTCAAGAGTGTAACAGGTCAGTTTATTTTGTTATTCAAATTATTTTTATTGTGTCAGTTAAGCAAAAGTGCGTCTGATTATTTAAAATGTTGTGGGTCAGGTTGATTGCATATGAAGAAATAATAAGTGGTGGTGGAAAAAACAAGACAGTGAGTGCAGAGACATCAGGATGAGATTTTGCACTGCGGCAAAGTGGCTAAGAAGACATTTGGGCAAAATACATTTTGTTAAAAACTGATTCTTGTTCATGTTGGGTGTGGGATACATATGTATGTGTATATACGTATATATGCATATGTGTGTATCCATAAAATGAAGAGTCCGTCCTTAAGACTGCTCTACTGTAAAGTGTCTTGAGATACCATTGGTTATGATTTGGCGCTATACAAATAAAAGATTGATTGATTGATTGATTGATTCTGGCTGAAACATATCCTCCAACTCGAAACTCAGGTTTGAACAAATTGCAGAAATATTCCAACTTCGCTTACAATTCATAATGCTAATGACAAATATGATTAAACCAAAATCTGTATAATTCACTTTAAGGCCTATATTTCTGCATGCTTAATAAAATAGTTAATGTAGAGAACAATTCCACTTGCCCAGAGTGCTAGAAAATCCTGGTATTAGAGTGAGCATTTCATGTAATAATAATACATCAACTTTATATAGCCCTCACTCAAAGACGCTTCACAGAATCAAGGTTCTTTCACTCCACACTCAGTAGTGGTAAGCTACTATTGTAGCCACAGCTGCCCTGGGGCAGAGTAATGAAAGCGAGGCTGTCATAGTGCGCCATCGGCCCCTACGAAATGTATAATCAAGGTTGCTCGATTCACTTCAGTCCAATTATTCACAGGATTAATACAGAGAAACAATCACGCACACTTTATTTCACTCCTCTGGGTAATTCACAGACTTAAATAAACCTAAAATTCATGTTATTGAACTGCCAGAAGAAACTCAAGAATCAAGAAAATACCCATGTAGGCATGTGGAGATAAAGAACAAGCAAACTCCACATAGAAAGGTTCTAGGAAATAAAAATCTGTACGCAGGCCACTGCACCACTGTACTGTTTTTAGCTCATTAATTAAATTAACACTTTGCAGTTTTTGTCATCAATAACAATGCAGAGACGAGGGTGGAGCTACACCTCTGGAACCTGATTGGACATCTTCAGTACCACCCCAGATGATTGATAGGTCACTGTTTATCAAGCTACCAAATGCAGGTCTTTTTTTTTTTTTTTTTTTAAATTGCCCAGTATTTGGCTGCGTCCAAATAGTCCCTCCTATCTCCTTTCCTATCCACATTTCCTAAACCCCCGAAAGTCTTTGAGTTTCCATGATAAGAAATATTCAAATTATCTTTAAGATAAGGAAAGGAGGCTCAAAGCTTCTTTTATAACCTCCTTTAATGTTTCCTAGGCTAAAGTTTAGCCAATGTTGCAGCTTCTATCAATCTTTGGCTTGGGTTTTTCTCCCCATCGACTGCCTGATTTTCTGCCTTTTATACTCCCGTATGAACCTATAAGGCAGTAGGAACAGCTGCAGGTTGTACCATCTACTGTCATTATGGTAGCAGCATTTGGCTGACCTGACACATCCAGAGCAGTGTTTGGGTTTGGTGCTGTTGGGGCAGAATAATTAGTTATGCTTAATAATATAATTACTTATATATTTTAATCCTTAAGCCTTGGGGTGTAACTTTTCATTGTGTGATTTCTCATGTCTTCAACTTTAACTTGTCTTCACTCTGGGTCAGAACAGCCTGTCCAAAGTTCCAAAACAACCACAAGGACAGACACACACACTCACATAGCACACCCCATACACATTCATTCATTCACACAAACACATAGTTCGCACACACCTCCGTTTCCATAGCAATCAGATAACGGGGAGCGAACTGTTTTGACTCGAGGAGTAAACTGTCTTTCTTTCCATCTCCTGCCCTCCCTCCTTCTCCCTGTCTCTATCCCTATCTCTCGGGGGGAGGAGGGAGGGGGGAACTAAGGGGAGATATACGTGGCTTTAATATTGTGTCTCGTCACTCTGTCTTTGGATCGCCTGGCCAGGGGTTCACCATTTTTGTTTCCATCTTGTACCTTTTTTCTTAGTTTAGAATAAACTTTTTTTTAAATAAAATCATCAATGCTTCTCCTGGACTCCATCATTCAACCAGAGCAATAAATCATGTCTCCAAATGAGGTCAACCGTAAATTCAGCCGTAACAGTGCCTTGCTCTGGCACCCTTCCAGCTACCAGGGCAACTTCCGTATTTTGTCTGCACCGGGACTTGAACCAGCGACCCTCCGGTTCCCAACCCTACCCATACATGAATACATAATATAGCTCTTTGAAATTACTTTGAATTTAATTTAATTTACAAATTCAGAATAACTTCACTGTCTACTTTTTTGTTTTTTGCAAAAGGCAGAAATATATTGGTTTGCATGTGAAAAAATCTGAAAATGGGTCAGACGGGACACATTGAAAACATATATATTATGTTTATACATATATAAAAAAAAGACATTAGATTTTTACTACTTAAGTACCAAGATGAATTCATTAAATAAATGTCTACCAAAGTCAGAAACATGAATAACTTGTCACGCAGTTTGTCTGTGCCTTTCATACATGGTGTCGTTGTATGTAGTCGCCACAAAGGTTTGCTGTGCTGCCTGGGGATGCTCCAATCGCTATTAAAAAAGGGTGAAAATGTATGGCTTCACAACCGAACCAGAGATTAGAAAGACATGGTTAGCCAAAGTCAGCTGTGGCAATCTCAAAATAAATCAGGATTATAACAATTAAAAAATCTGTGAGGTGATCATATTCAAACACTTCATTTGCACTTTTTCACAAATAACACAATTGATAGGCTTATTGTTTGATTTTAAAAAATAAATAAATAAATTTAAAAAAAGACATGTAGTAGGGATGTCCCGATACAACTTTTTCCACTACCGATATATATTGTAGCCTTACGTAGTGGCCGATACCGATATTGAGTCGATGCGATAAGAAGAATCATAGAAAGTTAAAAAAGGCTTGATTATTATTATTTAAAAAAAACCATTTATTATAAACCAATGGATTACATATAATTAACCTTTTAGAATAAGAATAGTCTATGATTGAATAAAAGAAATAAAAAAATAAAATAGAAGATATTGAAAAAATAAATAAATTAAAAAAAACAATATATATTTTATCTGAGATTTTAGATGCAGTCCGATACAATCTGATATTTCTTTTCCGGCTGATATTGGACCGATATCCGATATGCATCACAAACTGGCTAATCCGCTCTAGCTCCATTGCGCTGCAATAGTCAACTGCTCACTTCCGGGAACTATTGTGAGGCTCCTTGAGCCGCCATTGCTGTAAAAAAAACGCTCCATTTGACGTTCTTTTTACACACGACGTGGGTTGCCGCAATGTGTTAAGACCCATGAAGAAGATTCTAAACACTTTTATTCTCGCCTTGGACCGTTTGGGGGTCAGAAGCCTGTAGTTAATGGGTTAAATGAGATTTTAAAAGCGACTGTTGTTTATCTTTCTACCTTGTACTCGCTGATGGTGAACCTGGTCCTCTGTCGGACCCTTCCCATGGCCTGTCGAGAATGTGTGCGGGATTCCGCAGCTTTCAGCAGCAGAAACTCACAACCACACGGTGACAGCTGGAGCTGAGCCCCATCCACGTAATGAACCTCCAGAGACTCGTCCTCATACATAACCATCGTACTAACAGCAGCACGGGTTTCCATTGTTACTGTTGTTGCCGCGCTGCCACTCAAAACACGACGACTGCGTCCATACGTCCGTAAAACGCCAACGTCATTACGTAGAAACGGATCCTCAGAAACGTCACAAGTGTCACGCAATGAAAAAAGTAATATTAGTTTTGAGAGTACTTTATCTACAATTCCCAGTTTCATTTTTGTCATTTGGGAACAACCACCGCCATTCTATCTCATGTTTTTATGTAAATAGTTTGTGTTTACAGTAGATATACTTTTATTTTCAATAATGTTGATAACTAATTCTTTTTACCTAGAGTTTTCCTATAATGTTTGCTATGTAGGATATAGGGTTTACACGTGAATTTCTCTTGGAGATGAATAAAGTATCTATCTATCTATCTATCTATCTATCTATCTATCTATCTATCTATCTATCTATCTATCTATCTATCTATCTATCTACAGTATCTATCTATCTATCTATCTATCTATCTATCTATCTATCTAAAACACATACTATGTTACTACATTATTATAGTGTAGAATAGCCTGAATTTTGAGAACTAATTAAAAATATTCATTGTCAATCGGCCACTTGCTAATTTCTTCAAAGACGAATTTGTTAATTTGCTTAAACTAAAACGTTAAGGTATTATATCCAAAAAAAATATTTAGCAGATAGCAGAGATGATAGATAAATGGGTAAATTATTTGTTACAAGTTTGGGATACGTACTTGGGATATTAATCACATTTATGTGTGTGATTTACCTAAGATATTCACTGAGTTGTCAACTCGTCAATGACAATAAAATGTCTTTTATAACCTTTGTTATGAGCAATTACCCTGTAGATGTATGACTGGATGTGTAGTGACGTCATTGAGCACAATATGTTCTGTATAAGAGATGGTTAGATGAATATTCTTAGCTTTGGATTGTTGCAATTCTGTATGCATAGCATGAGGCCACTGATCTATAATGAGTTTTCTTCAGCTTGAATGGTAGCTCTGACATACTACATCACACTGATAATTAACAGACACATTTGTAGAGCACAAAGATAAACCAACATCTGTGCGCATGCAAGACATTTTAGTTTACATTGTTATACCTATGTAATGTAGTGCATGTTTACATAGAACTGATGCTGCATACATGCACTGCACTTCTTTGCACTTATCTTTGGCCTACAGTGTTTTTGTCTCCTCGAGGTAGAAGGTGAGGACCGACACACTGGTATTTTATCTGTTTTTGGGTGTTTGATAAACACCTACACCTAAAATTCAGAGTTTACAGTCTAAAATGTCTTTGTCACACAGAAAATGACATCATTTAGGCCACCTGCAAGTCCATCATAGCACCCATTCCAGCCCATGAGATGACTTTACAGTGTGAACATTAGAAATCCTATCCTGTTATGAAATTCAAAAAGTTAATTTTGTTGACTAAGGATTAAAACAATTTCAAGGCTATTGATTAATTAACAAAATGCATGTGGACAAAAAAAATAAATAAAATAAAACAAAGTATGATTTTTTTTTGTCACATGGATGAAGTCCAATCAGAACTTGTGATCGCATGGTCTTATGTTGATCACATCACATCTGTGTGTGTAACTAGTTACAAACATTGATTTTATCAGGTTGATAAATGGTATATAATAGATCTTTAAAAAAAAAATGCATTTAAAATTGTGTGCTGTATATTTTATTCGACTGTATCTGTAACATATTAAGTAGGGATGTCCTGATACAACTTTTTCACTTCCGATATGATACCGATATTGCAGAGTTGAGTATTGGCCGATACCAATATTGATCCGATGTGATATCAGCACGAATCATACATACTTTTATGACTTATTTTGTAGTGTGGAATGTTAGAAAAGGTTTGATCAAGTGATGTTACGCAAACAGAACAATAAGTCAACAACAGTAGGTTATTTTGTTGGAGTGTGAACCACAGTCACCTATAGATAGAAGTGCTGGAGCGGAACACTTTATCGGAAAGCTTATATCGGTGATTTTAGATGCAGTCTGAAAAAATCCGATATTCGTTTTCTAGCTGATATCGGACCGATATCCGATATCAATATTGAATCGGGACACCTCTAATATATAGTGTACAAAAATCTTAACGGCATTCAGTTGACTAGAATAGGGAAATACTGCAATAGTTCTGATGACTAAATTTTGACTAGAACTAATTGCATTTCACTCAGAATCAGAAAAAACATTATGTATCCCCGAGGGGTAATTAGAATGGCAAAGAGTGGCATACATATATCAATATAAATAAATAATAATAAAAAGAACTATTATTAATAATAATCACACACACACACGCACACACACACACACACACACACACACACACACACACGCACACACACACACACACACACACACACACACACACACACACACACACGCACACACACACGCACACACACACACACACACACACACACACACACACACACACACACACACACACACACACACACACGCGCGCACACAAGAGAGAGATGCAAATGAATGATAAGGTGCCAATATAGTATTATACTTAAATATAATAAGTATATATGCATATGTAAACAGATTTTTATTATTTATTTTTTAGGACAGTGGCAGGCCAACTGCCAGATGCTCTGAGAAGTGGTGAAAAAGAGTCTGCTTATTGTAGCCCTTTAGTGTTACTGTTCAGGAGGACAACAGATTAACAAAATCAAAATTAGCTGCTTTTGATATGAAAATCATTACCATTAGATAATATTTAACACTTTAGAATTAATGTCTTTAGGTTTCGGAGCTAAACACAAACACAAATATCTTGTCCATATAGTTTTAACAGAACGCCCTTCTACTGAATTTATTCTTACATTTATTATCAAAGAAATCAACATTGCTTAAATAAAGTAAAGGTAACTGCGGAATTAAAATGCTTGTTTACCACTGGTCTCTATTTACATGCAGAGTGTGTTTCCTCCAGTAGGGGGCGCTGATGCTCTCCTCAGCCTGTATGTGGTGTAGATAACCCGGAGCAGAGCAGAGCACAGGGCGCAGGCAGCAGCAGCAGCAGCAGCTGATGATTTCTGTCTCGTCACATAAAGACGTATCCATTGTTGTTTAGCCTAACCGAGCTACTGTTTACTCTGCGATGCTGACTCCCCCGCCCTGCCCCTCCTCACTGGACACCCCGGAGCAGCAATGAAGGTGCGTTTTTACACCGTCCTCTGAAACAGACAGAGAGTGGTTTAGCATCACTAGCTAACATTAGCTCCCTGTGTTTGGAACTGCTGTGGTTCAGGTTCACTGATAACCTCACAGCTGTCACTTCACCACCACTGAGCAGTCCAGTCACACATGCCAGAGTTGTGGTTTGTTAATGCGCTTTTTTTCTAGTTGTGTCGCTGGTTTTTAGAGATGTTTGTCGTTTCCAAATGCATGTATTTTTATTTATTTATTTTTTCATTTCTTGGCCCCAATTCTATGATTAAATGCTGTTAATCTAATATTCTGTAGCATGGGATTCTTACTCAAACTGTTATTACTCATTTAAAAATCAGTCATTAAAAAATAAACAAATATATATATATATATAAATAAATAAATAATAATGCAATAATGTGTAGGATTGTTATTTTTGTAATAAAAAGGTGACCTGTTAAAATCATGGACTATGTACAGGGGTGCACATAATATTTTTCATTACGGTGCTCAGGGGAATTTTTAAAATGAATTTAAATTAATGTTGAATAGAAGCAGCACAGCAACATATCTGTTTAATAATGATTACAGAATACGAAGCTTTCTAATGAAATGACTGAAAACGTAATGTACAAAGTAGAGCCAGAGCGATATGGCAATTTTTTATAGCGCCGATACCAATATTCAGGGTTTTAAAAAGCAGACACACTGATTACCGATATATTGGTCAAGATATGAGATAAGAAAATTGATATACACAGGATATGTGATGTACATGAACACAGATTCTTATGATACCCCAAAATGTGATTCAAGACACAGAAACTGAACATCACTCATTTGAAATAAGATTCTTTAATTGCTAAAGCCACTGATCAATAAAAAAGGCAAACTGTATTTCCAGAATACAATGTAGAAGTTGCTCAAATCTCAAACGGTAAACATGGATAAATGAAAAAGACTATACGTAACTGTAAACAATGAACTAGTGCACTTTTTCCAGTGTTGTAATTTAGTAATTATTGCTGATAGGGATGTCCTGATACAACTTTTTTACTTCCGATACAATACCAATATTGCAGCCTTACGTATTGGCTGATATCGACCCAATACGATATCAGCACAAATCATACACACTTTTATTACTTATTTTGTAGTGTGCAACGTTAGAAAAGGCTTGATGTTACTCAAACAGAGAACAATAGTCAGCAATTCAAGTTCACTTCAGTTATTTTTTACTGTCAGTATAGGGTGGTATGTATGTATGATTCGTGCTGATATTGTATCGTATCAGCCAATACCCAAGGCTGCAATATCAGTCTCGTATCGGAAGTGAAAAAGTTGTATCGGGACATACCTAAACTTAATCAGAAAGTACTACAGTGCTTTTAAAACATCAGTTCATCCATTAAAATATCTTCCTACAGTATTTTGTGTAACTTAATATAATTATAAATGTTATTGGAAATGTATGCATGGATTATTTCTCCTACCTCTAACATCAGTTGCATATCGTTGCCATTTATGAACAATTTGAACCCATTTTTGCTTATTTTTACTCTTTTTCTACAACTACACCAAACTTTCCATATTTGAACCTGTTTTCATCTCTTTTTCTTGCCATATTTTTGCTCCCTTTAATGCATTTTTGCTACATTACACCCATTTATGCCACTTCTCCATCAAATTTCAGTGCCTTTTATGCACATTTTTTCCACTTTCAAGACATTTTCAATACTTATAAACCCTTTCCACCACTTTTTCCACCTAATGTCACATATGTTGACCCATTTTTCACCATATTTCATGCTTATTTGTGTCAATTTTCCCACATTTACCATTTGTCATGCCCATTATTTGCCAGTTTAAACTAATTGTTCCAATATTGGCACTTTGAACCCTTTTTCCCACTTTTTCTCTCCGTTTTTTGCCCATCTCTAATGTGCAACTTTTAACCAAATTTCTGTGGTTTTTAAAATCCCATTTCACCACCTTTTCCACCATTTTTGGTCAATTTTAACCCATTTTATTTCTGATTAAAAAAAGGATTTATATCTTTAAGATGACTATATACTATATGGCTCAAATCATAATACACTTCTTAAGGTCTCTGCCTGAGGAGGCTCGGCTATGTTTTTAAACAGGATTTGTGGGAAAAGTAAACAGAATCAGAAGTAATGGTTGATTTTGTACTGGGTTAATAATCATCCTCTGATATTATTTCCCAATGTAATTTGAGCTACAGTAGTTTATTCAGTGGGGTTGGACCACACAAGCACCATTAAGCCTCCCTTGGCTGCCTGATGATTAAGAAATGCATGGATCATTGCACACTGTTACACCTTCCTTTCTACAACGTTCCCAATTTTTGATATTTGCCTGATTATCTCTTTCTAACAGGTCAGAAACATTTGTAGTGTCAAATAACTGGTCTGTGTTATTGAATTTGTTATTCTTTTTTGCTGTTGGCAGGCCGGAGCGTCGTCCGTGTGGGCTTCGTGCTGTGGTCTGCTGAATGAAGTCATGGGTACGGGGGCCGTCAGAGGCCACCAGCCAGGGTTTGGGGCCGGTGCTGGACCCTTCAGATTTGCTCCAAGTGCAGGATATTCCACGTACCCGCCTGCCAGCTCAGGAAGTCCCAATCCTGTATGCAAGGCCTGTGCACAAGCCTTCTCAGTGTTCAGGAGGAAGGTGGGTGTCAGGGATTGCTCTCCTAATGAGCGGAATCACTTGAAAATAAGAAATATGGTCTGACAGCCAGAGAAGGGGAAAGTCAGTGACTCTAAGAGTGTATGCAGATTTTAAGAAAAAACAAAAGTGAAGTCCCTGTTGGTTCATGACAATAGTAAGACGTTCAAATATTGAAATAGGACCAGTTATTGCTGTTTTTCCATGGATAAATTTACCCAATTGACAATCAGACACGTGAACCTGAGAAACAGATGTTTAAGATTTTTTTGATTGCAGGTGTTCATTAATGATCTGACTCTGTCTGATCCGTGTGTCTTGCCCAATCACCACACCTGTCTAATCCCACCTCTTGCATGTATTACCGTTTGATGTTTGTTACTTTAAAGATCGAGCCTCCTGTCTCTGTGCCTGGAGAGATAGAGCAGATGTGAGCGACTGAAAAATTCCAGAAAGATCTTCATACATTTGTGTTTCAGTGGTCCAACAATTTAGCCTTACTTTCTTCCCAACTACGTCATTAATTACTGTAAACCGAATTGAAGCTTTATGTGTTTGTCTTAAATTAATTATTCAGTCTTGGGGAAAATTGAGCAGGAGCTCCTCGTGGATTGTGCATATGAATCCCTAACGGCCTCATTTCCGTCATCACCTGATATTTGTCTTTTTTTGTTTTTCCTACAGTATGTTTGCTGCGATTGCAAGAAGAGCTTTTGCTCTTTGTGCTGTGCACATCAGGAAAACCTGCGTATATGTGCCACGTGTCACTTGCTGAAAGCCACAGGCTTCCAGCGGCCTCGGCTCATGCGCCTGCGAGTGAAGGACCTGCGTCAGTACCTGCTGCTGCATAACATCCCCACTGACACCTGCAGGGAGAAGGAAGACCTGGTAAACCTGGTGCTCTGTCACCAGGGCATTGAGGAAGAGGAGGACACGGATACGGCCAGTTTCCACTTGCGTTCCTTGTACACAGCAACTTCCTCTGCCACACAGTCGGCCTCGGAGCTGTCGGTGTTTGCCGCCTCTCAGGATGAGCCGCTGAGCAGGAGCGACAGCTCCGACACTAACCAGGTGAGAATAGGGGTGTGCATTGCCATCAATCTGACGATATGATACACTTCACGATTTGCAAGTCACAATACGATATATTCCAACACTAATCTATACTATATACATTGCGATACATCACGATATCATTAATTACAAATTTCACCTTTACAAGTACAAAATGGTATGAAATACAATTTATGTCATTTCTTAAACTTGTGAGAACATGTAAATGGTAATTTACTGCAATTCATGTACCAATATCAAAAACAAGTGGTATGTTTATCAAACTGTAAAATTAAATTTTTCAAAAAAGTTTGTTTTGCTTCTACAACAGATTCTGATTCTGTTACGTTATTAAAAGTGCCTAATATGTTTTATGAAAATGAAGTGCAATCAACTTCCAAGCTAAAATGCATTGAGGAGTGAGGTAGTTTAAAGGTCCCATGTCGTGCTGTTTTTCACCCATCTCCATTTGTTCTAAGAACCTCAAAAACATAGTATTTGAGGTTTATTTTCCCAAACTCGCCTGTTTTCCAGAGTTTTAGCCTCTGAAAAGACACTTTCTGACCAACTCTACACAAACAGGCTGATTTGCGGCCTACTTATGCATATTAATGTGCTCTAGTTTTCAATATCAGTTCAATTCACTTAAAAAAATCTTGATTTTGTTACCAATTTTTGTATAATTTAGAGGAATTTTTTTGTGGAATTGTTTGTGAGAAATTGCAAGATTTGTGTAAAAATTGAGAGTTTAGCATAGTCATGCATGCTGATGAATAGTTGACGTAACTGGCGTACCGTAATTTTGTATGAAGTAAAGATTGACAATGACTTGAGATATTTGCAAATATGTTTTCAGGTTTTAGTGTCAATAATAAGTTTTTCTGCAACAAGCAGTGGCTGAAATAACAGGTATTTATTTTATATAATTTTAAATAACAGCAAAGCATAAAAAAGGTTGCATGTATTTTTCTTTTATTTTGTAGAAATGCTGTACTTGAATTAACTTAACAGTAGCATAACATAGCTTCTGCATTGCTTCACCCCATGGAATTAAATTCAGAGGGTCCAGCTCTTATAGTGGGGTCTCCTAACCCTCTTCCCCTGGTCAGGGATCTGCAACCTTTACTCTACAAGGAACCATTTAACCTCATCTCACCTGGATTAAAGTCCTCCTGGAGCCAAAAAATACCTTCTCAATGAAGACAATACAGTGTATTAAATTCTATACAGTTAAAATGATATAGAATGTTTGATTTATTTTGATTTATATTGATCATGTAAATGTAAAAACAGTTTAAAATAAAATAAATTGACATCAAGAAATAAAACAGTATCTTGCATCTTCAAATTCTTACAAATCTCAGTTTAAATGAACACAATGTTATATAAAGACATTTTTTTAGTAAATGTATTTGAAAGGCTTCAAAAAGTAACTTGAATTTGATAACACATGATCATGTGGTCAACACATGCTAATTGCTCATTTCTTGCCACACATGGCGGTTAAGTTAATCTGTCCCCACACAATTAAAATCTCTATTTTTTCCAGAATAGTGTTTTTTTTTTTTGTTTTTTTATAAAGATATCTTTATTATTTTTTTATTTAAAGACAAAAAGCAAGAAACAGTTAAATCAATTACCAGCTTTTAAACAGTACAGGCAAAAAAAGCAAAAATTATAACCAACCCACATAATGCAAAATTAAGCAAGCGTGTATCACAAAAGCGTGATGTGGGAGGAGAAAGGAAACGAAAAAAAAAACATGAATAAGAGTAAATGTTATTACAATAACAAGAGAATATAAAACAAATTACAAATAAAATGGCTATATAGCCAAGACTTCAGGCAGTAAGGAGTAACAGCTTTTCCGCTTGATCAAGGGTCTAAAATAGGTTCAGAATAGTGTTTTTGTTGGTGTCATTATATTACCAGAGATTTAAAACTTAAGGTTAGTCACAGGTGCAGGAAAGGTAGTGGTCTGTAGATGTTGCAGCAGGTGAAGTAGGAAGGTGCTGAGTCATTGCACAATGTGATTTATTTTAAGTTAACAAATTGTTATATTTTGATTTTATTTGTCATTAATCATTAATAGCCTCTGTAAAAAAATAATTATTTTTTATAGTTTTTTTAAAGTTATAGGGAGCCATTGCAAAAAAGAGTCAAAGGGCATATGTCGCATATGCGACCATTTTGGTCACACTCTTGAGCCCTGTATCTACAGCTGGATTTTTTGGTAATGTACACAATAATTATTGCTTTTTATTTTCTGCTGCCGGTCAAAGTGGATGCTCTATAGGGCCGGATTTGGCCCCCGGGCCTTGAGTTTGACACGTGGTCTGAAGAGTGTCTTCTCCTACATGTAGTGCTCAGTGTGTGTGTGTGTGTGTGTTGCAGGATATTGGCGATGCTACGTCGGTGTCCCTACTCAACTTGGATACTAGTGAACACACTCCTGAGGTGATTTCAGATGTTTGTTTTTTTTTTCCTTTTCTTTCACATAAATGTATTTTTTAGTCACCATTACTTCAAGTTTAATGAGGTATAGGTACGTGTAAAATAGAATTTATAATAAATGTATTTCTTAGCAGCAGAACTACAGTATTTGTAACAATGTTCTGCATAGACCTCTATTCTAAATGTATATCAGTAAGATTGTCTGATAATGAGTGTAGTGCAGTCATCTGTTGTTCTACTCTTTTCACACAGCCACTATACCTGCTTAGTCTGATATTTACACTTTAGTTGAATCTGTAACAACTGATTGGTATTAAAATCATTTTCTCAGGAATGCTGTAGCCAAGGAAACAACAGCATTTTACATGTTCAATAAAGCATTCAGTACATTAGCAATCACACCTAAAGACAACACAAAGAAACTGTAATGAATTCATTGAGGGCAGACTGCTTACTTTTCATTTGTTGACTCTGTTTATTATTATTATTATTATTATTATTATTATTATTATTATTAGCAACCTTAAATCAAACTTCATGTCATAGTGTTGCTGGGAAAAAGCTTGGTAAACTAGCAGACGACATAGCCACTGCACAAAGCCTGCTGTGTAGGTCTAGGTTGATTAACAATAAACTATGGTAACTAAACTAAAGATCATAAAGTAGCAAAAACATGGCATGTTAGAGGCCATTGCAAAGAAAACGGATTCCCTTTCTCAAAACTAATATTTGAAATCTCTTGTTCTTTTGTGTTGCTGCCTTATTAAACAGTTTTTTATGCTAAATATTAAGTGCAAAATCCAAAAATATGAATCATTGTTTCCGTAAAACAAGATCATAATTCCAGTTTCTGATCCAATATCCTTAAAGGGATACTCAGCTCAAATAACAAAGCAGCTCAATATAAGACTATTTCAGTGAACTTTACTCGTGGGAATGAGGAGATTTAGAAGCTGTATATGCATTAAAAACATTTTGCTTGTGGAGATGGACATGTTTGACAGACTGTGATGAATTGATGACTCAAGGAAGTGCTCCATTGAAATCTACAAAATGGTGATGCCTATAATAAAGGGATACTGTGTGTATTTGAAGGCGAAAAAGTTGATATAAATGACTTAAACATTTGTGACACAAATTGTTACTAACATTGTATTATTCAGCTATAGGCCCATTATCTATAGTTTATTCATATGATGGGTTACATATCACTTTAAGAGTGCACTTACTGTAGGTCCAATCAATATTTTATTCTCCAATAGAAGTAAAAACAACAGGAATTTACTTATGTGCTTCACCCCTAGTGGGGCATAGGGCTTCCACAACAACTCGCCATTTATTTCTGTCTTGGGCTGCATGTTTAACCTCATCCCAGGACACACGGCTGGATCTCAACTTTGTATCTGTTATGGACCGTTGGTTGGTTCTTCTCCATAGTTCTGTGTCCGTCTTATTCTGCGGATTTGGCGGAGACATTTCTTTTATGAACACTTGGAGTCTGTATGTTTTGTCTGCTTCCAAGTCTGTGACCCAAAAAGGAGAACTGATTTTACATTTGTCTTGAACACTCTTAATTCTGTCTTTAAACTGATGTTCTTGTTCTTCCAGTTTGGTCTTAGTGTGACAAATGCTCTCCTTGACTTCCCTATTCTTGATGTTATGCCTTCATCAGTTCCTCTTTTCTTGTTGACAATGCTTCCAAGATATGTGAAACTGTCTACTTCATCAAATGGTCTGCACCTCTAAAATAATGGGGGAGTTTTGATGCGTATTGATTCGTAGGGACTTAGTTTTATGGATGTTAATTTCTAGCCCTGTTGTAAATAACTTTTAAAAATCCTTCTGTAGGTGAGTCCTCAGACGCGACGGCGTACCAGAGCCTCCCTCTCAGATCTCTCTAGCTTGAGGGACATCGAGGGCCTTTCTGTGAGACAGCTGAAGGAGATCCTGGCCAGGAACTTTGTCAATTACTCAGGGTGCTGTGAGAAGTGGGAGCTGGTGGAGCGCGTCAGCAGACTGTACAGAGAAATGGAGGGGAACAGGAGGTCAGGTAGGTATCTACTACACCTCACTCACTAACACCAGGCTGTTTAGGTTTCATTATAAAGACCATAGCAGCCACTCTGTGGACACCTGTTCTTGCTGGAACTTAATTTTTCTCTCTCTCTTGCAGCGGAAAATGTGAACAATCCTGAAAGCACAGGTAAGACTTCAACTGTCTGAGTGGCATCTTTGATGTCAGATCTACATACCACATCCTGTTGTTCACCATCAAAAACAGGTCTAACATAATAGAACTTAAAAATGATTTGATCAGTGTTGTCATACAAAAGGTCACATTGAGTTTCTCAGGCAGCAGCGTAGTAAAACGTGCTGCTTGCTCTGCTTCTCTCACACTAAAGTGACGGCCTTCTCCTCTTCCATCTCTAACGGGGCCATTGGAGGTAAGGTTTGTCACTGTGTTTACGTGTTTCATTTGTGACACGCCTTATCATCATATTACCAGACGACATCAGGGTTGGGAACGTATATAGTTACAGAACAGATACAGTTTGAACTTGTCTTACATTACTGTATAAATATATAATATAATATATATAAGTTTTTCTTCATTGAATAATTAAAAAAATGAAGTTTAAAACCAGACTCTTTAGGAATGACTATTTTAAAAAAAGCTGTATTTGAAATGAGGAAAATGTCTAACACAATCTGACCCCTGATTGGAGAAAGGATTAATACTGTGTGTATTAACGTTGTTCCAGCCTGTGGTTGTAATGTTACAGTTCATTTGTGTATACACAGCTTTATGTCAATATGGAAGATTAATACACTGTGCTCATTTGTGGTTTCTTTAAGTGTGTACTTATGAATTGTTAACATAGGATTTTATGATTTAGGGCTCAAAGACGGTTTCACTTCATGGCAGGGTTTGTCATCACTGGTGCTGGAGAGTTACTGTCCTGCACATTTTACTTGTCTCCCTACATCTATTGAATGTGTAATAATTGTCCAGCTTTCGGGGGTATTTCACAAAGTTGTTTTAATGAAAACACATTCTCATGTCATAAATAAAATAATGTTATAGAACTCAAAGACACTTTATAGTGAGGTTAAAAACAAGAAGTATTTCTACGTTTTCTATTCATGTCCATTTTTTAATAAACCATATTATATTACATGATATTTATGTTTACCGTAATTAAATGTATCTTGCATTCCTAACAGCAACAATGATAAATAATGAGAGATTACATGGTCAGTAAATGCACAGAGAAATATTTTCCTCCATTACTGACCTGTAGCTGGTGCAGCAGTGCAAGCATTATTAATTTCATTAATACAAGTCATAAATTATAATATGCATAAGCCCAGGGAGCAGGGTACACAGATGTGTTATAAAAGGGAATTTAGTACAAATATATTATTCCGTGTCGCACTAACTTCTTGCACATTAATTTAAGCATTAGTGCTGAGTTTCAAGAAACTATTGATTTAAACACTCAAGTCTGATAAAGGATTAATTGTTTCATTGAGACTTATTCCTGCTGCATCAAACTTTTCCTTTGAATGGTACTGGTGTAAAAAACAAAGTACAGTAACTACTCAGCAAACACACATGGATCTGTATCTGATCATAAAAGCTTTACTTGCTCTCTATCATTAATTTACTGAATAACCCAAAACTGAACCATTTCCAAGAACATTTCTAAATCTAATTACCGTATTTTTCGGACTATAAGGCGAACTTAAAATCCTTTAATTTTCTCAAAAATCAACAGTGCGCCTTATATCAGGTGCGCCATATGTATGAAATTAACTACTGTGCTTCAACATACTGAACTAAAAAAGTGAGTGTATTGTTCTGTATTTCATGTGTTAAACCTGAGCAATGTTGAGAATTATTGTTAATGAGTTGAATAAAGTTTGACTTATTTGACTATTTTATTTCGCTTAATGCGTCTTAATAATAATAATAATAATAACAACAAACCGGCGCGCCTTATAGTCCGGTGCGCCTTATGCGCCTTATGTATGAAAATAGACCCAGTCAGACCCATTCATTGATAGTGCGCCTTATAATCCGGTGCGCCTTATAGTCCGAAAAATACGGTATTCTGTCTGTCCTTTATTCCCTTTTTTCTCTTCTCGCTGCTCAGTAACAAATGACATCACACCCTAAACATCCCGGCGTTCATTATAATTGGCTGTTTGTTTTGAGTAAAACCTGTGGCTCGTTCGTTCTCACGTCTGTGTTAATCTTGATCAACCTCATGGGTCGTCTGTAGGAAGCTGTGAACGTGCACTGGCTTGGCTTAGCCACTGCTCTGCAGGCTGATCCACATTTGTTAAAATGGCAAAATCTAGAATGGTCAGAAAGCTTAGTTAAGTCAGGCATCACAACCTATTATCCTGGATCTTTTAATTCCACTTTGGTGAAATATACCCAGGGGACAAATAAGCTATGCATCACATTCAGGAGTGTTGATGCGCAGGAGGCATTGGAAATGAGAAGAACATTTACACTTAAGATCAAAAATATTTTTTTCTAAAGTGTTTTGGTCCTTTCTACTCTTGAGATTTAGCTACCTTAGTCATGAGTCTCCCAAAAACCCACTTTTATTGTTTAAAAATGATTTATGTATACTATATTTTTAAAGTAACCGTTCATTCCATGTCTGATTGACAATTGAAAGTCCCCACCTGTGGTTTTTTGTTGTGCCATTGGTTGTTATCACTTGAATATTTCAATCAGTTTTACTGCATATACTCATCACATACTGTGAATCAGAACCCTCCAAATTGTCTCCATATTTACTGCATCATGTGTGACGGATGTGTGAGAGGGTAAACATTCCCCCTCCCTCACAGCTTTGTTTCTTCATCCTCAGACTCTGAGAACTGTCCGCTGACGATACAGGACGACAACCTGTGCAGGATCTGCATGGACGCGATGATCGACTGCGTTCTCCTGGAGTGTGGTCACATGGTCACCTGTACCAAGTGCGGCAAGCGGATGAATGAATGCCCGATCTGCAGGCAGTATGTTGTAAGGGCTGTGCACGTCTTTAAATCTTAATGCACCTGATGCACTACAAGACTCATTTAACTCAGTAATGCAGCTCATTTCATTCTCTTTTTTTCCTCCCAGAAGGTTTTATTTTTTATTTTTTTGTACAAACATATTTTTGGTTTCAGCTGTGCATAGTGATGCATACGCCTACGATCTTTCTTAAGTCAACCTATCGTCATGGTTTCCTTCTCTGTTTTTGATTTTTATAAAGAAAAGAATGTTTGGCACATTTCACGTGCAGCCATGTTTAACACAACACATCATCCTCACATCTGCCTATAAACAGTAGCAGGTACTGGGATCTGCTCTCAGAGAATCTCTCTCTAACTGCTGTAAGTGGCCACAGATCTGAGCAGACACACACTGATCCTCAGGCTGTCACCAAAGGTCATGTGTAACCTGTAAAGATTGGCTGGGAGATTAGATTAGGTGTCAGAAGATCGCATTCTAAAAATAGAACATAAAAATCAGTACAAAACATAGTACAACGTGCTGTAGGTGCGAATTGGGGTGTCATTGGTGGCTTCCATGGAGGGAAGCTGTGATGCAGGCAACACGCTGCGTTGGGCCCCTGTATCACACAGAGTAAACGTCAGGCGGAGTTGGAATCTCGGCTAAAAAGCAGCTTGCCGGCCCTGCCGACGCTCACGGCCACTAGCGAGCTCCAGCAGAATGCTTTTATGGCGGTTGGCAACCAAGACAAGGAGCATTTCCACCCACTATTGCTCGGTAGTGCATTAACCCTGTTTGCAAGAGGAATGTAATAAGTGCTTTTTGGTTACGTACAATAATATGAATATTGAAATGATGAATTCCCTCTCTTTAATTCATCCATCTGAATTATTTCCTCATTATACCTAATGCAACTAAATAAAACATGTATAACAGACTCCTCCACCAAGCACTGCTCACATAATCCTGTTTCATGCTTACCTATTAAGTATAATGTATTTTTCAAATTAGTATCACTCAACAAAATTCTGTTACAGAGAGTTTGTTCTCTTCAAATTTTTCCTAACTGGAGCTGTTTTAGTACTGTATCCATTAGATTTGTGTTTCTGCTCTCCACTTTTCCTGCCACTGTTCTACAACCATAGTTCATATCACAATTTCCCCTCACTTTTGCTGAGAGGCATATTAACCTCAACAGTACCTCTTGCCAATTTATCTGCTGCCTCATTCCCCACTAAAGGCTCAAAAATAGTTGGGCTGACCCCGCGCACAACGGACTCTGCGTGGGCTGTCCGCTCTCCTCAGAGCTTGCATACCCGGGCACACCACCGCGTAGTAGTTTCCATTAAAATCCTACATGTCTAATGATTCTTGTCGCGTCTCTGTAGTCCTTGTTCTCCTGGGACGTGTTTTAAAGGTGTCGCTCCTGCTTCTGTTTCTCCAGGAGGGTAAAATGCAGGTTGTTGCTACATTTAATGTGGGTCGATACAATGCCGAGCAGCGTTTTGTGTGACACCAACTCTGCGGAGAAGTCCTCGCGGTAGTAAAGTCTGAGCTTTGTGGGTGTCTGCCCGAGTATGTTTGAGCTTTAAGCCTAAATATCCTGGGTCCCACATAAAGGTAACAGATGCACCTTGTTGAATAATTATTGAATGTAGCAACAATACTAATACTAATATATCTTGTCTTGTGGAGTTAAAAGACTTGAAGCTTTGGAGGACAGAGACAGAGTCTGTACATATAACAACATCTAATTGCCTGGTTTCATCCACCCATTTTAAGGCTCTTAAGATAGTCAACAGCTCCACAGTATAAACTGACAAGCAATCTGTAGGTCTAGATCCTGCTGCATGCCCCCTTTCTGGGACAACTACAGAAAAATCTGAAGTCTGCTTATCAGGGTCTTTAGAGCCATCTGTATAAATTTTAATTAGAATACATCAACTCAGCTCATGCCGTAAATCCTGTCAATAAATCAGATTTTTTTTCCCCTTAAGTTCAAGATCCAATAAATGCAGGTCTACACATGGAACCTTCATTGTCCATAATGGCCTTTCTGGCATAACAACAGACAAACTCAAACTTATGTGACCAAATTTTGCACATACCCAGTGCTATATGTTCCAAACCTGTTTGCACGCCCCTCATCCTCCCAGCAAGATTCAATCACTGCTGTTGTCGGATGTTGCTCCCCATGACCTTTGAGATTATCCCAATTATTGGACACAAGTTGCTTCCTTCTTAGATCAAGAGGCATTAATAGGAGTAGACTTAACAGCACCATACCACAGCCTCAATGCCCGTGCTCGATCAAGCTTTTTCAATTGGGTATTTGAAGCTGAGTCAAAAATCACACACCCATAGTCAAGCACCGACTGGATCATAGCTACATAAATAATTTTCAGGGAAGACTGACTCGCCCCCCACTTAACTTCACTGAGACATCTCATCATATTGATAACTTTCTGTCACTTTGTCACAATTCTACTAATATGATCACTCCACGTCAGTTTAGAGTCAAATAGCACTTGAACACACTGAGATTTTTCAAATCTCTCCCATACAACTGCAGGGTAGCGTCAGGTATCCTTCTTCTCTCCGATGCGTATTCTCCGGTCCAGGCTGCTGACACGCCCACCGCGCGTAAGGAGCCAAAAAGCGCGTATGTGTGAATGAAGGAAAGGAGGCAGTGATGTCATTTTTTTTTTGGCTGTCTAGAAATCACGGAACATGGAGTTTTCCCAACACTTGTAAATGTCTTTGAAATCCGTGAAAATGATAGAGTTCGCTTTTAATTTGAAACGCCTTCATTGATAAACAATGTAACAGGTTGATTTGATCAGATTATAGCAGTGCGACTGAGGATCGGCCCCATTCTGTCCGAATCACAGTTAAAATCTCTTTGATCATCATCATTATCATCGCTGTGAAGCGTGACCGAGTTAGATGGAGATATGAGGAAATAACCTGGCCGCAGAGCGTCCTGCTTTAATACAGAGAGATGTTTGCAGGGAAACAGAACTAATGGCTTCCATAATACACAGTTTTAAATATAGTTTAAAGCGACCTGAGCTGAGTCTCATTAATATGTGTGGGAACAGTTTGTGTTCCATCTTCATCTGCATATGACAGCTTGTTTCACTCTGTAGTGGATCAAACTGTGACTTTACGTTGGACAAATTGTTGAATCACTGTGACCAACATGGACAGAAGTCTGAGTCTGTCAGAGTTTTTATTAATGAGTGATCACAGCTGCTGCTGCACGACGCACGAGTCCGTGTGGCTTCAAATGTAACTAAGTCCATATTTCTAGTACAATATACTGTAATGTTTCACCTTATCGGAGCGCTGCACTTATTCTAGGATTAGCAGCCCGTAAGAGAAAAAGGACTTGCGCACACCAGAGAATGCGCGTAAAGGCAGATTTGAATGGGAACGCCCACATTTCAGGGAGGCTCAGCCCACATTGCGTAACTGGGATGAAGGCGCGCAGCGACTGACTTAAGTACAGGGGGAGAATAGCACACAGCCAAAAACAGCGCTGCTGCGCGGCTTTTTGAAGTGGGAGAATAGAGCCCTTAGTGAACACCATTGTATTTGTCTTCTCAATAGAAAACTTGAACCCCCACCCATAGCCCAACGCTCCACCACTTTGAGCACAAAACGTGTGATTTGTTTATTAACAGAAAAAGAAGTAACGCACTCTGGCTCCTGCTCATAACAAGCCATCACTCCACACGTCATACCGGTCCTTAAAGGGACCACGCTATTTACATCAGACCTTGAACCCTGAATACCAATGTTTTCATATAATGGTGAATACTATCAATAGTCATGTCTGCAGAGGTCACTCAATATTGAAGGACCCCATTAAAGGAAAAATAAAGCAGAGCGTGGTGTATGCCTATAGTGTGTATTGGTCCAAATCCATCACAAAAAAGGAGTTTGTCATACTGTAGTTGAAATGTAAGTGTTTGTGGACTTAATAGGAATCAGTTCATCTTTCATATCCTTCGTGGACTACATATTAATAACTGAAGGACTTTAGAAATAAAAACATTATAACGTCTGGCTTGTTTTTAGAGCAAAGTAAGTAAAGTAAGCACATTTGTTTTATTGCTGCAGAGACAGACTAATATGGAAGACCTGCCAAAGATTTAAAAAAATGAATACTAGATAAATGTGAAAAATAACAAAAAGGAAAATTAAATACAAGTAAAGAAATATAAGTCAAAAAATTAAAAAAAAAGAAAATGCAAAAACAAAAAAATTTTGTCCAAAAATGTAAAAATCAAAAAGAAGTATAATTTATTTCCATTTTATTTTTTACTTTTATTCTTTTAATAATTTATTTTATACATATAAAAAACATTTATCTTTTGTTTTTTTTATTTTTACTTTTATTTTATGAATTTTTGGTGGGTTTGGGTTGCAACAGAATCCTGTTGGGAGTGTCAGTTTTTCTTTATTTTTAAATTTTCACATTTATTTATTTATTCATTTAATTTTACACAAACCCAGAGATTGATTGATTATACTTTATTAATCCCCGAGGGGAAATTCAGTTTCAGTTACATCCCGACCAAGAAACATGAAAAAACAATCACATACTGAATAACATGAAGGGACAGGAACGGGAGAACTGTGGAGCAGCCAGCAGCAGGGCAGCGCTCCGTTTCTTAGATGAGAAATATGGAACAAGGGTAAGAAGAAGAGGTAAAAAAGGCAAAACCAAACAAGACCCTTGTAGAGAGGGCGGAGTTTGGGATCATGAAAAAACTCCTCAGCAAACATTGCGACAAAAACCAACAAACAACAATCAATTCAGTTCCTGGTCATTCCAATAATCTAATAATAATGTGGCCTTTTCCCTTGACACAAACTCTCCACTCCTTTTAAAGTTCACACGGTGGACTCCATCTGAGAGTTCCGAAAGTTCAGCCCCTTTCCGTCGATGACTAGCGGCTTCCAATAATGCTGCCAACGTAATCCGAATTTTGCGATAAATCAGGAAAATGCCAGTTCCAAAACAGCAGAAGACCTGTTATATCATAATTCCTGTGGACGTCTTCCACGTCCTCAGGATAAACGGGCTCTCCCATTGTCCGACCTCCTTATGGAGAAATCTGACCAATAGCGTAAAAAGACCAGCTGATCAATTCCATGATTTAGATTTAGGATCGGGATGCAGATAGAGGCCGTAGATTAAGACCAGACAAAAACAAGACAAACAGCAGCAAGCAGGGAAAAAGGAGGGAGCAAAGGAAAAAGCATCCGTCTACTCTGAGAGCAAGGAGGAAAAAATAAAAAAAAGAGAGAGTAGGTAAAGTTCCAAGGAGTCTGGTAAGGACAGTGTGTGGCTGCCGATTCTGCAGCATGTTGTATCAGAAAGCACTTTGTACACTATGTGCATTAACATACCACTACTCACAACCCACTGCAAACTGTGACCAATAATAGTGACTTATTAAAAGATGGAGATGAGGCTGCTGCTGCATTCTGTCATTGGGACAAAGCAGGATGACAAGTTTAACTTTTACACACACAGAATGCAGTGCATTACAGTTGCTACACAAAGTTTGTCTCGACAGCAATAGCTGACCTCGGGTGTCTCGACCAATCACAGGTGCTAACTCATTCTTCAACTTCCTTGTTGTCCAGCTCAGCTGTGGATGTCAGAAAGAACCTTTTTATTTGTGTGTTTTTTAAGAGTGACGTGTGTAAGTGCTTTTAAGTTCAACCTCATGTAAAAGTAATGTATTGGATAAACTATTCAAAGATATAACTAAAAGTTTACTGACACTTGTGGTATGAAAAGTATATGAAATATATAGCAGTGTACAGTTGCATATAATTGAAAAGTGTGATAAACATCTATTTTTTTTTCATTGATTTTAAATTGTGTGATATCAGACTGTTACAGGGTAACTTGTTACTGTCAAAGTTGTCTGAAATGTGTTAAATCTGCATTGGTTTGAACTCCCTGTGACCTTCAAAACTACAGCATGTTCATTAGAGATGTATTGGCCTTTCTCACTGAGCAGGTTGCACTTTTCTTTTTGAGGGTTTTAATTGTGTGCAAGGTTTGTTCTTTGTATTTGGAAATGTCAAATGTTTTATTTTGGTAATTAAAGATTTAAATTAAACTCTTGTTTTTGTTTTTCTTTAATTATTTTTCATAGGTTAAAGCAACTCTCCAACAATGGAGAGTAAAAACTCCCTTTTTTCTGCGGATCCTCCAGCAGAACCAGTCTCAGAGGTTGTAGCCAGTAGCCGGACTGGTTGGGGTTAGTGGGCAGGATGAAGAGATTATAAGAGCATCAGAAACTGGTTGAACCGCGAACCACAGATTAGGAACAGTCGACTCTTAACTCCAGGATATCTGAAAATAAGAAGAAAGCATGGACTGCAGACACAACATATAAATGTAACCATTTTGAAGACCTATTTAGTCTTTTTTAATCAGTCAGATACTAAAAATGTGGATGGATTAATCTAAAGGGAAGAGTGAGGAAGAGAAGTCCTTAACAGTGAGAAAGACTCATGTTCGAGAATTCACAAAGGGTTAGAGCTGAGGAGTCATTGGAATAAATAAGTGGGTGATGTGTAAAATGTAAGTGTTGTATCAAACAACTGCTGCAGTTTGAGGCTCTTAAATGTAAAATACTCTTTGGAATCATCAGGATTTGGTTTTGATAGAACAATTGGTTCTTAGTAGGATGGGACAATAGTTCATGATACAAGACGATAACAAATAACGATATTTTTGGAAAGGAAAAAAAGGTGTGTAGTGTACAGTAAGAATGTGCGGTATATCGTCGTTCACGATATATCGTCAAAATCATTCTCACCGGTAAGAATATGTCATCCCGCAATAGAAACGATAAATGCCCATGTCGGAAATTAGCGAGGGCCAGGGGCCATTTGTCCCTCAATTTAGCCAAGAATGCCCCTAAAAACCTTGTTCCAGGGGCCAAAATTGCCCACAAGTCTGTTGTCAACATCTTATTATTCTCTGGAGCGGAGCGCTGTTCACAGCTACCTGAGGCTGCCGTGCTGCGATACAACATGGTTAAAACCAGATAACCATCCAACAAAGTGAACCAATCCAAGTTCCACAAACACGGGGACAGAGATGAACCTGTAGCAACGATTATGAACTGGAAACTCAACTAAAGCTAACTAAGCTAAGCTGACACACAGACAGGGCTAAGAGCTAACGCTAACCACTCCATATAGAGGGTTTTCACGGCGCGTCGTCAACCCTGAAGTCGCCATTTTGGAGGTAAGCGTCCGGTTTACAAACAGCACACAAACAAGCAAATCCCCAATTTTGAGAGGAGATGGTGAACTATTGCCATGTTTTTGGCCGTACTAATCGGTCAGACCGTGAAAAACGTGGAGTTTTATAGACTGCCAAAAGTTATAACAGATCAGGGATAACAATGTCTGCATTTTATAATCAGTAGAGCAACACTTGTATGGAAGGATAAAAGCTAACATGTCACACGTTGTGTGAAATTAATACTAATGTCACTATTCACTATTTTTTAATTATATTTCACGTGTTCACAAGACAAAGCTGGTCCCATTAGACTAATGTAACTATTGAGATTATTACACCAAAATATACTGAATTATGAAATCATCAGCTTGATCTGGTTTAATTATAGGAAATCAGAGAGTTATTTATCAATCATGACTTTATGTAACTCATTATCAGATAAATGAAACAAATAATTTGATTTTAAGTGAGGAAATAAATGAATTACATACAATAACACTAATAGAGTGATCCACATGCACTAATATATTCCATAAAATATCAGCTCATGAGCTATTTGAGTCAGCAGCTATTGTGTTGATGTATTCAAATGTGTTTGTGTTTGTAAGGAACCTGTTTACACTTTAAGTTGGGAATTGTTTTATTTATTTATAGGTTTTTATTTATCGTTATGTTTATCGTTATCGTGATAAATACCAGAAATTATCGGGAACATTTTTTCATCCCAAGTGTACAGCATTCTACGAATGTTTCAGAGGAGGAGATAATGGAAGTTAAATAATAGAAAAGGTTGCACTCTTACCCTCGACCAGTGGTTCTTTATTATTCAGCATATTTTTCTCTATTTTGTCTGTTTTTGTTGTCGTTTTTGTGTGTTGTTGGTAATATTTAAATTATTCTCTCAGTGTGTGTTTTTGGTGTCGTCTGGTTGTTTCTACATTTGTCTCTGTTGTTATGGTGTATTTTGTAATGATCTTGTATATTTTCTCATTTAGTGTGTCTTTGTTGTCGTTTTTTGTGTTGCAGGTAATAATTTTCTTTTGTCGCGTATGCATTTCTGTGTATTTTGTTGTCTGTTCTTTTTAATATTCAGTATATTTTCATCTTATTTTATGTGTTTTATTGTTGTTTTGTCAGTTGCTGGTAATACTTAGTCTGATTATCATTTTTAACTAAAATAAACACGATAAAACCCCATATCTTTCTCTCTCAAGTACCCCCTGTGGTGCCATCACACACCCCCATTTGAGAAACACTGCCCGAGACGATATACAGTACCTTATCTATCAATATCGCCATGTCTTGTCGCATGATATATCGTCCCACCTTTAGTAGGTTTTTAGATTTTAACACTGAGCAGAATATCTTAATTTGAAATATATGGGTCAAAAACATTCTGATAATGAGATTATTAGTACTAAATATTAGGGATGCACCAAATATTCGGTGGCGAATATTGCAAAAAAAAAAGCCACATTCGGCCTTCGGTTTAGTGAGTTAAAAGCAAGGCCGAATAGTAGCGTGTGACGCATTGACGCAATCAAACAACGTGATTTTTGAGTCGGAAAAGTGTGTGCGCTGTATGGCAAGCCCTTCTAACATTTATTAGCTACATTTGACTATCCGGAATTAACATTATAGATATCAACAACATAATTGTGACTACTCAAAATTCAATTTTGACTAGTCAAAAATACAGTTAGAGATATCTACATTCAGTTTTGGCAGATATCTGTAACTGAGTTTTGACTCGTCGAAACTGTTTAAAAATATCTGTAATTACACTGTGACTAGTCAAAATGGTGTTTATGACTCATATGACACTGCTATGCGGGGCTTCTCATTGGATACTGTACCAAATGACCTGGAGGAGAAGAGGAAACGTCATTTTAGTGTTAGCAGAAGAAATGGCAGTTGTGGTAATTGATAAGATTTTTAGGAAATGGGTTCGGGTTAGAGAGAAGTTACAATCAAGGACTTTGTGGGTAGCCAAAGCTACGTTCACTTGAGAGTTGTGCAAGAAATCTACGATGTATTGAACCTTTTTTGTCTGACATTTGACCTCCTGCCCACCATTAGCCCCTCCTCCTACCTGTCATAACAGATACTGTATCTGCAATATCAATTTGCCTAGTCAAAACTTTCGTTCAAGATAACTGTAATTACATTTTGACTAGTAACAATTAAAGTTAAATATATCTTGAATTTGAGATATCTCGAACCACAATTAATTTAAAGATATCTCTAACTTGATAATTGAATGGGTTTGTGGCTCCAAGCAGTGACTCCCAACATGATCGGCTGCAGAAAAAGTAGTGCAGTTTGGGCGTCCAGTAGTGCAGTTTGCATTTACATATAAGGCAATAAAGTATAATATATATTCTATATTAAACAGCAGTGTTGTTTTAGCTGGTAAATAGTTGGAGAGGGAGGAGCTCACATTCTAGGAGGCGTGTTAAGTGACGTCACCTGCCAATGTGGGCAAAATCCAACTCACCCATTTGGAGCTGACTTTTTACAAATGTTATGTATTGGTTCTGATGACAACTGGATGTACAGTATATCACTAGAAAAACCATTATAAAGTCATTTTTTTTTTCATCATACCTCCTCTTAAATGTTTTTTTTTGTAATGCATGTTTTGTTTTATTTGAAGGGCTAATGTAAATGAAAAACTTTGTTGTGCTTTTTTTGAAAAGCAAAGGCTACTGGGATATCTAAAACATGTCAGAATATTCAATAAACATTTACTTTCTTTAAAAAACAAATCTAAAAATGTGTTCTAGGCTATGCACTAGTAAAAAAAATAGTGAAAAAATTAACCGCATTTGAAATTCGGTCAAGCGTTTATATTTTATTCGGCTTCGGCCATAAATTTTTATTTCGGTGAATCCCTTTATGAATCATGAACGCAGTGACCTATAACTAGTTTCAGAGATCATGTCACAAACCACTTGGCGATTATGGCAGCACAATGTAACGAAGAATGAAGAGACTTAAGGATGGTACAGTTGAAATTCTTTTAATGCCTTTCAGAACTTAATTTCCTGATGTACAAATATAAACATCACATTCACCTGAGGCCATAAATGTACAGCACAACACCAACTGTATGGAGTACGTTTTAAATACACGCTAATGAGTAATTTTTTTTTTTTTTTTTTTTAAAGTCATTATCAGCTGCTTATAAGAAATGGTAGAAAGTAAAGCGCTGACTGGTTTTTTACTAAGTCATCCCAGTTTGATTATTTAACTGCACATGTTGAATGATCAAACTGTATAGTTATTGAATAAATACAAACTGTAATAAAAAAAAAAAAAACAATAAATTAATGTTTGTAATAGTGATGAAAAACCCCATTCAAACAAAACACTCCCAAGAACTCAAAGTATCAACCCAAACAAAGGCCTGAGGGTGAAGAAGAAGGAGCATTTGTTCCTTATCGCTGTGGAAAGACATTGTAGATATTTGAAGCATGTCCATGAGAAATAATAATGTCCATGCTTGTTTTCTGTTTGAAACTGAAGCAGCGTTTGGCACACAGACACTGTTCCACCACTGAAGATTTTCAGGTCACACGTGACGACGCGCAGCCTCCGTGTCATTATTTATTTAGCTCCAGTGACACTATAAACTCATGAAATGACGCTGGTAGAAAAATACTGTTTTACAATATTTAAAGAATACAAGTAACCCCACAATAACGAGCACATTTTTTATATAAAATCACAGTCAACATGCATGATGTTTTCTTTATGGCTGTCCAGTGAATGTTCGCCTCCATTGCTCACATGAGTCTGTTGTGTGACTGGTCACAGGAGCAGTTGTTCTGGTATAAGTGCAAAGACAGCCCTTCACTGTGTGTATCCGTCCTGTTTGCAACTAGCTGGCCTTGTGCAGCAGTTTCTCCTCTTTGAGTCGGAACGGGACGCTTACTGACATCTCTGCGATGAACCTTTCACAGGCCGTCTTGGTCACCTGTTTGCAGAAGCGGAGGTCGATCTGGCAGATGCTCCCGCAGCGTTTGAAAAAGTTCAAGGAATGGTCTGTGACTCGATTACAAACTATAAACAAAAGAGGAGAAACATTAGATAAAAGTTGGGTCTTCACAGATGCATGGCGTCAAAAATGTCACTGTCGGTCAGGTTTGACTTTCCACTCTTTTTCTTTAGAAACTCTTTAGCAGCTGTAGGTCATTGTCCACCTTTTATTCTACAGAAAAAGATATTTTTATGCTCCTCTGTCAATAAAAAGCCAGATTCTTCTGTATGTTCTCTTCTAGGGTTGTCATGATACTAGAATTTCAAACTCGATACCAATACTCAGGAAAAAAAAACAAAAAAAAGCCACGATACTCAATACCATTTTCGATGCCACAGTAGGTCATATATATATATATATATATATATATATATATATATATATATATATATATATATATATATATATATATATATATATATATATATCAATATTTTCAAGCTATATCACGATATACTGTATATCTGAATATTTTACCCTTGCCTTGAGATGATGCTTTGATGCATAAAATCAAATCAGAATGGCAATACGCAATATATATTGATGTTTTCTCTGTGATGTATTTGGGTTTTCCGCTAACTATTATAGCATTTAGGTTTTTTTTTTCAGAGACAAACTCTTAAAATAAGGTAAGTCAGTTAAAGCCAAATGTCACACAGGGACCTTTATTAACAGAGGTGTAGAAAACAATTTCAAAATGTATAAAACAAATTACATGCATTTGTACACATTTTAAAAACAACTGCAGCTGACCAAAGTGCTGTACACTTTTTTTCATTATTACAATTAACTATCAATTATTTATTCATTATTACTGACAATTGTGAATTTATCAGATACAAAATATATAAACAGTTGCCACTATTAACACACAGACACAGACACAGACACACACACAGACTCTCTGAAGCCAAAGAATTTCCAAATTATTTAACCATTATTCTTTTTTTTATGATATGTTGGGCAGGCCCCCCAGCAGCAGCAGCACTAACTCACTGTTATGATGAGGTAGTGGGTTCAGCTGCAGCTGAGGGGAGGGGCTGCACGTGTGTCTGTTTGTCTGCAGCAGTGAATTAAGTTGTGTCAATTGAAACAGGCGAGGGGTAAAAAAACTGGAAATGAATCATAGATATTAAGAGATGAACACGACGCTGTACCGTACTCGATACTCACCTTTTGGCATCGATACTTTCTTCAGTATCAAGTTTTTCTATTCTCTTCTACTGCTGGTTTACAGATTGTGGTCAGTCCTTTGGATTCACTAAGGTGGAGTGTTCTATCCTTTAACCATTAGGAAGTGTTTTTGTTTTTATAAACTGGAAAGTATAACTCAACAGTTGGCCACACCTAATGCTTTTTCTCACCGACAGGTTTGTTTAGATTTTTCAGCCGAGTGATGACTTCCTTCCTTTGAAGTTGCTGAGCAGAACATTAGGGCTTCATATTTGAGTGTCAGTCCAAACACAAATAGCTCACACCCTGGGCCTTTAATCAGCTCCCTGTTGTTCAATCGGCTCAATAAACAGAGCTAATAAGTTGTGGTGGTGAACACAGCTTTTGTGTAACTTAATCTTATCATACCCACCGTTTATAACTTTTATTTTTTTACAGAGCCATTTTGGATCCATGAGGTAAGATCAAACAATGGAAAGCTTTTTAATCTGTCCTATTTGGCACAAACTGTGCAGTAAACTAGTGCGTACGTGTGTGTGCGTGTGTATTTAACTGCACATACTTGTTTTCCTTTATTATCCAATACTTGTTTGATTGTGTGGACTTTTAATGTGAAAATCTGACTCGAGTTGATAAAGCTGACACAAGTCAAATCATCTAAAAGAAAACAAGCACAGCTGTCATCACAATGTTAAACAAGCTGCAGTGTAGACATCCTTCACTGACAGATGCTAACGGAAAACTTCCTCTGCAGCTCCACAAACGGTTTGTCAAAAGTAGAGGTGTGAAAAAAAAAAAAAAATCGATTTCACAATATATCGCAATTGGGTGCCGATTTTAAATCAATTTTTTTTTTTTTTAAACGTTTTTTTTTTGTCTGATATTTAATCAATATCTTTCTCATTGTATTTTTGCACATTTTCGTGGACGTGCGTTTTCTACAGCTGGAGATGTTGCACAGGCATTTTATTTTCATATAATCTGTTCAGATCAGTGTTTAAACTGACACAATGGGATAATTTATACACAGTAGTTTCAGTGAAAAGAAACTTGATGCACTTTATTTTATAATGACAGTGTGTAACACTGAATTTTATTTTTTTCAGTGAAAATCTGCAAAAACACTAATAATAAATAATAAATAGGATGTTTTGAAACAAACAGTTTTGACTCAGTTTGTCCTCTGAATGATCAATATCTTCTGATGAACATATGCAGCAACTTCATTTTTCATCTCTACGTTTAATTTTGATATTAACTGGGTGGAATATCATGATATATCGTGATAATATCGTATTGTGATATATATATATACTATCACAATAATTGCCAATACTCACCCCTAGTCAACAGTACTAAATGTAAAACAAACCTGTACATTTTGACTATGTACACTATAGAATAAAGATGGATAACTTTTATCAACCGTCTGATCTAAGGGACATATTATGAACATTCATGTCAACATTCAAACTAATAACCAACCTGAGCATTAATGCAGGAAAGAACAAAGGATTATGTGTATTTTTGTTGTTGTTTTGTGATTTTTTCTATTGTTTTTATGGTTATTTTTGAAGTATGTGTTTTTCTGTCATTTTTGCTGTTGTTGTATATATTTCAGTCATCCTGTATATTTTTGTTGTCATTTTGTCTTTTTCTGTATGTTTTTGTTGTATATATTTCAGTCATTCTGTATATTTTTGTTATGAGTCATGTTGGATTTTTTTGGTAATTATATTGTGTATTTTTGTTGTCGTTTTCTATATTTTTCAATTATTTATTTCTAGTTGTGTGTGTTTTTGTCCTGGTTATGTATACTTCTGTAATTCTGTATGATTAATGGAGTAATTTTGTGTATTTTTTTGCTGTTTTTGTGTATTTTTCTTACGTTTGGTGCATTTTTGGAAAACTTTGAGGGCCGCACAAAATTAGACCAAGGGCTGCATGTGACCCCCGGATGCCATGTCGGACCTAAACCATGTATATTAACAAGTGAACGGTCATATAAAAGCAAACAAAGCAGTACTATTTATTACATTTGTATTTTATCTGAGATAGATTTCCAACACTCAAATGCTGTTTAAGGTTTAACCAGAGCTCACCTGACAGGTTGATCTCAGTGAGAGAGTCCCTGGTGGTGGTCCCTGCTGCGGTCAGCAGGTTGACAGACTGATCATTGATGTGGTTGCAGTAGCTGAGGTCCAGCCGTGACAGTGAAGGCATCTGTCGGCTGATGAGGCGAAGGGACGTGTCTGTGATGTCGAGTCCTGCCAGACGCAGATCCTCCACGTTACGTAGCTTACAGCGAGTGTCCAGCTGACCTGTGGATTGATATGCTGTGATCAGGCATAAATCATTTTCTAGTAATGTTATCTATTATTTTTATTCCCTTATTACAGTGATTAAAAAGCTAAACTTATAATAAATGGGTTGAGGCTGTTTTTGAAGTATTGGTATGATTTAATGTGCGATTAAAACAACAACAGGTATTTCTTTACTCGCACATGAAGTTGTGTCCATAATTCAATCAAAGGTGGATATTTAAAAACGAGTGAAAATCCGCCTTTAGGAACAGTATTTCATGTCAAACACTCCAATTTGAAATGAGTCAGCAGAACACTGACATTGCTATGAAAGATAACTGTTAAAGCCACAACACACAATGGTGTTTGTGTTTCTTACCTGGTCTGTTGTCTGTGGGCGGTGACAGAAGGTCCCTCATCTGTGGGTCTTTGAGTCCCTCCACCCACTGGACATCCAGGGTCCGCAGCAGAGGGCAGCTGGAGGTGCAGAGTGCAGACACGGCTGCCCAGGAGCATCCTGACAGCTTCAACACTCGCAGACCTGAGAGACACACAACGTCTTTAAAACACACGCAAAATGAACGACACTAAAAACCACCCGATCAAGCCACAGTCAATTACCTGGTAACCGATTAATGAGCCAGCTTAACTGCTTCTTGGATATGTTGGTCCAGCTGAGGTCTAAATAAATGGGCTGTCGGCGGATAATGCCGCTCAGCATCAGTGGAGTGATGGAGGTGCAGCGGTTCAGATCAATCTGTATCCAAAGTCTCTTATCACAACACCTGAGCAGAGAGAGTTTAGGTTCAAACGTGAAGTTGTTCATACCAGGAGTTTTTTTTTTCTGCATTAATCGTGACATTAAAATATATAAAAAATTAGCATGTGTTTTGAAATGTGTCATTTTACCATCTGTTCCATGTTTTGCAGACTCTCATGCAGACGCACAGCTCCTGGTGAGTGAGATGTTGGAAAACTTCCATCCAGGCTTCGCGCTGCATGACGTGCATCTTGCCGTCTTTTAGAGGCAGTCCGTCGGGCGGGGGGCTGATGGGAGGAGGTCTGATGACGTGACGCTCCATCTGGACGCACTTGGGAGGAGATCGTGGTGGGGCGGGCCGGGAGGTGGGAGTGCTCCGGTTGAAACCCAGTGGAGTGATTTGACTAGGGTAGAAGTGGCGTAACTCCCAGGGAGTCCCGTTCATTTCTTTGGCCTTCAGGTGGCACCTCTGATCGTTCAGCTCGTTGCGGAACAGCCTCTTGGGCTCTTCATTTTCACTCTCAGGCTCTACCTTTAGGGGCTGCCGGTTCTCATTGGCCAGGCTGTCCTCGGTTTTCTGGATCTCCTGGTTCAAGGCTTTGCTCAATTCTCGACTCAGCTCTCTGTTAGGCAGACGCCGTTTACGCCGCGCTTTTGGGCGTGGCCCTTTGTCCTGGGTCTCACTCCCACCCTCGCTGCTGGGACCCGCCTGTGGGGAGCTGCAGTGGGACTGGTCGCTGTCTCCGACCGGAGTTTTCAGACGAAGACTCAAAAGGTCGATCTTAGAGTCTCTGTAATCTGCTTCTTCTGCGTCTCCATAGCGTCCTTTCCACTCGGCGCCACTACGGTAGCGAGAGTCCCGTCCTTCTTCTTCCTCTTCCTCATACGCATCGTCATCCTCCTCTGTCTTGATTTGATGCACAAGTTTGGAGAAATAAGGGTCGTCTGACTTTTCCTGCAAAAAGACAAACATCGTCACAGAATACCCAACACAGTCCACAGCACCGTCTACCAGGGTTAGGGTCAATTACATCTTCAATTACAGAATTTCAATTACAATTAATCACAATTACTGAGCGTTTAATAAATAAGCCAATAAAACGTGACATTCCTCTTGTGTTAGCATCTCTTATGATACCAGGTCAGTTATGACCCATGTCTTAAATCAGCTGTAAAATACACTAAAAAATATTATCAATCATCTAATTAGTTTCTCATATCTTAGTTACCTTGTTAGGCTTCCTAATCAATGAAAATATTGGTATTGATATTTTTGTTGTGGGCGTCTGAACCTTTTTAGTCAGTATACCCCTTGATTTTAATTATTTTTAAATGGTCAAATTAATATCACGAGAACTGAAAGGTAAATATGAATATGAAATATGAAACATGTTTAATATTTTTGTATCTATGTATGTCAGCCATAGAACTGTAAGATGGTTTCACAAGTTTGCGTTTGATTACATTGTAAATGACAGTTTTTTAAATAAAATTTTTATGCCAATTACAAAGTAAATTATCTGAACTCAATTACAATTACATCATGATTACAATAGCGAGATGTTTTTTCAATTACAATTACATCATAATTGTAATGAATTATTAACTACAGAATTATATTGACCCTGCCTTCTACATTGAGTCATATTAAAACGTACGCATATTTTCCTCCGCATGCTAAGCTCCTCTTCTTCATCATCAAACAGCTTCCTCTTCTTCCTCAGTTTGTCTTCAGGTCTGGCTCTCAGCAGGCTGCTGGGTGACAGCACCGGTGGGTGTCTGTCCTCCAGTTTGAACCTGGGCGTCTCGTCTCTCTCCGGTCTCTTCTTGGCGGCAGAAGAAGTGTCTCCTTCGTCTTTCCCAGGCTTCTGCTCCCTCAGCAAAGAGCCCGGGAGGTTGGAGGCATATTTGAACCCAGGACCTCTTTTTTGCTTCAGTGCCAAAGGGGAAAAACATGGGAGACATCTTTATACCTTTAGCCTAATAGCACGGAGTAAACCAACCACACACATATATATATATATAAGGGGAAGGAGATCATATTACAAAAAAGTAACAAAAAAAACAACAACAGTATATTCAACCATGTTTTTTAAATACCTCAAACACACACACTAAATATTCTGCTGCTGATTCAGCATAGTCTGACATATTTGTACTCACTTTTCCACTTTTCCCCGCATGGTTGCATTTGGGGCACTCCCAACAGTTTGGCAGTTCGTCGTTCACCACTCCAGAGGCATCACTTATCTGATCAAACAGCAGATTAATAAAGTTAAATAAAAAAAACAAAACATATTTTTTACCTTATCATTAAAATATAGTCTGCAGTGCATTGTTGAGCAGCTCACACATTCAGGCAGATTATTAAAAAAAACAGTGATTACTAGGGCTGTAGTCAACAAAGGAAATAATTGGTCGACCAAGACGATGGCACATGTAGCGTTAAGTCGACCAAAAAAAAAAACGGAGAATGAATGAGCAGGTGCAGAGGAGGATGAGGAGAAAGAAAAAGAGAGAAATATTTTGTTTTGGCTTTTTGTGGTGCTGATTTGCTTTTAAACACAGACCAGTTATGATATGAACCTTAGTCATGCTCATACAAATTACGTAATTATGTTTGTAAGCCTGCTTTTATTTTTAACTGTTAATGTCAACATCAAATCAGCGCACAGGGAAACAAACGCACGTATTTACATAATCTACGTATCAAATATAAGAATAATCCATGTTCTTGTGCAGAAAAAGGATTGATCCAATAGTGGATGCTTGTGCTTCAAGCATGTCCTAATTTGTTCCCTCTCTGCTCTGATCGAAGCAGTCGGCATTTTTTTTTTTTTTTTGCAGCGGCCAATGAAAATCTTGGTCGACCATGACGGCATCGATCAATTAGTCGACTAAACGACCAAAGTTGGCAGCTCTAGAGGTTACATGTCATGAAAAGAAATCTTTGATAATAAATGAAGGAACTGTTGTTGATGAAGGTAGTTTGAAGTGTTAAAAGAGGCTGTGGATTAAAATAAAATGACAGCTCTTATCGGAGTAAAAGGACAATTATTACTGACACAATAATCGGGGGAGGGGGCATTTTTTGGGCTTGCTCTTTGACACAACACAGTGCGTCTGCATGAAGCACATCTGACTCATTTTAGTCACGCTGTGCGTGTATTTTCTCCTGATGGTTTATACTGCAGTGTGAGTCAAACCCTAAAACGTACCACACCTGAATCGTAAGACAAAAATCTGCCCCACATAAAAAGCAGCGTGGGTTGTGAGATAAACACTGCCGTTTCCTCCTCTCATTTTGTGTGTGTGTGTGTGTACAGTCCATCTGTCTGAGTCATTCCCTTCATCCCACAATAACCTGAGATTCCTGGGACACCGAGTCGCTACGGGAATGATAGGCGGAGCGGTTCAACAGCTCCCAGGCTTACTCTGTACCTTCAGGCAGTTGGGATGGACGATCTCATTGCAGATCGAGCACTCCATGAGCATAAAGTTGAACTTGTCCTCCTCGTCCTCCAGTGTGTCCTCCTTTCCTGCTTCTTTACACACCACACACACAGCAGTGTGAGGTAGCACCGGCTGCGTGAGTCACAAACACACACAAAATAAAAACTCAAATAAGTGAAGCTGCACCGACTCTTTAAACCAGGAGTGTCAAAATACGGAGCAGTTTGATCTCAAGTGGGCCACAGATTTTATGCAGGAAAACGAGTACATTCAACATTATTGTGCCATAGTTCGGACTTGTACGTATACATAAAATACAAAATATGAAAGAAACCGACCATATCCAAGCAATAAGTGATAGATATCAGTCCCAACAGGATCGTCACTTTAAATTTCCTAGATTTTGTGACCATTTTCTATTTCAGGAAAATATCATGTCATAATTTAAATAAAACTAAAATATTTTGTAAAAATTAAGAGTTTGATTTCAACAGTTTAACATTAAAAATGACTGCAATCATGTGATATACTGTAAGCACCGGGAGAACTGTGTGAGCCCCAGCAAATATTGTTGAGTTTCATTCACACAATGGTTCATGTTTTCGCTGTCATTTCTACTTTCTCCTGCGGGCCAAATTGGATGCTACAAAGGGCCGGGTTTGCCCCCAGGCCATGAGCTTGACACTGTGCTTTAAATTGTCAAAACACAAGGATTTTTTTTTTTGCACTTTGATGCACTGACACATTGTTAAATAACTTACACCCTCCATCTTTCACAGCATATCTTTTCCACTGACTCACCGCGATGCATTGTCTCATTATGCATGACTGTTTCATGCGCCCGGGCCCACCAAACTTCTTCATGTCTTTGCAGAAGTGACACTCCCCACACTCAGGGCGCAGGCACGCCTCGCACTTTCGGCAGCGCGTCCGCCTGCGTCGGGCCCCCGAAGAGCTGCGATTGGACGGAAGCTTAACAGCCGTTGATGTCCCCATCTTAGGCTTTGGCCGGTTAGCTGCACGCTGCTGGAAGACACAACAATAAGAGTGGCTTTAAAAAGACCCCTGAAGGTGGAAAAGGCTTCATGTGTGGTGATTAAAGATGTAAAATAGGCTAAATGTCAAACATCATTGCAAACTGAATAAACAAACATGGGTCTGACCTCCATAACACAGCCAAAAAAAAAAACGATTTCACAATATATTGCAATTTTTTTGGGTGCCGATTTTAAATCCATTTTTTTTATTTTAAAAAAATCGATTTAAATTTTTTTTTTTTAATTTCATCAATATTTTTGTGTATTTGTGCAATATTTCAGTGGTTACAGTGCTTCCAGTGTGTTGCAATGGTTACTTGATTTTATGATGGCAGTGTGTAATGCCTGCAATATTTATGTATGCAGACATTTTGTTTTCATATAATCTGTTCAGATCAGTGTTTAAACTGACACAACAGGAGAAATTATTTTTATTATTTTTGTGCATTGTCAGTAACTCAGGGTGATTTATCCTTAATGTTCCCACTTACAGTTTTACAATGCAGTCATTATGTTGTCATGGTTACTTTGAGACTTCTACACAGTAGTTTCATTGAAAAGAAACTTGTTGCACTTTATTTTATGATGGCAGTGTGTAACACTGCATTTTCTTTTTTTCAGTGAAAAAGTGCAAAAACACTAACAATAAATAATAAATAGGATGTTTTGAACCAAACAGTTTTGACTCAATTTGTCCTCTGAATGATCAATATCTTCTAGGGAGGTAACAATTCACTCAACTCCCGATACGATTCGATTCACGATACTGGGTTCACGATACAATTCTCTCATGATTTATTTTAAAAGGGTAAGGAATAATTTATGAATATGTTTAAGAGTAGAAGGCGGCCAGAAAGAAAGTACCAGATTCCACCCGCCGCCTCAGCATTTGGACAAGAGAAGGATAAATATATAGCGCCCTCTGCTGTTTAAAAAAAATTACTGCAATTCCACTTTCAAAAAAATCGATGTGAGCCGTGATACCCATGAATCGATATTTAACTGCCTTATGATTAATTACATCCCTAATATCTTCTGATGAACATATGCAGCAACTTGATCTTTCATCTCTACGTTTAATTTTGGTATTAACTGGGTAGAATATCGCAATATATCGTGATAATATTGTATCATGACCCCAGTATCGTGATACGTATCGTATTGCAACATCTTTGCCAATGCTCATCCCTACTCATTTCATTTATAGCAGTTTCACAACGTTCGTTGATAATTTTAAAACAAAAAAATAATAATTTACTCAGTAATGGTTGGATGTAGAAATGTAACAAATTACTTTGCTTCTTTTAAAACGTACTTAAGTACAAGTAAAATTACTGATTTGATCTTGTTGCAAAGCTGGGTTTTTATTTAATTTTATTCCAAACCTTTTTTATATAGTGAAAAATATGAGGAGTAACAATCAGGTCTTTAAATCACCCAATCAGCAGCTCTACCTCTAATCAACTACTTATAGTATTAACACAAACGCTACATATTTTTTTTTTTAAGCGTCAATAAAGCAAAATAAACAAACAAGCATCAATGTGTGTAACTAACTGACCCGACTACCTCTGGTGAAAATAACATATTCTGCACAAGGTTTTCATCTCTTCCTTGTTGCCATGGCAGAAATATATTAAAAACGCATGATAAAAATAAGACCAACTGTGAACCATTGCACTGCTTCTTGTGTGAGCAGCGTGTTACCTTGGCAACCCATTTGCCTGGCTTGCGGAGATTGAAGAGGACAGTAAGTGATGGATAAAAATAAGCTCTCAGGAGGAGGGGTGTGTGATTTACTCGGAGCACTGCGTTGATGTCATTTACCTTGTCATTGACGACTGCATACACCATGTACTCAGCATGAGGGTGGCTTTCTGATTGACTTTTGATAATATAATATATATTTGATGATGTATGGCCATTTAAGGGATTTCTTCACTGGAAAACAAAGCTTGGGTGCACTGGACAGGTCAGACAAGTAAAACCAGGAAATAAAAACTAGCTGATCCAGGTTTAGGACTGCCTCCTTTCTAAACAGGTCACAAATGAAACCAGTTGTGATTGTATTTACTCTATGACAAAGAACAAGGTAATTACAACGTAACAGAAACAACAAGTCTCTGCATGCTTTGTGCTCTTCAGATTGTTATGTGACAGATCACTTGAGATCAGTTTAGCACTTTCGGACTATTCTCCACCTGCTGTTCTCATTTACAGCATTTAGGCAAAGCAGGGCTTCAGGGTTTTTTCCATGAGGCTGAATTCATTGTAAAACTATATGAAGGAAACATCAAAGGACGGCAGACTGGAAAATGTCAACATCAAAAAGGCTTTTATTGTTGTCTTTGACCTTGCTTGGCACAACCATGTTGACCTCTATAAATAACTGCTGCACACCCAAACAAAAAAATTGCTGCTTAAAACTTGAGGAAGAAGGCCCCCATTGTCTCTCATCATTACATCATATTCAATGGACTTTGTTACTTCTAATGCACAACACCGTTGGAGTTTCACATCACCAAATCCTGTGTGTTTACATTGAAAGCAGAGATATTCAGTGTCTAATTCCTTGCATGCGTGTACAAACATGGTTCACAGTCACCTATCATCAGCTGACTTGTCTTTACTGTAACTTTTGCACAGTAATGTCTCAGGAATTTGGGATTGGTTGAAGGGGCTTGTGAACAAAAACATAGCCTTTGTTATGCAGAGGAGTTCTCTGACTCAGCTTCTGAGTAGATTTCAGTGGAGAAAGTCACAAGACTCATCATTCATCAGAAGTACACAACAACATGTGGTGTAGTGTCAGGACTTCAAGTGAGGGCACCACCATCCTCCCTGATGGTGTGACATCAGCACTTGACAGGTTTCCACTGCTTCCCCGTGGGTCAAACAGAGGACTGTGTAATATCCTAGAAAACCAAACCTTGACCACAGAAGTCAGAATGTGGAGTAGAGATTGAAAGAGAAATCCACCACACAGCCAATATGTTGAACCCATGTGAACCCAGGAACAGAGGAGGGTTTCAGTGGGTCACTGTCGACGAGTTTGGCAATCACTGGACCAGCAAACAACAGAAGTAGAGCCAAACCACTTCATTGTTTCCTCTCTCCCATCCCCCTCCAACAACACTGAGCCTGGAGCCTCCCTAAAGGCGCAGAGCGGCGGGACAAGTTTGTGGAAGTGTGTGGAAATCAATCAGAGGCTGTTCCTCTCAAAGATCTGCACCATGGAGAGCAGGAGCAGCTCAGGCCGGGGGGACTAGCCTGTGCTACAGCCTGGTGGAGATCAGTGGGAAATGGGTCAGTTTGTGGCTAACAATGATAGACGGTGGGAGCACGGAGAGGGGACACCTCAGGAGGAATTCAGCTGTTACACAACAACAAGCCACTCACTACTGTTTATAACCAGACATGAACCATTAAAGTGTCTCACTATGTCTTCATGGAGCCCACCTACAGACAGGAGGGCTGCTTTAAAAGCACACATGAACCTGAAGCACCGAGCAAAAGCACACACAACCATATCCACCGCTACGACACAGTAAAAGCTTTCCTCTTCACCAAAACACACACCGTAGACATGCTGACATGGTTGGAAATGAAACGTTAGAGGCTTCGTACCTGCTCAGACTCTGAATCATACTCCTCGTCGTCTCCGCTCAATGACAAGGCCATGACTGTGCTGCTCTCTCATCGCTTGTGGACGTCTCAGAGAACTAACATGGCTGAACCAGCCGCCCTCCACTAGGCACGTCTCCAGCTGCTGGCCGTGTTCACCGCGCCGCGTTCAGGGGCGGTGGGAAACAGGGGCACCTCCTTACCTAACCGCTCACATTGGGATCCCCAAAAAATCGCAAGTCATAGATACAATGAAAAAACATCCCATACTCACTTGTTATACGTTAAGAGATAAAAAATGTCCGAAAATTCACCAAACTTAAGGGCAGTTTAGTCTGAGTGACGTTGTATACAGGCACACGCCGTCACTGTGTTGAACAGAGGATTTGAATGCAGCACAGCAGAACAAGAAAAGAAGATCAGCAGGTACAACAGGAGAAGCCCCGCCCACTCAGGTTCTACTACTATCCCTTGACGTTTATATGAATTTAAACTAAATGATTGGGAGAATTAGGAAACATGAGCTTTAAAAATGTTTATTTAGACACATGCTCTTTAGGAATAACAAAATAAGTCAGACCTTTAGCCTGAAGAAGCCTGTATTGTATCATATAATGATCAGGGTGCACCAGTTTGCATGCCTGTAAAATGCAGCATCATACACTCAAGGAGAATTACATTTTAATTTATTACAAGTTTACAAGTTTACAATTTCATTTACAATATGCTTTTATCCAAAGCGACAATTTATATCATAAATATCAGGATATTTTCCAGTAAGCGTGCCAAATCAAAAAAAGAGAAAAGCCTTTTTCCCCCACTATTCAGTCAATCTAATTTGTAAAAATATTACATAAAGACTTTTGAAAAAAGGGTAGAAAGCCAATATTTTAATCGAACCCCAATTATTAATATTAATATTAATATTATTATTATTATTATTATTATTAATAATAATAATAATAATAATAATAATAATAATAATAATAATAATAATAATAAAGACTATGGATATATGTATGAATCTATTTTCTTTTTATTTCTTTGAGGAAAAAAACCCCTTTAATATTGTGTCTCACTAAGGGGTCAACATTTTTTTGCAATATCTGTTCTTAATGTATTTAATATTTACGTTACATTTTAAATCCTGAAAAAAATACAAAAAAACAAAACAAAAACTAAAACATTACTTTTACGTGACAATAAGTCAGGTATTGTATACATATTTTACAAATCATCCATGAGCGTTACTCAGGACATGATTTTGATGAAAATCTGAAGCCACTTACCTTATTAAATTACATTAATACCTGGATTAGGATTCATTTTAAATCAACCAAATTGCAACAAGTGGAGAGATGTTGACAATTGTTTGTTGTTATTTTTTATTCTTTTATTCCTTTTCTTTTTTTTCTAATAAAAACGTTCATTTTTTATTATATCAACTAGTAGAGGCTGATGTTTGACTGCAGTGGAAAAAAAGGTAGAAAAGGTTGCTCGAAACCCCGGAAAGTTTCAGAATCCTGTTTCCTTTTGCGTCATCCAGTGTACAAAGGATGAACTGCATGCCAAAAACTGCAAAAAAAAAAAAATGTAAGAGACAATCTGACAGGGCAGAAACTAAACTCAACACATTTGAAGGAGCGGAAACAAACAGGTTTCACAACATAGCCACCACATTTACATATAACCATTATGTTTCCTTTTTGATGTCAAACGGAATGGTTCACGCTGTATGCTTCTAGGGTACTTCAGATGCCAAATCATCAGAAACACTCACCATTTGTAGCAGACATGGGCCCCTGGGGGCCCGGGGGCCACATGCGGCCCTCAATGTAAACGCATAAAATAACAGAAAAAATAAATAAAACAGCAACAATACACACAAATAAAAAACACACAAAATGACGCGGAAAAAAAAATACACAAAAGCACAAAAATGTGCTAAAAAATTAGATGTCGACCAATATGGGATTTTCAAATGCCGATGCCGATATCTAAAGCTGATTTTGGAAGCCAATATTTGAGGCCGATATACTTTTTTTTTTTTTTTTTTAAAGCACATTGATAATGAAAATATGGAAGCCCATTTCCGCCACAAAAATAAATAAATAAAAAATCACCAAGTAAAGTCATAATTATGAGTTAGAAAGTCATAATTATGAGAAAGAAAGTCATAATTATGAGATAGGAAGTCATAATTATGAGAAACAAAGTCATAATTATGAGTTAGTAAAGTATCTTTTCAAGGTTGCGTTTACTCAGCATATTTCTATGTAAATTTGCAAGCAAAGTATTTCATCATTTGTAAAGCCCCGTCTAAAGTAGTCTTCGATAGTCTTATCAGCCATCTCTGTGTCAGCTCAGCACATGAACAAGCTGCTGTATGTGTTTAAGTATCTCATAATTATGACTTTTTTCCTCATAATTATGACTTTACTAACTCATAATTCTGACTTTCTATCTCATAATTATGACTATCTATCTCATAATTATGATTTTGTTTCCCATAATTATGACTTTCCTTGGTGATTTTTCATTTTTTTTTAGTGGCGGAAACGGGCTTCCATATGAAAACCAATTGAAACACTTATATGATATACTGTAAATGTATATATTACAAATTAAATTAAATACACCAATAGAACTCTTAACATGTATTAAACTTTAAATATACCTGTACACAACAAATTAAAACAAAAAGTAAAAGGCGGGTAAGTAGCAGTAAAGCACAACAATATGCAAAGTGCAAGTAGTTGGCTTAAACTAAATACCTGTTTTAGGTATAACCAATCACTCTTTCCCACTGTTCACAGCCACCAGCATTATACCTAAGCTTCACACTTGTCACCATATGCACAACTACAACATCACATCTCAAATATCTCTAAACATCTCTAAAATAATCAACTCTTCCCCACCCTTTCTATTTCCTACCTTGAGTCTCTCCTCCCTGTTCCCTTCCCCCTCACTTAACGTGTAACACCGCCCTCTCTTTTTATATCCTCCCTGTAACAAAGTGTTTCTTACCCTTCCTTGGCTAGTGATGGTAAAACAAAAGAGAAAAAACTTCTTATTTCTCGAAAAAAGTTAATATATCGGTCGACTTCTATAAAGAATAACTGAAAATAGCACACACACACACACACACACACACACACACACACACACACACACACACACACACACACACACACACACACACACACACACACACACACACACACACACACACACACACACACACACAACTTTATTCAGTTGAGCGACTTGCAATTAATTTAAATTTAGTCTTTTAAATTAGATGTAAAGCTTAGTTGATAATAGTCAAAGTCATGTTTTTAATTGTTATCTTTTGTAATAAAAATGTTCTGACTAATCTCTCTTTAGGATTTGTGGAACTACCACTTCACTTAAGTCTTCTCCTCGATAGAAGAAAGAATAATGTCTTAGGAGGTGCTTTTTGAGCTAATTTGATTCAAATCCCAACTTTGTAGGTAAGATTGTTGCTAGGGGTGTCCCAATCAGAAATCAGAAATCAGAAATGTTTTTTTATGGCCATGTACTGTTTTAAGGACAGTACAAGGAATTTGTCTTGGTAGTTGGTGCACAAAACAAACAAACAAAAAACAAAAAAACAAAGAACAACCCAGCAACAATAATAATAATAATGATCAATATAAAGGATGATGGATAAATATAGATAGAGAATAAAGGATAATAGAATAAATATATATATATGTACATCAATCCGATATTGATATCGTATTTTATCGGACTGCATCTACAATCTCCTATATAAATTATGATATATTTATTCAATTGTAGAATACTGTAGATACCTGCTGTTAATAATCCTGTGTATATATATATATATATATATATATATATATATATATATATATATATATATATATATTTATATATATATATATTAAACACAAAACGAATTTAATTTGTTCTTTAATGCACATAATGCTGTGATTAATTTTAATACTGTGGCCCTCGGATCAGACAATATGTTTTTTTGGCCCCCTGAGATAAAATTTGCCTTACCACAGCATCTTGCATAAAAAGTTTGCCAGAAGGGTGATCACAAAGTTCTGTTTTATTCCAAGTCTAAATCCACATGGTGGTGCAATAGTTGCAGCTGTACAGATGCATTAGTGTGGTGTGTTGTTGAGTTACTACAATGTAACACACACTGAGAACTACCAGATGAATGACGAATGGTCTAAAAGTGTCGCGGCCGCCTGCGCTGCAGCGGCTGTGGGTGAGCGGTGCATTGTGGGTATGTTGTGTTTCCTGCTGGGCTGGCTGTCACAGCCGCTCAGCTGTTCACACTAACTTCACACAGTCACACGGTTTGCTCTGTGTGGACGAAGGTCGTAATCTATCAGAGTCTCAGCCGTTCATTGATCACCGATCTGTTTGACCTTTAGTTGAAAAGGATATTATTGTGTATAACACTGTAACAACGATCGGAATGAGTTTAAACGAGCACTCCATGCAGGCTCTGTCGTGGAGGAAACTCTACCTGAGTAGAGCCAAGCTGAAAGCGACCAGCCGCACTTCAGCGCTGCTGTCGGGCTTTGCTATGGTAAGTGTGACTAGTTAGATCTTTACAGCTCTCACTTTGACTGTCCTTAAAAGTTCTTTACTGTATGAAAATAAAGTAAATGATGTTAAAAAAAAAAATAAAATGTTGTAACTGAGCTCAAACAATGCAGCAGCAGAGAAGAGGAAATCCAACACAGGAAGTGTTCATTACACACATATGTGCAAAGTTTGAATGCCAATGCAATATTGAGTCTGGTCATATACAGTCTAGGCCAGGGGTTCTCTACCTTTTCAGCCCGCGACCCCTAAAATAAAGGTGCCAGAGACTGAGGACCCCCACTGTACCCCCACATTTATTTATTAATTTATCTGAATATTATCCACTGTTATCCAGAAAGTTTATTATTATTTGCTCCACTGTATATAGCTAACTTAAAAATGTAAATCCTTGTTTTATTCAGAATAAAAATGGGTTAAAAGTGACCAAAAATGATGGAAAAGGTGGTGAAATGGGATTTCAAAAACCACAGGGATTGGATAAAAGTTGCAAATTAGAGTGGGCAGAAATGGACAGAAAAACATTTTCAGTTAATTTTTATAAAGGGTTCAACGTGTCAACTTTGATTGGCTTAAATGTTGCGGAAAAATGTAGGAACAATAACGGGCATGCCAAATTGTGAATGTGGTTAAATCTGCAAAAATAAGCATGAACTATGGTGAAAAGAGGTTAAAAGTGAGAAAAATGGGTCAACATATGCGACAGGTGGAAAAAAGTGGTGGAAAGGGTTTATAAGTGCTGAAAATGTCTTCAAAGTGGGAAATATGTGCAAAAAAGGCACAAGAAATTTGATGGAAAAGTGGCAGGAGTAAAAGGAGCGACCATATGGTCAGAAAAAGTGATGAAAATAGGTTAAAATGCGGCAAATTTTGTGTAGTTTCAGAAAAGGGGTAAAAATAAGCAAAAACGAGCACAAAATGTAAAAAAAAAAAAATGTTTTTCTTCTGGTGAACCCCTCCAAGCGTCTGACAACCCCAATTGGGGTCCCGACCCAAAGGTTGAGAACCCCTGGTCTAGGCAACACTGCAAGACTCTAAACTAAATTTAACACCAAAGAGAGTGTCTTTGTTAGTATATGGTCAGTTTCAGTGACAATAAAGAAGTTGAAAAAAAGGTTATCCAAACTTATTTTCACAGAGGTCCAAACACGGGGAAAAATGTAATCTACAGTATTTCACACAATAAATGTGTGATATAGATTACATTTGTGTATTTGAATTTGATTGCCAAACTAATTCAAAACTTCAAATAGATGCATGAGTGCATACAGTACATGTTCCATTAATGAAAACAAAACTCAACTATTTTAAAGCTGCTGCACAGCAATGATCAGGGCCAGGCAACTCTGAGCAAAAATGTGAAATAAACTTGATTTATGTAATGATATTATGACTAAGTAGTTCCAAAGCACTGTAGAATATCAGCTCATTCACACACTGATAGGACAGTGCTGCCATGCAAGCCACTATAGTCGACCATTTGGAGCAAATTAGAGTTCAGTGTCTTGCCCAAGGATACTTTGACACATAAACAGGTTCAGCCTAGAAATTGAATCCAAAACCTGTCAGTCATGACGAGTACTCTACCCCACTCTGGTAAATTGTAGGAAGATGAAAAAAGATGGCATTCTAATATGAACTTTGTATCGGACGAGGCTTGAACTCATAATTTCTTGCACAATAGGCATTGATCTCTCAGAGTTAATACGAGACAACTCTGTAGTACATATGTACATAAACTTCTTCTCACTCATTTTAGGAATTCTACAGCTGCAATGTTTAGTGGCCAATGTACCAAAAAGTCCAACACAACTATTTCGTGGCGGAACATCCGCTATGTTACGGAGCTGAATAGCACGTGTCACCTGTAGCTTCACTAACTGACTAAGGCAGTCACTTGTGTGAAAGACTGTTAGTTTGTCAAGGCAGATTTCAAACGGCTCTCTCAAAAATTCTGTAAAGTAAGACAAAAATCTGAAAATGAACAAATTGCACTTTGAAATAACAATTGAAATTTGTTTTTTAACAGCGATTTGTTGGCTCTATAAGTGAAAAACAGATGTTTAAAAGCACCGTTTTTGCAATGACTCAAATTGTTTGCATGAGTGCAAAATTCCAATTGGTGTAAAAAAACAAAAAAAAAAACAACAGTTTTTGAGATAGAATTCTGATATTTTCCATACCTCATCTACAATGACTTTTTTTTTTTTTTACATTGAAAATGTATTTAGCAAGAATTTGCAAAGCCATTACAGTCAAACTATTTTGATGCACTATAGCCTCAATTCCTGATAAATGAAAAATCTGTGGATTGTTTGTGTTGGACAGATTGAAGAGAAGAAAGATAATCCACACAGAAAGGACCCAAGTGTCCATCCCAAGGGTTGAACGCATGACCTTCTTACTGTGCGGCAGATGTGCTAAGCACTACACCACTAAGCACCTTACTCAGAGATATTTCTTAAAATTTCAATCAGACTTTGATTACAAGTGAACATTAAGAAAGTTTTAGATTTGGAAATTGGTCTGATATTAGCAAAAAAAAAAACAATTGAATCGCAGTATTTTGGCCTGCATTTAAAATCTCCAATATAAACATCTCAAGACTCAAAGCAAAACTTGTTTTTATATTTATTTAAATAGGTTTTGAGTTTATTCTTCATGGTCTAATTCCTTTTTTATTTTACTTTATTTCTATTAAAATTGTATTCTTGTTTGAATTAACCTTATGGTTATTTTGCACTTTAAAAACATATTTAGTAATTATTATTGGATTTATTGATGTCATTTTTCAAGATTTGCTAATTTATCTTTTATTACTTTTGGAAACAAAAACGGTTTTTGGAAATATGTTGGTCAGTTTGTTTGTGTGCTTGTTTGTCTATTTGTTGACACGATCACTTGAAAAGTTATGAACAGATTTTAATGACATTTTCAGGAAATCTCTATAATGGGACAAGGAACAGCTGATTACATTTTGGTGATGTTCTGGCTACCATAAGAAAATATATAGATATAGATATATATCATTCCATTTTCCCGTCCACACTGTGGAACTCCTGTTAAACATTGTTTTAGAACACTATTGATGAAAACTGTTTTTGGTTTGGCACAGTGCCTCCATGGAGACGTATGGATTCGATTGGCCGTTTTCAAAAGTCTGCGCTAAAGGAGCGCAGGTTCTTTTATTTCATCCAACTGGACAAAACTGTTATGTTTAAGGGTAACATTTCTGTAACTAGTTATTAATAAATGGGTCAGTGTTTCAATCCTAACTCTCTGTTTGAGTCGTATCACTTGATGAAGCCTTTTCTAACATTCCACACTACAAAGTAAGCAATAGAAGTATGTGATCCATGAAGATATCGATCGGATTGGTTTCTGTATTGGCCAATACTCAAGGCTGCAATATCGTTATCGTATCTGAAGTGAAAAAATTGGATCTTTTTTAAAATGTCTCTTTTTTTCTGCTAATATACAATGAAAATCAAGCCAAGTCTTTCAAAAGGACGATTTTTGGCAAAAATAAAGGAAACACTGAACAGACGCATTGTTCACATATCCATGATGTTACACACATAGCTTTATTTCCCCCCTTGTTTCTTTTCCATCCAGGTTGCCATGGTAGAAGTGCAGCTTGAACCGTATCCATATCCTGAGGGCCTGCTGATAGCTTTCAGTGCGTGCACCACCATTCTGGTTGCAGTCCACCTCTTCGCTCTCATGATAAGCACCTGCATCCTCCCCAACCTGGAAGCTGTGAGCAATGTCCACAATCTTAACTCGGTGAATGAGTCTCCTCACGAGCGCATGCACCACTACATAGAACTGGCCTGGGCGTTCTCCACGGTTATTGGCACCTTGCTCTTCCTGACAGAAGTCATGCTACTGTGCTGGGTGAAGTTCTTACCCCATGACGGACAAGACCACAAAAAGGATGTCAAAAATGTCACCATAAGTTCTGGTAAAGCTGCGGCCATTGCATCCACTTGCATTATGGTACCATTTGGTGTAGTTTTTATCCTCTTTGCCGTCCACTTTTATCGTACACTCGTCAGTCATAAAACGGATCGTCAGATTCGAGAGCTGGAGCAGGTCATACGCCTCCAGAACGAGTTGGACCACCGGGTAGAGGCTGATGACCTGAAGGCAACAGCAAATTATCCCTAAGTTGCTCCTAATGATGATCCACGAGCAGCAACTTTCAGCTGTTCTTTACATTTGGAAATGTGTTTTGAAGGCTTTAATTCAACATTTGTTACATGTGTTTGAATTGTTGCTTCATTGTCACAAGCTATTCTCCTTAAACACACAGATGACCACTCTTGTGCTCATTGGAGACTAAACTGCTTACCCAGTACAGGGCTGCTGGACTCTATTCCAGCTGGCTCTGTTTGCAAAGCAGGTTACGTACTGCAGGGTACGTACTGTACACTCTATTGCAGGGGTTCTCAAGCTTTTTGGATCCAGGACCCCTTCATAATCTTCTTGTCAATTAAACACAATTCACTGCCATTTGTAGCCCTAAATGCCAAAGGAACGATCTATTCTATGAATGTTTCAACTTAAATATTTAAGATCTTTGCAGTCAAAAATGAACTTATAAAGTACCTATATTAGTCTTGTATATTAAGATAAGAGGTGAGGTACGTTTGTTTTATTGGTGCATTGGTCCCCGTATGTAGTTATACACTTTTGTAATGATACAACACGAATATTTTGAAATATATATAAATATTTTAGGGACCCTAGGAACTATTTGCATATGTTACAACTAAAAAAAAGATCTTGCAACCTTGTGGCCTGACTTGTTTATGATATACTCATCTATGCTCACTGGACTGATAGCTAGCATTTGAAAGGTTGTACACAAGTTACTGATTAATTATGTTCTTTCAAAGGTTTGACAGTGATTAAGATTATTCTGACTTCAGTATTTATGTGCAGCAAAGAAAAATACAAATGGTTAAGTAGTATGAAATATTCAAAACACAAATCAATGAAGAGTTTTAAAGTTTAAGGGTATTTTTAAAAATGTTTTTCATAAATGATGGCCAATTTCTCTTCCTCACCTGCTCATTAATGGGTCGTATTTTAAACATGGAGTGATAGTTTACCACGTGTTCTTATAGTTCCACAAGTTAATTTTTACTACAACACAACATGTATTAACAAAGAGTAAATACACTGAAATTTTACATTTACATGATTTTATGTGTGCAGTAGTTTATATGGTTGTGTGTTTTTTTGGTTTGTGGAATATTGGACGACTGAGTTAAACCAAACAAAAAAATTTGGTACATATGAAGCTATGAGTGTTACTAAAGTTGTATGAACTCTTCAGTCTTTATTTAATATTTAATATTTTGCTGTTTTGATCTTTACCTGAACAATGGCACATACTCCTTCACTTTAGTACCTGTTTCAGATTTGCTATGGCAAGTTCTATTTCTTTCCTGTGCATTTTTGTACAAGATCAGACAATCATAAATATGAGACTGATATGAAAAACTTTACTGTCAAAGTGCCTGTTTTACTGAAAAAAAGGTGATTAAAACAAAAGTTTTACCACATGTACATTCATAAAAATATGCAAAAAAAAAAAAAAAGTGATGCGAGTGATTTTAGTTGAATTTTGTGGTTCATTTATTGAACCCTACTGTGTTACTGTATATATATATATAGAGCACATGTTGTGTTCATGCACAGCTTTAAAGGGACTTTTGAATAAATGTATGCTTTCTGTGTGGCTTATGTGTGATATTAGTGATTAATCAGTCACAAGCACAATGCATTTGCCTGTTTGGGAATAAAAACATCACATGAATATGTATTGTGTGTGTGTTTAAAAAAAAAAAAAAATTGATTACTTGACTTAAATTAATAATAAAGAGCAATATGATCTTAAATAAATGTACTTCAATGGCAACAAGAAACAAACAAATTTGCAGAAATGTTTAGTTCAACACAACAATGTGCAATCTCTCACATTTATGTTTCTTTTATAACTTGTAGTTAGTCGCACAGTGATAATCAGCATCATTAGGAACATTGATGTTGAAGGTTAAACGTGCACTGATCATGTTTTTCAAAGATATTTGACAGTTTCAAGACATGAAGGAGCGACAGATAAAGCTTTCTAAACCTAGTAGGTAGATAAAGAGTGTTGCTCTATAGATAATACATAGAACTTGACTGTACATGGAGAAAGAAGCCTCGTTTTGACTAACTTGGAATATAATCTTAATAAACACCATTTTCAAAGACCCATATAAAGTTCTCATTGGCAGAAAAATACATGATTATACTTAATTAATCCCCGAGGGGAAATTCACTTTCAGTTCATGACATTAAAGAGTGTAAAAACAGTTAATGTCTTCATCGATCAAGTTAAAATCCAAAAAACTGCACAAAGAAGATGACTGAATAAAACTCCAAATAAGGTAGTATTAAACAAGGGTTGCAGATGATGGATTTGAGACAGATTCTCACACCTGAGGTAGTACTCCAGTTTCTAACCAAAGGCAGGCAGAGACTGAGATATGCAAAACGATTATTGATGAAGTGTATTTACAACCTTTTCAGAAGATCAATATCCACGTCCATTTTGCCACGTTCATTAAATCGCGACCCACTTGTTTTTAGAATTCAACCAACCAATATTTAGTTTTTCAAAAACACACATATAATCTTTTTTGAAACATAAATCTATTAAGTTTCCTGTGCAACATTCATGTCAAAAGAAAAGTTTCTTTCAAAATAAAAGACAAGTCCAACATGAGAGACATTAAAGCTGATATCTGGAGTTCCTGAGAAATGTATGTTTATGTACGATTCTTTTGAAATTAAAAAAAAAAAAAACCTAACTAATATTTTACTATGGTCTACTGCCGGTGGTCATTCATATACATTAATGTATATAAGTCCCTCCTTTGTCCTATAGACCCCTATACAAATTGAAACAATCGCCGAGTGCGCTCAGCCAATAGGCTTCGACTTCCTGTTTTTGAGACTGTCAATCAAAATGAATGCAGAACTGTGCACGGAAACAAAGCCGCGCGTCACTACAGCAAACAGGTAAATATGATTTTGGCTCTTACCTGACCCATAGACCTATATCAATACAGGCAGTGGGAGGAAGTGAAGCTGTTTAGGGCGGGACATTGAGACGTTTCTCAGGAACTCTGTATAGCAGCTTTAAATATTTATTTTCTACCAGCTGTTCGTGACCCACCCAGTACAGGTCCGCGATCAACTTTTGGGTCCCGACCCACCAGTTGACAATCGCTGTTCTAAACAACATATAGTCTAGCACCCTACCCACTGTACTCAGGGTTTACTGTGTTTTTGGTCCTATTGGAGAGAACTTTGAATTGGATAAGGCACATTTAGAAGATGATGTGATAGATGAAGGCTGTGACCTCATCAAATGACATGATGGAAGCAGCCCATATATATCATGATGCATCTTCTTTGTTGCTGATTGCACAGTATTGAACTACCGCACATGACAAGATGCATGAAAAATAACAACTCTGCCTCACTGGAATGTAGAATAAATGTGTTGTACTATCAAGTGAGCCACAGTTTTTATGTGGGAAAACAAGTAATTTCAACATTATTGTGTCCTAGTTTGCACTTCTACGTATACATAAAATACAAAATACATAAGAAATTGACAATATCCAAGCTACAAGTGACAGATTTCAGTCTCAACAGGATCTTCACTTCATATTTCCTAAATTTTTTGACAAATTTCTATTTAATAAATGAAATGTTATTCAAACAATTGAGAAAAATAAAAGGATTTTGCAACAATTTTAAAGTGTTTCTACAGTTTAACATTGAAAATGACTAATGATGCTATAAAAGCACTGGGAAGACTGTGAGCTACAAATATTGTTGAGTTTCATTTACACAATGTGATTTCTACTTTCTCCTACGGGCCAAATTGGATGCTCCAAAGGGCCGGATTGGGCCCCCGGGCCATGTGTTTGACACAGGTGCTCTAATGGAATAGTATTAATTAAAAAAAAAAACATCATAATCCAGTTAAAGCAACGTTTGATCAGCTGTGAAGTTTTTTAATCTTCAATATTCTCACTTGACGCTTGGAAAACTACATCTCAAGCCTTAAGTGTTCTTCCGCCGCAGGTTCTATGTTTGTCTACGCGGGAGGCGGATGGATACGTTATACCTACAGCCTGGGTGGCGACACAGAGAGACGCGTAACAACATTAGTAGTTTTTCCAAAATGTTGCTCCAGCAAAGGATGAAACCTCAGTTCTGGTAAGAAAATATACTAAACCCTCGTGTGAAACGTCATTGAACTTTTTGTTCAGGTCGGTTGAATTTTGTGCTCGTGGTTTTGACTAGGTGAGGTGATGATGCCACAGGTGATGATGCTCTCCATCACCTGTCGGGGTGTGTTCAGGATGGCTGCCTGCTCCATAACAACTGTGTGCGCGGTTATTGTTTCTCTTTCTTCCCCAGGTTTACACGAGTGTGATGGAAAGCGTTAAACAAAGTACTGAGAGAGACACAGCGCCTCACACATGGACCAGTTACAAGTTAATCATTGACCCCACTTTAACAAAAGGACTGTACAAAGTGTACCGTTATGATGGACAGCATTTCAACATACCTGTGAGCATCTCCTTATATTTTATATCATTTATTACATTGTATTTTATGCATTTCATTTTGTTACATTCTATAGCCCTATATTAGCAAATATTATATTATCTTTATATAATACCAGCAGTATGTTTGCCAATGGGGAAGGAAAAGAAACACTTACTGTGTTGATTGATGATTGTTTATCAGGTGGAGGATTTAGGTCTGTACCCTGTGGACACAGTCAGAGATCCCAGAATCTGCAGGCTGTGGAGCAAATCTACGAACAACGACCTTCTAATACCAAAATTCAAGGTATGCTTAAATCCCACTTCAGTATGGGCTTGTTTGAAGAGTGACGACTCCTCAGAGGTGGAAGAAATATGTTTTAAGCCAGTGGGTCTCAACCCTACAAACTTCATCACTGCATTCTCTAAACCAGGGGTTCTCAACTGGTCTCACCCTATGGGACCCACATTTTTACCACGGTCATTAAATTGTGTTTTTTAGAATTCAACCACAAATGCATTTATTTTTTTCAATTCGCTGTTGAAAACACACGTGTATAATCTTTTTTTTAAAAACATAAATCTCTATATTTTTCTGTGTAACATGCATTTTACAGCATGCCTGTCAAAAGAAAAGTTTCTTTCAAAATAAAAGACAAGTCCAACATGAGAGATATTAAGTATTAATTCATTTTTGACCAGCTGTCCGTGACCCACCCAGTACAGGTCTGCGACCCACTTTTGGGTCCCGACCCACCAGTTGAGAATCACCGCTCTAAACCCTTCGTGATTGGATAAATAAAATACGATTTTTTCAAAACATGTATTTTAGTTGGACGCACACTCTTAAGCCTGGGCCAATCTTTATATATATATATATATATATATATATATATATATATATATATATACAGTAATTAATATTTAAAATAAAAATGTCACATTGTTTTTTAATTTATGTTTTAATAAATATTTATCACGTTTATACTGTGTGTGTAATGACCGTGTGAACCCTTGAGACTGACTCAACAAACCCATAATTCACTGTAATTATAACTTTTTGGTGAAGTGCTGAGGGGAGCACCTAGGTTAATGCTTGGTAGGGATGTCCCTATATACTTTTTAAATTTCCGATACGATACTGATATTGCAGCCTTGAGTATTGGCCGATACCAATGTCAATTCGATACGATATCAGCATGAATTATACATACTTTTATTACTTAGAAAAGGCTTGATGAAGTGATTTTACTCAGAGAACAATAGTCAGCAACAGTAGGTATTAGAAAAACCCATTTGTTTTCAACCAATTGGTTACATACATTTTAATTTTCAACATAATATCTATAGTATTCTACAATTGAATAAATATAATTTTAGATGCAGTCCGATAAAATCCGATATTCGTTCTTTGGCTGATATATCAATATCGGATCGGGACACCCCTAATGCCTGGTGCCCTTTTTTCATTTACGTTTTTCATAACTGCCTCCCATGTAGAACAAAATGTAGAGATGAGAATAACATGATATTTAACTTTAATTTCAACTGAAAAGGAATAGAAAAAGCACGACTAAATGTGTGTTCATCAAAGCCTCACAAAATATGAAGCTTTTTAATGTAACAACTACAAATGAAAATAATATAAAATATCTCTTTTCAAAGTAAAAAATAAAGGAAATAACAGCTTTTTAAGCATTGACAACAGTTGCTATTTTAATGCACTGGATGTTGCCATCTTAGTGGTTGTCATCTGCATCATTTCCCCTTTCTGTCTGTCTTCCTCTTATAACCTTACTTAATTTTTGAACGAGAGCGAATTTTATTAAATTTGTCTCACCTGCGCCTCACTAATGTGTACCCCTGTCTATAATGTATTATATAAATATAATTATTAATTATTCTGCATCTTTCATGTTGGTAAAAATTTATTTTTGAATTGAAATTACAACAAGTTTTTTTTACAATCAGTTTCAGTCAAGGAAAAGTTAGCTTATTGAATAAATCTCTGTGGTTGGAGCTAACAATTTATTTAAATAATTTTTTAAATTCTGCTGTTATAAAGAAAGAAAACAGCAACAGACGTAAATTTCCACCTGTATTTATAACATGATATTGCCTATCCCGCAAGGTTTGAAGTTGTTACAAGTTTGCTTTTATTGTTTCCACCTATGGCTACAAAATGTCCCTTTGTAACCACATCTGTACATCAAAGTTAGTGAGTAAATGATTTAAAATGTGATATAAAAGAACTAACTGTCTTGTTGTACTCCTATCTTTTCAGGTTGATGAATGGTACATAGGCCCTGTTCCTCCAAAAGAATTAACTTTTTCAAAGCTAAATGACAATGTAAAGGAGATGTTCCTGACTAATATGTGCAAGCAGTATGGGAACATTGAAGAAGTGGAAATATTTTACAATCCCAAGAACAAGAAGCACTTGGGAATAGCGAAGGTCATCTTTGACACAGTGAAAGCAGCGAATGATGCCGTGAAGCACCTCCATCAGACGTCAGTGATGGGCAATATTATTCATGTGGAAATCGATCCAAAAGGTAATACTGAGTGTGTGTGTGTGTGTGTTGATAATGACGCTTTACTGTTTATTTGTGTCACTCCTCCTCACAGGGGAAAACAGGACACAATACATACAGCTCCTTTTAAACGGCCTGTGCACTCCATGGACGTTACCTGTGGGAAGCAGTGAGCGAGGTCCCCAAAGCCTCATTCACAGTTTGCTGGTATGACTAACTTACTAATGAACTAACTAACTATCCTCCTTTTGCCCATAGTCACTACCATAGACAGGTTTTCTGGCAAAGAAGAGTTACCAGTTAGAGATTGTATAACCAGTAATGTTGGCAGGACTTTAATCTAAAATGATGCTTTAAGACTTTGCTTCTTTTTAAAAAAGACAAAAGTATTTAAGTAACTAATACACTATAAGCCAATATCCAGAGCTCACTTTGTGGGCGGCAATAAAAAGGCAGGACACTTTGTCCGGTGGTTTCCCCCCCATCACAACAAACTGGTAAAAAATGGTAGGGGTGTCCCGATCCAATATCGGATATCGGTCCGATATCAGCCTGAAAATGAATATTGGATTCAAATTTCAGATTTCTTTTTTTTTTTTTGCAATTGATTTTTTATTCATTTTATTCAATTGTAGAATACTGTAGATATTATGTTGAAGGTTAAAATGTATGTAACCAATTGGTTGATAATAAATGGGTCAGTTTTTCTCATACCTACAGTTGCTGACTATTGTTCTCTGTTTGAGTAACGTCACTTGATCAAGCCTTTTCTAACATTCTACACTACAAAGTAAGCGATTATTATTTTTTTAATACAAAAATGAAATTAAAAAAAGAATAAAAGTATGTATAATTCGTGCTGATATTGTATCGGATCAATATTGGTATCGGCCGATAGGCTGCAATATTGGTAACATATCGGAAATGAAAAAGTTGAATCGGGACATCCCTATTAAATGTTACCTTTATTGAAAAAAGTTGCTATTCTTCTTCTGCAATCACACATTTTAAAACAGTAATAATAAAGTTCTTTGAGTGCAAAGTAATGACCCTTGCCCATGACGTCACGCCACCCCCAGTTTCGGAACCACTGGTTTAAACTAATGATTTATTTGTATTTTATATATTATTTATGCATAACATCCATAACCAGGAAGTAGCAGCTTCCTGGTGGCTAGGAGATTGAAATAGAAAACAAATGCAGTTGTTAAGAAAATAATTTGACGAACTAATAAACATCTTATTTTATTTATTTTTTTATTTATTCAGTTTATTTCACGGTTACATTCACTTTTTTTTTTTTTTTTTTTTTACATTTTTTTTTTTTTTTTTTTGTACATGCCGAAAAAGGAGACGAGAGAAGCAGTTTGCTTATCTGGGTCCCGTCCCCTGTTTTACCATCGCAAATTTACATGGGTTTACATGTCTCTCTGGTCAAACATTCTTGAGTTGTTCTGAACAGTCCTTTTTTGTGTATCTTAAAATAGAAAAGGAAGTTGTAATTTATATTATAGAATATAAATGTATGTATCTCCTATTGTCTGAAAAATATTGTATTTATTATGCCCACATAAGGATAATCTTTTGTACCCGTCTCTTACAGCGCAGTGCAGCCTCTCAGCGATTGTCCATGATTTCGAGCCCAAACAGCATAGCTACACCTCTCTCTCTGGACACAGCCTACTCCAGTATTTGGCAGGATACACCCTGCAGCTTCGGCCTGACGCCACAATCTCAGGGAACTCCTCGAACTCCCTGCTTTCCTGCAACTCCCCTCTCACAAGACTCCTGCTACTCCAGTCTTCAGGCCACTCCGGTCCTCCTGGGAGAGCCCACAACCTGTAATGTTCACAAACCTTTGAGACAAGACTCGTGGCATCGGAGCCCTGCGAGACATCATAAGGGAGTCTCAAATATTAGCTTGACTTTGAAGCAAAGCCAGTCACTGCACCTGTATACAAAGCAGAAGCAATTAACTAGCAATCATGTGGCTCAGTGGCAATGCAAAACACAAGGTACGGCTTATGATGAGGGAAAAACTTCTGATGACCTTGCCTCACCCTTTCAGGACCCGGGAGACAACATTAGCTCATCTTCTTCACATTTTACTCATCACTGCAACTCTGTCACCCCTATAAGCTTTGATGTCACATCCGAACAACAAACAATCGTGTCTTCCTCTCCTGCTGTTCTCCGGTCAGATGTGGAAAGTTTGGACTCACGGATTGAAAGTTTGCTGACAAACGTCCAGATTGCTGACAACAGATTCTCTTATTGTGCAACACCTGATGCTGAGGCACAGTCTGAACAAATCCAGGGTTCTAATCCTCCTCTCTCAGTGGACACTGATGCTTGCTCAAAGACGACCTATGGACTCTCCGCTGAGGAAGAGGACAAAATTGAATTTGATGAAACTATTCAAGCTGTTTCTTTTCTTACAAGAAATTCCCAGTCCCCCTCTCTATCTGAGTGCTCAACATATACACGTTTATCCAATAAAAACCACAAGGAAACCTTGCCAGCGACATCCCTCAAGGTAATTATTTACTTAAGAGTGGTGTTGTCTATTATTGAGCTTTGTTGTTAGTATGATTATATTGTTTTATCTTATTTTCAGAGCATTGTAGTACATACATACATTGTATTTGTTGCTGTACATCTTAGTCATAAAACAGTCATAACAAGATTGATCCATTTTAAATATAATAAGACCTCAGTATTCCGCATTTTTTTGTTGTTGCCATTTTTCTCTTTTTTAAAACTGTGATGTATAATAATATATAAAGAGTTCAAGGGAGACATTATGATAGTTTTAAGCAGTTGCCCTTCTGACATAACAGGCAGGCTCTCTGTTTTCTATATCCAATGAAGGGGACAACCTGTGCCTCTTGTCAGCCAGTCTTGTTCCCAACCTTTTTCATGTTATCCATAAAAGAGACTAATTTTGTTCTCATCCGTGTACATTTAGCCATTTCTAAATTAAGTGAATAAGTAATTTTTCCATTTGATATATTTCATTCACTGTGTCTATCCATTGGCTTATTATGGGAGGTTCCAACTTCTTGTGATTTTATTTCTTTGCTGCCGTTACCATTATTTTAAATAATTGTTTATTCAGATTCCTCAGTATGATGATATTGTGTTATCAAATTAGGACATAGTGTGTGTTTTGTTATGTGTGGTGAAAGACTTGTGCTGTTTCAGTAAAAAACTAATATTTATTCTGTCTTCATTAGGAGCATCATTATGTAAATGAGGATGGGAAACACTTCAATAACAGAAAGGCTGCAGCTTCCAATCCAATGGACAAACTTTCCTCCAATCCTCAGCTCTCATCAGTTTCTTGTTTAAGCAGCAAGACTTCCCATCCCACCTTTACATCTCCTCCTTCTGCCCCCCCTTTCCCTTTCCTCATGCCTCCTTTCCCCTCCTCTGTTCCCCCAATGCCTCCACGCCTGCCGAACGGAGTTATCCCCATTCCACCTCCAGGCTGGGTCCCCCATGTAAACCGTCAGTCTGGCATCCCCGTCCTTCCTCCACCTTCTTTGCCAGCTGCCCAGTCATCCACTTTTCTCAGACCTCCTCCCCCAGTGAAGGGAAACCAACCACGCCACATGAGCACACCATTATTGCTGCACCCCCCTTGGGCTGTTCCACCTTTTGCTAAGTTTGACCCATTTGTGCCACCACCAAGTTGCACTCTCACAAAGTCAAACTCCCACAAAATCACAAGTGAGAAAGCGTTTGCCATCCTGATGGATGAACTGAAATCTATTATTAAAAAGGACATTACACGAAGAATGATTGAAGGTGTTGCTTTTAAGGCATTTGAGTACTGGTGGGACAGCCAGGAGAAGAAAGCTAAGGTAAGTTTAATAATGTTGGTAAATTACATTAAAGACACATTTTACAAATAGAAGAAGAATAATTCTGATCTGATCATGCAGGCACAAGTTTTTCCTTTGAAAAGTGAAGGAGCGAGTATTAAAGACAGGACTAAATTCATTCCTCTTCCAAGAATTGGTGATCGGAGTAAAAAAATCCTGCTGCCATCTTTTAAGGTAAATCATTTCTCTTGCTTTTCTCAACCACCATGTGGCATAAGTGGCAACTGACATAATATAGAGTAAAATTACATTTATCAAACAGGTGAAAAGGAAAAGATCTGAAGAGATGTCGAACGAGTCGTGTTCTCGTGAAACTCCAAGTCAGTGAAATATGAAAACTGCTCATCTTTACATTCATAACTGTGCTCTCTCATGCTGTTTGAATAACTGTGTTGTTCTCTTGTCATGTATCATTAGATGACAAACAGGAGATCAATGCAGTCAAACCTGCATGTGAACAAGCCAAACGCAGACATGCAAGACCATTAGAACTTGCCAGTGATGATGATGGGAATGATGAAGAAGTAGAAGAAGAAAAATCAAATGATGAAAAAATTACATTGGATAAATATGAAACTGGCTTGCCAAGCGATGAGACTTCTCAATTTTTGGTACACTTTGCACCTCAACAAATTAAATTAAAAGTGAATAGAAAATAATGTACTTTTTGACTTATTTTTGGCAAAGCAACTAAACTGCTGCTGATTGATGCATTGTTCAGGCTGACAGGAATGCAAAGGAAGATGAGCCTGGAGAACATATTCTGCCACAGGAGCAGGTGGAGCATCAAAGTGCTGAAGTCACTGATGGGGATAAAGACTTAGACACTAATACCGCCAAAGGTTGTACCAACTTCTGAACACTGAACTCTAATAAGTAAATGTAAACTCATGAATGTCCATGTTATTTATTGAATCACAGAGCTTTTTTCAGACAGCAACTTGTCCTGTGAGAGCGAGTCCACATCAGAGTTGGAGTCGGATTCAGATTTGTTCTTCGAGGACACAGACTGCAGCTCTGAAGATGAAGGCATGGAGGAGGACAGCATGAGTGAAGACTGTGTTGTAATATCGTCAGACAGTGATGACTCGAGGGAGTTTGAGCCACCTCTCACGCCATCAGCCCCATTGACTCCAGATCCAGACTGTCAGGACTGGTCAGATCTACTAAAGATGGAGGAATCAGAGGAGATTCAGTATCCATATAATCAACAAAACACCTGTGAAATGAGTGCCTCGATGGAGCTGAAAACAGACGACCCAGAGAGCCTACAGCCATCATCACCTTTTGGACTTGCAGGTCTTTTAAAAACAATATTTTCAAAGTAGTCAACCCAATACAACACTTTTCTTTATTGGTTGAAATGTCCCATGTGAAACTAAATTGAGAATCATAAAGTAAATTAACAGCATGGTGATTAGAAAGAAACAGGCAGAAGGTGAAACTAAAAGGAAGCTTTATTTCTGCTGCTGAAGATACAGGAAGTCCTCTTGTATATGAGCCACATACAGTAGGTGAAGTTTAAACTGTTTCTGTAGAGAGGTCCTGGTGTGTATTAAGAAAACACAACAAGGTTATTTTTTCTTTTATAAGATGATGTATTGACATGACTTATTAGCAATTCCTAAAGCCATGTTTCTATTTTTGTTTTCTGTGAACTTTAATATTATTAGAGAACAGATTTTTGTCTGATAACTCCTGCTATCGTCTTTTGTTTTGGATGGACATTTTTCCATTCCAACCTATCCAAATAGTGAACGCAGCACCCCCTGCTGTTTGTCATTATAATACAGTTTTACTGTATTAATGATACTGACTGAGGGGTTATATTGACTCTGAGGGGTTCAGTTTATGCATCCTCATTTGCATTTTATTGGGGGGGAATGCGACACATCTAGTTGGATATTAACCAATACTAATCAGTAACCTTTACTGTTTATTTTTATGCAGTGTTGGAGCCCAACATCGATATGGAGATGGAGATCAGGGAATGGACCGTAAATTCTCAGCAGAACTTGGTAAACGTACGGCCGCTGACTCCCACTGGCTGCCTGATGGACAGTGACCAGGACATTGTAATAAAAGGCCTGCCAACGTCTCCCCCTGTGGAAGAAATGGAACGACCACTGACGCCTGGAAAAAGATTTTCTACTGAACTGAAAAGTGAGGAATCAGATGAAGCCAATGAAGTCCTCACACTGTTTTCAGCAAGCAGACAGGTTGAAATGTCTTCCTGTAATCTTCCAAAGGTCTCAGATCCTTCATGTGAGGAGAGGCCGAGAACTCCTGGCAGATGGGAAAGAGATTTTTGGACTAATTATCATTGTGTGAAAGCGCCTGCAATGCCTTGGAGGGAGATGACACCATCAGATACCAGCCCTCCTTTTGTTGAACATTCATCCTGCAATCCGTACATCACTGCCCCAAAAACTCCTGGAAGAGACATTGAGTTACCTCAACAAGCTGTCTTTGACATGAGGAAAAGGCCAAATCTGAACTCCACACCGCCTTGGTTACTTAACATTCAGGGAAATTGTCCTCTCACAGTGGCATCTCCATCTCTCCTCTCTGAGTCTTCATCTGATTCCACCGATGGGTGTAGCGTACAGATCTGCTCAGGCGTGAGATCAAAGCCTTTGCAAGGGCTTGAGAATATGCCAGGTCTTTTGAATAAGGAGAAATACTTAAGGTATAAACAATGGCGAAGGAAAAAAAGAAGAGTTTGGCATCGACACAGATCACTGAAAAGAATCACTGGATCAATCTCCATAAGTAGTCGCCATTTCAGAGACAGGTCACAATGCCATGAGAATCGAATCCTCCATGGTGTTTGGAAGGATGGCCTGGATGAAGAAGATGCACGACTTTTACAATGTTCTCACAAGAGACTTCAAGAGAGGGACAATGGGCGTGGTTGGCTCAGTGACATCGTGTGGATACCTCATCCTCATATCCTTTTGGAAATATTTCAATTTATTTGATTTAAAATTGTTTGGGTTACTTTATGCATACCAATATTTGTGTTTGAATTTGCTGTGTAGTGAACCTAACCTGTCTCAGAAGAGTGTGCATGTTTTCAAGCATTAGTGGGTTTTCTCAGGGTACTCTGGTGCTGTCTCTATCTATTACTGGTCATCAATGCTGTTGTGTCAGTGACACTGTAAAAGGTATCGAGTTTGTAATTGTAACAACGCTGAAGTAACAGAAACAATATAAGGCTGAAAGTGTACTAATAGAAACATTGGTAACAAGCTAAAAGTCATGAACATTTTAAAGTTCAGTGGTTGCTATAACATGATCTGACAAATGTTAATGTCATATTGAAGGTTAAACTTTAATTTTGAAATTAAAAACTGCAAAAATTGTGCCTCCCCAAAAAAACAAAACAAAACAAAACAAATCAACAACACAAACTCTAAGACAGACACCTTGGATGTATGTTAATGCCCCAAAACACATATTCAACAGTATACTTGAGCCCTAGTGCGATAAAGACAATCCAGTACATTTCTTAGTTCAGACATAGCCCCAAAAATAAATGCACAAATTGATAACAAAAAGCACACAAAATTAGAGTCAAATATACAAATTAACAACAAAAACACACAAAATGACTCAAAAACTACACACAACCCTTTGATGTTTGTTTCCTGCGTGAATGTTCAATTAGGTCGTTATTCTAAATGCTGACAAGAACGTTACTAATGTGGCCCTCGTTCAGACAATCACATTATTGTGGCCCCCACTGGAGCTTTCATGCGCTACAACACAATGAGGAATAGTAGAAAACTGGGAATGTTGAAAAGATCAATGTTACAGAAGTCACAGCACAAACCAGACTTTACAGTAAATGTTTCAATGTGGAAACTTTAAACATTGATCATTTGATTCTGATATAAGAAGTCAATCATAATTCAAATGTGACCTCTCTTTTGGGTTTCATGGTTTTAAATCCTTTAGTGGTGTGGTGACAGAATGTTGGCTCCCCGTCTCATGAGTCAAACAAAACTGTAGTTACACATTAAGATCAGTATTTGTGTATTTTACAAATCACAGGCTTTTGTTGTCAGACATTTGGTTTCAAATAAAAAGTAAAGCTAGTGTTATTAATTGTAAAAACATCTGAATTCTTTGAATTTCAATAGACTTAAATGCTTATTAGGTTTTATATAGTGAAATTATTTGTCCTTTGCTCACTGTTATGTGTTTTATGTTGTGTTTTACTTCCTTAACTGATTCTCACTGACTAAAGTCATTACAGATAGGAGTGAGGACATCCTCTTATCCTGGCAGCCAAAGCACAGGACTGGCTCTGCTCGCAGTGAAGGTTTCTACAAAATCAGCAGGAAGGACAAAATCAAATACCTCAACAAGATCAGACCGCCAACTGAGCTGCCATGCACCAGCACCCAGGTATCAGCAAGGAGAACGTGTGCAGCTGCAGGGATCTCAGTGTTGTGTGGAGTGTAAATCCTGTCTACATGTGTATCACCAGGGAGCCTGCATCCCAGCTCAGCAGCCCTCCTCATTGAGGGCCTGCTCAGACTTTAGATCTGAACAGCGCCGCCTGCTGTCCTCATTCAGTTGTGACAGTGAACTAGTGAAGGTCAACCTCCTGAAGGTAAACAGCTTATTGGGTCAATAACTTTTTCTTTCTTCAAAGTCATATTTGCTGGACTAAACACAGCTGTAATTGATTCCTTTTTACGAAGCACCCTCCCATCAGTCACAGCTCTTTATTGTTTTCGTAATAACAAGTAGAGTAATACCCTAATTTTTGCAAATGTCTTCTCAGTTTCGGAAGAAGAGAATCCGTTTCAGCCGAAGTCACATTCATGAGTGGGGCCTGTTTGCCATGGAGCCGATAGCAGCTGACGAGATGGTGATTGAGTATGTGGGCCAAATTATCAGACAGGTAAAACAAATTCACCATAACTACATAATAATGATGTTTCTTAAACCCTCCTATTATCACAAAATATTACAAACATATTTTACCCTTTGGATCATTCTGACCCCAGGAATATTTGCCTGCAGGAAAGGATTGTCAGACACTGTCAGGCACTTTGTTTATTTGTTGAATACATAAATAACCCTTTGATAATGAAGCACTGACCTGTTCTCTAGAGCCACCATCAGTCCAAACTTTTAAATTAGAATGAATTTATCTTGAATAGTTTTCATCCAAATCTTCTCAAATTTACTGACAACATTAATGACCACAAGAGTATGAACCCTGTTGGTTGTGGTGATGGTAGGACATTTTCTGCAGTGCCACCATCAGGTCAAACTTTTAGTTTTAAAGTTAGTGTATCTAATTTGGTGTGCACATCTATGACTCTCACAGAATTAACCATATTGATTGATGTTAGGAACCTCCCTTTCCTCTCATTAACATATTTATTTACTTATTTTTATCTACTTTTTTGTAACATATTTAGGATATGTGTGGGATATTTGTGTCAGACACAGTCTCCTCTACGTCAGTTTCACTGTGAAAGAGCTGTTACAAAATGAGGACATTGTCGTCGTCACCCCCCCCCCCCCCCCACACACACACACACACTCCCAAGTCATGTATGGACTAAAAAGTCTGTGCACCTGTAGGTGTGGGGATGTAAGGTCACACATGGCTCACACACAGATAGACAAGGTGTACACAGCTTGGGGTCAAATTGACCACAGAGGAACACCAATGCGTGCAATGTGTGTTCAGCACATTGCAAAAATATCATAACGATATTGTTATGCTTAATCAGCTGTACCCATCGAATTAGGGAAATTCACGAAATATGTAGCAAAAAAAAGTCAACCTTTATTTTTTGAATGATAAACATTGAATGGGGTCAAAACAACCCCAAGGATAATGTGAGGGTTGAGCAAAGACAACACTCAAGGAAACTCCTCTGATTTCTTTCAAAGCCTTAAATTGTTCTCGTAGTTTTCTTTCTTTTAACTCTGTTACGCACACGATGGGAGTAAATAAGTTAACAAGTTGCCACCCCAACCCCCTCCTCCCATTTGTCTTCTCTCAGGTCATTGCTGATACAAGGGAGCAGCGATACGAGGAGGAGGGCATCGGTAGTAGCTATTTGTTTCGGATTGATGAGGATGCCATCATAGATGCAACTAAAGTTGGAAACTTAGCCAGATTCATTAACCACAGCTGCAATGTAAGTCTGAGCTGAGGGTTTACAACAATTTTTAGTTGATATCAAGAAAACATTGGTGTTGCTTTTTGTCTAAAAATCCCCATTAATTGTAATTTGTTGTTTTTCAGCCAAACTGCTACGCAAAGATCATCACTGTAGAGTCTCAGAAGAAGATTGTGATCTACTCCCGGCAGCCGATAGGCGTCGATGAAGAGATTACATACGACTATAAGTTTCCCATTGAGGAAACCAAGATTCCCTGTTTGTGTGGTGAAGTTACCTGCAGAGGCACCCTCAACTGATCACTACTGCGGTGACCCTGTTTGGCCGGGGCTAAAGTGGCCTGAGGTCTAGTCTTAACACATGTTGAGGATCTGCCAGAGACACATGAACATTTTTCAAACCCTAACTAAAGGACAGCTCTACGTCAGAGCTCAGGGATGCACTACTCATGCGCAGCTGTGCTCGGTGAATTTTGACATCAGGCAAACGTCCGAAATGTTACACCTCAAACTTTATTATTTGATCTTTGACATATAAGAATGATGTATCAAGGTTAAAGCAACCTTAGAAAAGTCTTCAGTCACTTAAACATATAAACCAATGCAAACCGCAGCTGCTGTTTTTATCAACGGATATTGCTATAGGTTACTATTTACCTCCTTGTTGACTTTATTATCTAAATGATGTATAGTTAAATGTTTTCATTCATGAGAGCTTAAATGGTTATCTGCTTGAGTCAAGCATTAGTAGATTTAAAATAATTGTGTGATAGTTGGTACAAACCCTTTAAAGGATCGAGAGAACAGTCATGCATCATTAGAAGTTTGAATGAAAGAATACATGCAATTTATACACAAAATAAAAAAAAATCTACTTGGCCTTTGTGAGTAACCGCATTTTCAACATCAGATGTGACACATTATCAGCTTATTTCTCGGAAACCAAACAACTTTGGTTAAACGACATAGAATGATGGCAGTGAGTTGAGATCGATGCTGACTTTACACATTTGTTGAAACTCCATTTGGTGTCAGGATGGTCAAATTTCCTCTGGCATGCTGATCAACCTCAATAGCTTCAAATAGAGACTTGAAGTTTCCTGCACCGAAGCCCTGAGGAGAGAGTGAGTGTTAGCTTGAGTGTTAGAGTGTCAGCTGGTAGAGATGAATTAACTGATTACACATAAACTGAACAATAACCTGGTGATTATGTCTTTGGATGACTTCAAGGAAGACGGTGGGACGATCCTGAACTGGCTTGGTGAAGATTTGCAATAGATACCCATTGTCGTCATAGTCTATCAAGATCCTAAGTTCCTATATGAGACATAAGTCAGAGGTTGTTCTATTTTATATTTGAAGATTGATATTTTTATGACACCAAAAGATGGGCTTTGTGATCAGAGTGAGTATTTTCAGTAATAAAAAAAATGTCCACATTTCCACCAGCTCTGACCTGCAGTACATCCAGATCTTCTACCACTTTGACCTTTGAGTGTTTCAGCTTCTCCCTCAGCTGGTCATAGTAAGTATCCGGCACAGACATGAACTCCATCCCACGCTCCTTCAGGTTTCGAATCTAAACAGTGTTCAATACAACACTTGTTTATGTTCATTTAAGGAGTTTATTTAAATATTTCACTAAGCATATTCTGTAACTTACTGCTGTGATTATGTCTGATGTGTTCATGGCAATGTGCTGCACCCCAGGTCCTCCATAATACTCCACATACTCCTAAAAGGTAACATAATAGGGTTTTACCTAAACAGTGTTTTATGCAGCACACACTTAATCAAAAGTAAGGAACCTGCCTGAATTTGAGACTTCCTTTTCCCCATGGCAGGCTCATTAATGGGCATCTTCACAGTCTCTTCATAGTTAGCCACAACGATAGAGCGCAGTGCACTAAACTCTGTCTGAAGCTGCTTGTCGTCCACTGACCAGAAGCGATGAAAAAGAAGGTTCCTTTGATACCTGGTAAACAAGTTCAAACAACATGCTCAATGCTGTTTATTTCATTGTCCCCATCCCAACACGCATTCAACTTTCTATCCAATTGTTTTTCATATTTATAAAGAGAACATTTTGCTACTGCAAATCTAAAAAAAAAAAAAACACTTTTTAATAGTCCTTTCTTTAACTTTTGCATTTTGAACACTTCATGCTGGGTATAGGCCCCTCTCCCGTAACCAATGAGCTTGCTCACATGAGCTACTGTACCTCGGCTATATAATGGCTTAAAAACAAGAACCAGATGTGGAGAACGGCTGGAAACGCACTTAACAAAATGCAAAGTCATGCTGATGTTTCACCATTGGCAAAAACAAGCTATATTATGTAAGAATGACAGTGTTTGACTCCACCTCTAATCCACCCACTCCTGATCACGTTTGAGTAGGTTTATTTCTAGGCTACACGGACATGTTAGGGAATCCATATAAGAAAATCTTTACAGTCTCATACCATTCAACCACAGGAACCATCTCATCATCTGGTTGGTTTCCCACTACATGATCGATGAAGTTCAGTTTTCCACTTGGTCTTCATCACAAAATGGAAGAGAAATCAAAGAAACATCCAAATGTATGGCTCAGTTAGAGAGTAATGCAAATATTTAATCATAAAGGAAATATAGATATTTTAACTCACAGTTTTACTAGAAAAGGGTCCTTGAACAGAGGGGTCTGGAATCCAGGCAGAAACAAGCCATTGTATCCCAACCTCTCCACAAAGGTGTGTGTGGTATCGCCGTACTGCAGTCAGCAAAAAATAAAAAGTCAATACATGGACTTTAAAAATGTGCAACAAACAGAGAATTCACTCTGTGACTTCTCTCACCGTCTGCACCACAGCCAGCCTGACTTTTCCAAACTTGTCCTCCATAGTTTGGGGTTCCTTCACAATTATTGCACCACGCTCTCGAGCTTTCTGTTTGGAATATGCACATTCAAACAGGATTTTAAGCCACTTCCAAGTAGGTTGTAAACACGTGTTAATTCAAATTCAAATGCTGCAATACCTGAACCAGGAAGTCACAGTCTTCTACAGTAAATGCAATGTCCTTCACCCCGTCACCATGCTTGACCAGATGATCTCCCATCTCTGGGAAACAGATAAAAGGAAACGTGGTTTGGCAGCTCACAGTTTGTCAGAATAACAAAACTCAGATGTTCTCTGTTGTAAAAAAATGTATAAAATGCTTCAGCTATTTTTGCAAATTTTGGACTTAAGAGACTTTGAAAAAAATATTTAAAACTCCTAAAAAGTACAAATGTGTTTCTCTTTTAAACAATTTTAGGAGGTAATCTCAAAGACAGTGAATCCCTTAAGATAACAGCTGACTTCAACTCAAAAAAATGTCTCTTTAGCTTAAGATCTGTGATTGATTTCACTTCAAAGATGATGTATTCCTGAACATTTTGCTCTGGAACGTTTGCCTGAGTATGTACCAGTCGGTATGTTTTTACCTATAGGCAGTGTCACTGGTCAAACACAAGCCTGATCAGAACAGAGCATGAGTGGGTAAACGTTTTCAACTGAAGCTGTTTCTTTAAAAAAGATGTATTTATTTAGTTCGGTGCTTCAAACCTTCATGTGCTTGCATATGAACTATGACCTTTTAAAATGACTTTAGGAGATAATGCCATGAAATGCAGTACCTTTATTTCCAGGATTGAGGGCAGATGAGAAGACATATATGATCTGTAAAATAACAAAGCTTTTACAATAATTGAAACCAACAGCAGTCTGTGTTGATCTGACTTTATAGATATATTTGTAAATGCTGCAACAATATTCAGGTAAAGCTGTTAACTCTTAAACCAGTTGTATGTTGGTGATTAAACAAACCAATAACTACATAGGCTAAACATGTGTTGTTTGTTGAAATATGACTGACTGTTTTCAAGTTGAAGAAGAGTTATTCTGTTCTTTCAGAGTAGTAGTTTTCCCATTACCTTGCCTTGTTTGACTACATGAGACACCACATCACGGCTTCCCGTCTCCAGACCTCGGTAAGCCAAGGGCTCAAATCCCATTTTGGTGCAGTAATATGATGCAGCCTGTTGTGAAGAGTTAACATTGCTATCCATCAAATGGGACAATGAAAAACATGTTCATGACAACAAAAATCTTTGTTCAACACTGACTACTAGCGCCATCTCCTGGCAAAGTCTAAAGTAGTTCTGATACTTTCATCCTATGGCCCTTCAGCCCTCTCCTAAGAGCCAATAGACCACCAACCTTTCTGAAACTGTGAGCTGCTTCATAAGTACTGAATAGTCCGAAGGGCTACCAGTTTGAAAAGCACTACCTTAATACTAAATGTTCACAGAAGGCTATTAGTAACTTAAAAAGGTAGGAAATGTTTGTTTCAACATGCAACACTTTATTTCTTCTAGCAGTTATTACATAGAGTTTCATTTTCATAGAAAACGATCATCCTCCTATTTTACTAGCTACTAACAAACAACTTTTATAACTGATTGCATATCATGTAATATTTGTAAAATGTAACAATTATGTCTTATATATAACATACCACATCAAGTGTGCAACACTTAAAAACGTTTTAATGTTTCAGTGAAAATAAACATTTAAAGATGGTAATTTAATACTAAAACGTTATCACCTGCAGCAGTATGTAACGCTATTAAGTACTAACTACATCTGTCATATGTTTTTATATTTGAAACATGGAAAGTAAATCAGATTTTATATGGAGCTCATTGGTGACTAGAGCGCCTGAGGGCCCCTCACATGGTCCATGTGGGCTACCTTGCGCCCGTGAGCACCATGTTGGTTACCCCTGCAATAGACTGTGTACATCCATCCCCAGCTATTCAACTAAAGTTAGAAGAAAATAAGAGAGTGGTGGTATAAGATCACATACCTGCTTTGCATTTCCAACCCAGAATGTCAGGTGATCAAAGCAGAGAAACTTGCCCTGCTGGTGCTAGAAGTTCAGACAGAAAACACAAAAAAATGACCATTAGGTTGGAAATGCAGCTGTTCTGTTGTAGCTGTAATTCATTTTTCTATTATTGTAGAGATGCAGTACTCTAATATTTACCTTTTCGCCTTTATCAGTGTATGTTGTCTGCAACCACAAGAATGCACAAACGTTATTAAAGAAAACTAGTGTTATAGTTATACAGTTATAATCACAGCTATTGTTAACATGCATTTAAATACAAAAGTACCATAAAGGTGTAAAAAACAAAAAAACTCACCATCCTGCTCACAGTAAGTGTCCTGCTCTGTCTGTCAGAAATGAAAACAACAGCAATTCCCTGAATTTTAAAGGACGATTCAGGAAGTTTCTGAATCCACTCCCCCTAACGTGAAGGAGGATGTTTTGGAGGAGGAGAGAGTTTTGATATTGGTTGTGTTTTTGCTGTTATACAATGATTACTTTAAAACCCACATAAGTCAGTTATATCCCAATAAGGATTTATCTGATCTTACATTATTAGCTAAAAATAATGATAACCCTTTCTCTGCATTTATTCTAGTAAAGGTCTAGGAAAACTGCTTATTCTGCAAGAAGTTGTTATTTGTAAGAAAGTGTTGAAAGGTCACAGTTTTTAGGCGTTTGATAAAAGAAATATTAAAGGTACATAGTCTTTGTGAAAAACTACACATACGTAGGTTTCGAATTACAGTGAGGTTTTCCTTCGGCAGAGACAGAGAACATATGTTAGCGTTTAGTGCCGAGAGGAGGCTCACACATGCAGGACTCTCATTGGCTTAGAAAGGTGATGCTAAAAAAACCCTTCTGTGCATGAAAAATACCTTCAATTGGTGTGGCCTCTCTGCAAGCACCAAACATCAACATCATGATCTTACATTTATAGTCTCAATATGCTAAGAAAACACATTAGGACTATAATATTTTAAAATTACCACTTCAATGAATAAAAAACATTCTCATAATTATAAAATGTGGCTGTGAAAGAATCTGTCAAAGTCAGTTTTTTGGTTACAATCATACAATCACAATACAATCATAGTAGTTACTCTTCCTATTTAATAAATAGTTGCATAGATAGTAAAATATATACTATATAAATACAGCAGTGGTTCCCACACTTTTTAGACCTTAGTACTCCTGTTTGGTCTATGAGGACCTCTTTGTTTCACCAAGCTCTCCTGAACTCCCCCCTGTTAACCCCCGCTAAGATTAACCAGGTTTTTAAGGCAAGGCAAGTTTATTTATGTAGCAGATTTCAGGAACAGGACAATTCAAAGGCCTTTGAAGATTATAAATCTACAAAAAGAAATGTACGGTGATTTGAAAAACATAAAAAAATGAAATATAGTTTTATAACTTTGTGACATGTTTGCAGTTATTATGATATTCCTGAGAAAGATTTCTCATGCTTGTTAATATAATTATGCAGAACTAAGTAGGGTCTCTTGACCGTGGATATGAAAGTATGAGAATATATGTGTTAGTCATGAAAAGGCATGTTATGCGTACAGGAGGCCCCAAAGATAACATGACAGCAAAGGAACATTAAGTTACTGATCCTACTCCTATATTTGTATAGGGGAAGACAAAACAACACAAAACAAAATAATTCGTAAGCAAAAGCAACACCATTTAGTTTGGTTTCCTTTAACCCACAATGTTCACTTTTATAAGTTGCCTTGAAAATAAATTATTCTGGATGAAATCCGAATCAGTTCATCTGAAATTGTGAACACGACATGGAAAGGAGGTTAATTAGTTGCATGCAACATGGTTATAATTTTTGTAGCAGTTCACTAATGAGGATAAGAGCTCACTCCTCCTCTGTTCCCACTGCAACTGTCCCTGAAGGTCTTTGTTATCTACGCTATTACCAGGAGGCACACTGTTGTTGTGGGATGGACCTGCACACATGCAGTCTAAGGAACACAACAGGCAGTTGTGTTATACAAACATTTATTACATAATTTGTACCTTTGCTTAAATTTTTTATGTTCAAAAATAGCAATTAATATTATTGAACATTTTGATATTTTGTCAAACAAATGTTATTAAACTTTGAAAATGTATTTATTTGACACACGACGTGCTCTCTGGCTCTATCATTACGTCTTTAATTGTGATCACACATACAATGATGCCATACACGTGTTTAAAGCCCTTGGTATTTAATCTCTCTATAGACACCGACTTGTTTCTCACATGATCTCTCCTCGAGTATTTAGTACTATCACTGTCAAAGCCTGCAAAACACTTGTAGGGACGAACAATAACAATGAGTAAATCATCCTCTGCAGGAAATCCAGCGATACAGGTGAACGGGGAGCAACAGGAGAGCAGGGCTGCTACAGCAGAGGATCTGGATGCTAAAGAAAAGGAGGCACAACTAAAGATGCGGTCCGTTATCCAGCAGGTGCGTACACAAATCAGATCACAAGTAAGTGCCAAAACCCAGCAGAGTGGCATATTGGAACTGGTGCATAAACTGAGAGACAAAGAAACAGAAACTGCATCGGTAAGCAGTGAAGATGAAGGAAAGGCTGTCAGTGGTGAAGAGGGAAATCAAGCAATGATTTTGACAGATGAGATTAATTCAAAGGTGGAGGAGCTACATGCAATGTTTGAGGAAAAGCTAGATGCTAATAAGAAGGCCTTACAGGATGAGTTTCACATTCAGGTATCTCAGTTACGTAAGGAAATGCAGGCTTACACCATTCAGGCAGTGAAAGACTTGGAGTCCAAGATGCAGAGCATGCAGACAAACAACCTGCCTATGGCACACGTCAAAGAGCCACCAGAGGTCAAAACTCTGTGTAAGAAGCAGAATTCTTCAGCTGCTCCTCTGCCTTCTAAAAGAGGAAGGGTTCTGACACGCACCATGACCACCATCATCCCCAAGACCTGCATGCCTGTTGTTGTTGGCCAGAGAGCCAAATCAGAAACGCTGAGCTCTTCCAAAGTGGAGAGTTGTCGAGATCCAGTCCTCGCCTCACCAGGAAACAAATCCTACCACAGCCGAAGCTATTTGCCACCAACTCGACCTCCACTGCATCAATGCAGAAAAACAGTCGAGGGAAAAGTTAAACCTGGAGCCAGACTTTCCCTGGGAGACAAATGAAACTGTCCCGATAACTAATCCACACTCTACTTTCAGAACGTATGAAAAAAATGTATCTGTTATTCACCCCTGTGGTTCTTGTTGTAGTTTAAGTAAAGTGTTGGCTGTGATCATAATAATAATAATAATAAAAATCCTACCAAATCCTTCTGTTTCTTCACCTTATTTTGAAAAGATGTGGTTGAGTATGGCTAGCCAGGAGAGCGGTGGTTAGCGACGCTGCCTAGAAGAATAGACTTGGAAAAATACTGTAAGATGAGATTTATTAGGTGTGAAAAAGAATGCGGTGCTGCTGCTCATAACAACACTTACACAATGATATGTTTTTGTTCCGGGCAGATGAGCCAGGGGGAACAGAAGTGTTAAAATTTGAAAATTAGATTCTTTACACACGGCAAGGCTCTTACTACAGATCAAGCAACTTGACTGTGCTCAAACAGAGTAAAACACAAACTTTTCAGTCCATCTGCCATTTAACAGCCTATTTTCAGAGTCACCTTGAAAGACGCATTCTTATAGTTATAGTTTTCCATAGCCAAAGCACTATTTAAATATTAATTATTATTATGTTGATTGCATCAGTACCAGGTTGGTAGCAGCAACGGGATAACATGGAGGAGCTACATTGAGTAGCTATTCAATTCTCAAGTCAACTTCCCGTAGATTGGTTATTTTCTTATTTAGCCACTGACAGCTTTGTATATAAACTGGTTTAAGTTGTATTTTAAGAGACTTAAAGGGCCATTACAAGATGCTTTGGGGCCAGATCTGGCCCACAGGCCACCAGTTGAAGGGCCCTGCTGTAGGGCATTGGTTAGGGTCTTGCATTGGACAGTTCACACATTTGACTCTGACTGGTGCCCCTCAACTTTGTTACAATTACAAATGAGCTGCTTTAAAGGAACAGCTCATTTATATTAGATGTAAGTTTGATACCATTAACAGAATCATACAACAGAAGTGAAAGTTACTTGTCGTTGCATTTATCGTTCTTCAGACAAAACATGCAAGTAATTTACAATTGTACATTGGTGTGTTGTGTACCTTCTAAGGGAGCCGAATCAACAACAACATCACCGCTTCCCTCAGATCAGTAATATCTTCCCTAAAATCATTAACAATTACCAACAGCGAGAACAACACATAAACAGGCTTGTAATTGTGCTATCATACCAGTGTACGTTTGGGTTGTTGGGACACAATGTCACTTTTCAATAAGTCCACCAAGTTCTAGTCTAAATCCTGTGACATCAGACTTCCTTCAATAAGGTCAGAGCAAGGGCCAATTTATCAAGATGAAGCGAGTTGAAGGCCAAGGGCCAGCTACTGTATGTACCGTAGTTATGTGACCCAAAAACCCAGAAGTAATTATAGTCTGCAGTCTAAAGACTTGTTTTGACTCACGGTTCCGACTGTCCGTACGAAACTGGGCAAAATAGCCTCCATGTGTTCTGTTCCATGTTCATGGAATGCTTTACAGAAAGACTTAAAACTCACAGAGTTGAAATGAAATGAATAGAGATATTGTAAAGTTAAAAAAGTAAAGTCCAAATAATGTGGAACAATTCAGATCCAACAGTACAGTATTCATGTTCTTATTTTTAGGACACACTTAAACCTTTTCAGTGTTGGTGTTTTATTAATAAAGAAAATATACGTAATAAACTGTCTGCCCTCTAACTTTCATTGCTCAAATCTAGTCTTTTATATGTTCTTTTCATCTTTATATATTATGATAATATAAAATATAAAAACCAAAAGTCAACTGACAAAATAAATGACTATTTATAATATTTGGGTGAAGAAACATGTATAAAAACCATGAACATTCTATAAAACACAAATTTCTCACATCACCATGGTTACTTGTCTGGCATAAAATGAAAGTGTCTATTTGCACGGTTGCCGTACGCACAACCCAGGTATTGGTGTGGTTACCGAAGTACAAGTACGTAGCGTCTTGGGGTTAGGATTAGGATTAGATTATAACCCAATATCGCAACAATTTTTAGGGTTAGGGTTAGGTTTAGTCTTAGTCACGTGACCTAAACTTGAAATTGGATCAAAAGTAAACATGTCACCCAGCGACCCTGAAAAACTGGAACAAGTGAGTTTGAAATGGATGGATGGATGGATAAACATGTCAGTAATAAATGAGATAAACAAAAATACATTTGTTCCAGGACTAAGCTTGCATAAATTAAAAAATGAAAAATGATCAATAATTAGTGAAGGAGTTAATGTCAGGTTAAAGTTTGTGCAGCCTGTATTAAAAAAAGTTATCATAGTACATGTGACTATTTTCATAATGTCAGATGAGTGCACTATTTATTCAAGCTTTTAGTTGCATGTTTAGTTTCACTGTTAATCCAGGATCTGGTGTTTGCGTGAGATTCAGAGAATTTGTAACAAACATTGACTTTGCACCCTTTAGTAGATTTATAACATGTTTAGATATCCTAAGATCAGTATGTTTTTTGTTTAACTTATCTGACAAGTGTCCCTGTGTTAGTGTGAAAGAAACCTTCACATCAGTTGTTTTGCAACTCTCCAAACAGTTGCTGCTCCCCAGTGGACAAACCACAGAAAAACACTGTATTCTTCTCATCATATCACAATGTAGAGAAGCATAGCTTTAAATGAACCAATATTGCATCAGTTTTAACTTAGACTCAGATGAATGACTTTTATAGACCAGTGATTCTCAAAGATTCTCATTCTCGTTTTCTCATTCTCTTATTTGTGAATACTGTAAAAACAACAACTTGAGAGCACAACGATGGAATGAGTGATAACACATTTTAAAGAACCTAACTTTGTAAATAAGTGGAAATAAATAGTATATGGTGCCTCATATATAAATAAATATATACCTTTGTATTTTCAGTTCTAATCATGTTCTAATCAAGATCATTTTTATCATTATTATTATGATTATCATTTTAAACCAAAAAAAAAAAACCACAATTTAAAATCTCTATATTTCCCATGCTTTTATTTGTTAATTTTAGTTTCATCTATCTCTCCCCAAAGTACCCCATGTAGTGCCGTCACATACCCCTAGAGATACATGTACCCCCATTTTTTAAAGAAAAAACTCCTTATACAGTCGGTATATTAATGCACTTTGAGTCTCATTGAAAAAAGCACTATATTCAAGCCATTATTATTATTATTATTATTATTATTATTATTATTATTATTATTATTATTATTATTATTATTATTCAACCCATTAAAAAATAAATAAAAATGTTTTAGTTTCTTAAAATATATATTCAGTACCGTCCTACTTCCAGAGGATGACGCTGTCGCCACACAAATGAAACTCCATAGAGCGACTCAAACGATTTGCAGTCAGGTGACATGATACTGGTCTCCTGATTGGCTAAATATATTTTTTTAAACAAACCTAACCCTCACACCTGAGGGGTATTCCATAAAGCAGGTTATGTTCAAATGAGGGAAACTCTGAGTATCTCATTCCTAAACACAAGGTATGTTCTGAGTATGTTACCATGGCAACATTGTCCGTGAACTAAACCTGGTCGCTGGCAGGTTTTTATCAAAGAAACCCTGGGTTTCTACCTGGCTCCGCCCACCTGAACACCGTTTCTGAACACTTTAATGAACCTTAACTCTTCTCTGAAACACATTAGTAACATCACACCACAGACGTGCTCACGTCATTACTAATGTTACGTTTTTCTTTTCTTTTTTTTTTTGTTGTACAAACGCTAGTTTTCTTTATAATATTGTGGATACAGATCATTAAGTGAAAGACACTGAGAGGTTGATCTGCATTAAAACATTTACTGACGTCTGTAGAAAAGTTCTCTGGATACAAACCTGTAGATAATATAAAGGTAGAGATGATAATTTAAATGAATCCACTTTTAAGGCTTGATTATTGTTTTATATTGTTATACAGTTAAATCTGTAGATCATACATCTTTGAAGGTATGATGACGCAGTGAGGTGTGACGCTGCTCTTGGAAGCGATGGGTCACGGGTTTGCTTCCCGCTTCAGTGTTTTTTTATGACATTTTTTAGGACGTTGAGATGACTCTGGCGACAATGTTACATTAAAAATAAATATAAATGATGTGATATGAAGCAGTCTTTATATCCAGTGTAACAGGAGGGCTCTCTATGTAGTCAGCCTATGCTGCTGCCACGTCTCCGCAGACACATTTTATTCATTCTATTCACCGCTCGTCACATCACTGAAGTAATAAAGTGATGAAGTGACCAAAATGTGTGACTAATTATGGGTGATTTAAGCCACTATAGTCACTGAAGACTGAACGCACCTTTAGAACAGGCTCATATTCCTCTAACACTGGCTTATTTCACCCATTAGGGTGAATAAATCACTCTCTTCCGTTTGGTTGTCATGGCAGCTCGAGTAATCTCTGATCCATTGATAATGGCTTTTTATTGCGTGCGTGCACGTAAGTAACCCAAGGTTTACATACTCAGGGTTGATTGACCCACTTCATACCAGCTTTAATGGAATCCGATACTCAGAGTTTCCCATCGTGGGGTTTGTTGACCCAGAGTTTATGGATAGACTCAGAGTTTGTTAACCCTCCTTTATGGAATACCCCTCTGTACATCTCGGTTAACTGGTTTCTGCTTAAAGTTGATTTAACATTATTCATATAGAAAGTCATAATTAAAAGAAGAAAGTAATGATATTGGATGACTTATGATGATATACAGTATGAGTTACACACTGCATGCTGATCAGCAGCAGTAGACGATGACCGATTAAAACATTTTGTAGTAATGGAATAAGAAGAACAATGAGATCAGAAAAATACCATGTACTTTCTTAGACTGTCTTTCCCCCACTCTCTCCTTGATTGTCCTTTCACATTCATCAATATTATGTTTTCAGCTCTGGACACTAATAAAGAAAACTGCATCGAGGCTTGTTTGACTATGTTACACTGATTAGAAAGAGGTGTTCATTACACTTTCATCACTTTAAATTTTGAGGTGTGAGAAACTACAATCTGTGAATATCTTTCTAACCAAAAAACAACTCCAATCCAATAAATATGACATTATATCTCATAATTATGACCTTTTTGTCACACAAATATGACTTGTTGTAGGGATGTTTTTATTTTTCAGAGTTGTAATAGTTTTGATATAATTGAAGTTGTTAAATATTATTAAAAATAGCAATATTTTAATTTTATTTTATTTTTTTGGTAGATTAGTAGCTTTACAAAACTACTCAAAGCAGTTTAGTAGTTTGTCTCATCCTATGATCTATATTGATTATAGGATTTAATGCTTTGTTGTGTTGTTGTTGTTGTCAACAATATTATCTGAAATGTTTTTCATTATATGTATTAATAGTACTATATTATTATACTATGTTATAACCATATCCTTAGATAGTCCAAAGAAATACAAGCACACATTGTATGTTTGAGTGCCACATTATCTGAACTTTTTTCAGGGAATAATTTGATTAAATTCTGCCATTTAGGTGCAGAAAAATATTATGAACAGGCAGTACAGCGGCCCTCTGGGACCATTGTTGGATGTATTGGCTTTGTCCCATTTTTCATTGTCATTCATGCACAGAAAACTCTATGTCCATCCCCATGCAGGTATAACTGAAAGATGACTTGGTCCTTGTTTACCTCTGTTGTGTTTGCAATTCACTATTCATGCACCTGAGTGCCTCCAGCAGCTGAACTGGCACTGGGACCAGCCACTGACAGGAGATGTATTTATCCCTGAATTAGCCTCAGGAGCTGCGCGCCTTAGAGCAGGACTCCCACAATGGACGGGATAGAGAAGCATGAGAAGAGGAGCTTTGTGCTGCAAGGATGGTGAGCCTTGAGCGGCCACATCCGGAGGAATGTGCAGCACATTCAGGTCTGGCCAAACCATGCCGTAGTTCGGAAGCATCATCTCTCGCCTAACGATGTCCAGCAGCAGCAGCAGGCCTCATTAATATGCACCGCGCCAGGAATGCAGGGGAATAGGTCAATACATATAAATCCTTGATGGATGTGATTGTTTTCAAATCATTGCTGTCAAATATCCTCCACTTATCCATTCATCATCCAGATGATCTGATGACAGATTTAACAAATGGTTTGGACGAGCTTTATTTCCTAATGGCCCTCGGTGCCAAAGAAAGCAATATTTCCATGGAAACACTGATGTCATGTGAATTGTTGCGTGTTTTTACGGGCTGTCGATTTCAGGGTCAGCGTACTTACAGTGAGGGGCCACTATCAGGTTGAGCTGGACAGATCAGAGAGACAAGGTTTCCCCATCAAACCTGGGAGCAATTTAGTCTTCATACGTGGGAAAGAGTGAGACAGCAGTGTTGTTGTGTGTTGTGGGCACAGTTGCGTGCATGTGCGTTGTGTGATTGTACACGTTACACCTCATTATTTGTTCATGGATAAGAAATAATGTGATTTGTATATGAAAACAACAGCAGTCAGCATTATCGGACCTCATTGAAATGGCGTACAAGGGATGGGGAGATAAAGTCCTTCAACACAAACAATGAAAGACTTGTTTTAGTTTTCTTTAAAAATATTACACAGTTAAGACTCTGCAACATGTTGAGACATTTACTCAGTTCATTTACCTCAAACCAGAGACTAATGACCCTTTTTCTATTATTATCTCTGTGATGGTGAACGTTTAACAGGCAACATGTCTAGACGTGTTATTAGTTTCAAAACCAACAGCTTGTTAGCATGGATATGAGGGGAGGAGACCCCTAAAGTAGGAGACATAAAGAAAAGTGAATCAAGCAGAACTGCTGTTAGTTGCTGTGTCACTTCTTGCTCTCTGTTGTTTTGATGGGTCAGGATCCGTTTTGTCTAGACAGGTGCAGATCTAACACTTGGACTCAGACTCTTTATGTCATTAACAGTAAGCCATAATCCTCTGGACAGTTTCTCATCAAAACGCTGTCAGCCGCTCACTGAGCATCACAACAAGGCTTTTTAAAGTGAATCCCAGCTGTTAGCGCGTCTACATGTTTAGCTGGACCTATATCAGGTACCACGTGTTAAGAAATATTACTTTTTTATGAACATGCTGTGATTTAAGTAAGTAATTCTTCACATTACTCTGCCCTGTTCTACTGCAGTAGGAGGTCCATAGAATAATAATAAAACAACAACTATTGTTAATTTTATATCCTTACAAAAGACCGATGTACTGTTTCAATGGATACTGGACTTGTTGTGTGATGCCTTTCTCCATGGTTATACAACTGTGCAAAAAAGTACTTCAATTCTTTTTCAAATAAATGTGCACGTTATGTTCATTGGTAAAATTCATTTTGAGTTTATGGCTACAGATGACATTGAATTGTGTTCACTTCACCTGAGGATTATGAGGGTGTCCTTGAAAAATTCTCTACCCTGTAAGGGGTCCCTGGATCCAAAAAGTTTAAGCTTCACTGTTCGATTGTTTCTAGTGATTTTGTCATCACCTGAGAGTTTGTTGGGTTTTTTTTTTAGTTTACTAATTAGATTCTCGCTCTTGCTTCTTTGTTTGGTTTAATGTGTTTTCAGCTGACACTGTGGATCTTTTTTGAATAATGTGTGTTTTTCTTGGGGCGTTTCTTTTTAGGCTTGGTTGTGTTTGGTGTTTTGAGTTCATTTCCAGTATATGGTGTATCATCGGTGTATATGCCTACTCATCTCAGAAGTCCTGAGTTTGACTCCTGCTCGCAGTCCATCCTTTGATTTGACTCCCGCCTCCTGACCAATCAGTTCTCTTGGAAATTGCATTGGCCAATGGGAGCATTTCTGCACAAGTTGCTGCATGGATCAGATCAGCTGACAGGAGAGAAAAATATTTAGGGATTGATGCAATCCTTCCCATTTACTCGATTACATCCTATAATAAAGATATACAGATGGAGCCTGAGTGCGTCGGGCGCTCTTCGTATACTGGGACCAATGATTTCATTCATCCATACATTCACTCGTAGGTTACTTTTATACACACTGTTGGTGACGCTGAGAGCCTCAGCAAGAACACACTGCGCTGCTATAACCACGAAGTGGTGAGGGTCCTGTAAGATAATATAGACTACATAAAATACAGTAATAATGTCCACCATCTGATGTAGGCTTACTCAGCTGTATACGAAATGCTGCCTCAGCCCAAAATGAGGCGGATACATGAACAGAAATACATCTGAGCAGCAAAAAAGTAAACCTGATCAGAGTGTGTCTGTTATTTGTCCAGTGAATTAATAATGTTGATACAACCTAATACATTTACACATTAAAAGCCTGCAATTTTCTGCCAGCATACCTTCCTTCCTGGCTTTGACTGGAGCAACAATGTTGCTTTTGGCCTGGATTATGGATTTCAATTGTCTGTTCATTCATAATGTGGGCCGCTCTGCACATACGCAGTGACCTCCTCCCCATTTATGTGAGCAGGCACGCTGGCTTAAGTTAAAGTGTTGATAACCAGCTTTGTAGTACAGCTGCTCTGGGATCGTGAATGTTTGGGAAGGTGAAGCCAGCTAATGGAGGGACATCTTGGATATATCCAGCTTGGTATTATAGGCATCTAATGTTCTTGCTTTTTGTTTGACCTTGGAGGTTTTTTTGCATTTTGATTGTTTACTTTAAATTAGTGGTTCCAAACTTTTCACAGTCATGTACCCCTTCAGACATTTAACCTGACACCATGTATACCCTCCTCCTGCAACACTTAAAAAACATAATATCATATACAGCCCTACAGTGAATTTTACTGATCCTGTTGAGGAATAATGTATAATAAAAAATAATATTTAGAATATTTGCATTTCCTGGAGAAAATGCAAGTGAGGATGCAGGTGCTGGCCCACGTTGAACTGCATTAGCTTATCATTGGCATTAACATTATCTAGCATTAGCATTAGCTTAGCAATAACAATAATCTATAAATAACATTAACCTAGCATTAACATTAGCATAGCAATAGCATTAGCCTAGCAATAAAATGTACCTAGTATTAGCTTTAACATAGCATTATAATTAGTCTAACAATAACATTAACCAAGCATTAACATTAGGATAGCAATAGAAATAGCCTAGCATTAACCTAACATTAACATTGAACTAGCAACAGCTTTAACCTAGCATTAGCCTAGCAATAACATTAGCCTAGCATTAGCGTAGCAATAACAATAACCTAGCATTAGCATTCACCTAGCATTAGCATTAACCTAGCAATAGCATTAGCCTAGTAATAACATTAGCAATAGCCTAGCATTAGCATTAACTGCTCTATTTATAGTCTAGTTTCCAGTGTTGTCATTGTTTTTAATTTTCATTCACGTACCCCCTTTGACAATTCATGCATCCCTGGGGGTACCCACACCCCACTTTGGGAACCTAGGCATTAAATGGTCAGAAACTTTAAGCCATTTCTTTTTGGTTTCTGGTGCAAAGGTGCAAAGATCCATTCATTCATCCATTTCTGACCCGCTTGTTCCTGTTTTCAGGGTTGTGGGGAGATGCAGAGATTTCTTAGCAAATATAAGGTTTAGCTCCAAAACAAAAACATACATTTGTTTGATTGCAGGTGATCACTGCTATGCTAAGGAACTGTGACTGGCAAACCATTAGAATTCATATTTATTTTAAAAAAACAACTTCCCAGTCAAACTAGTAAAAGAAAGGCCATACGTATTCAGCGTATTCTGAGTTAAAATGCTTTGGATCAAACCCAACAGCCTAATTTGACCACATCTCCTTCCAAAACAGCTGGCAGCTTTTAAACACTTTGAAATCAGTAATAAAAGCACATTACCTTCTTCTGAAATCTATTGCTCATGACCAGTTTTTAATTGGAGGAAGAGATAAAGAGAGAGAGAGCATTCTAATTGTATTTTAATGAAGTAAATAAACACTCTAATGTGTGAGGAAGTTTAGTGCAACAATGATAATCCAAAGAGAATCAGTCGGCTTTGTAAAACGAATATTTGGATCCTTAAAAGGTGATCTGATTAATGAGAAAATAGTGGGGTGCATGCTTTTGTTTTTGTTCAGTGTGTGTGTGTGTGTGTGTGTGTGTGTGTCTGACAACAGGTGGATAGACGCCGCAGAGAAAGTATGGTTAATGCCAACAGTCTATGGAATGTGTCACAAGCCCTCATTAATGTGTGCGTGTGTTAGTACACACACACACACACACACACACTACAGGGTGCATTTGTTGCTGCCTGGGTGGGATGGGACATCAGGGAGATCTGAGGGAAGAGAGAGCAGTTGTGTTTGGGTTCCAGTGTCCCATTTGTGTTCAATGACAGCGCTGCGGTGCACACACCTGTGTGGGCTGCTTTAATGTATGCCACTTTGAGTTTGGAGATGCAGAGTGATGGGGTTAACATTGGGCTTACTGTAATAGATACATCAGTGGAGATTGCTAACAGTGTGACAAAAAAGTACAACAAACTGATTCCTCTGTCTCATTTTTCTGAATGGTCGGAGTAAAACTTTTCACGCTGTTGAAAAACGTTATGGTTAGAAAATGATTTAAAGAAGCATTTTGCTTTAGATTACGCCCGTTAAACCCAAAACAGCCCAAAATTGCATAATCTTGTCAGGCCAGGAAGTAAATAATAATTCAAAGGATTTTGTAATTGTGAAAGGAACTTGAACAAGATCTATATTTGTTTCAACCCCTTGTACAGTACCCCTAAACAATGTTCACAAAAAAAAACTGCAACAAAAAACTGTAGATTTCTTGGACTGAAGTGAAACACAAATGGCAAGAAATGAGAGACACTTGGCTAAACATTTTGTAAACTATTTTATGATTAGTTGTAATATTAGGGAAGGATCTCAGGGATAAAGTCATGGATAAGTGTGGATTACATCAGTGGCTATGGGAAGTATCTTTGGAATTTTGAGTTTTAAAATGAAGGAGGTGTGTTTTTGTTATATATATATATAAATAAATAAATAAATAAATAAATAAATAAATAAATAAATAAATAAAGGGACCACAACTGTAGGTAAAGCCTCTGAAGATTTAGATGACATAATATAAATCTCTGCTTGTCGCTAAAAAGAGGAAACATTTTAGTTGAGACTTGATACCGACTGTAAAACGTATTCTCTCGCTAACAGGTCAAACAGGCCACACACAAACACATGCAGCCTTTATGTGCATCCACAGCCTTTTGCTTTGGTCAGCTGCTGTTCTGGGTGAGTTGGTCCAACGTTGGATTGTGGCCTAACAACATCAGACAAGCTGTCGGGGCAGCTCATCTCAATAACAACAACATGTCTGACCGGTCCAGCATGCATGATCGACCCCACCCTGCTTTTACTGTCCCACTGATACACAGTATGTATCGCAGTGATGAATGAGGAAACAATCACATTTCCTCCAGTCCCTTTAGAAATGATTATCAGGCTCATTAGTAAAGAATGTATACTGATGGGATGCCTTTAATGCATGAAGGAAAAAGGAAAGGTGAATTTATAGCAGCAACCAAGCGTTTACATTATAGTAAGCCTCGTGGCTGTAGCTGCAGCAACTCATGATGATGAAAATGCTGAAAAGATACCTGAATGTGCACAAAACTGAAAATCAGTTCGAGAGGCAAAAATAATTGAATGCAGTTATAAAAAAGCAGTATATACTATAGTATACAGTATATACTATAATGAAATAAATTATCATTTTTAGGATTTAAATGCTTTAGAAGCTTTGTTGTTGCCTGCTTTTGTTTGATATAAACTGAAATGTACCAGAATGACTTGAAATGTAATATAGGAAATGGATTTGTAAAATCTAAATTACTCTGAGCTGGAAAATTTGCCATTAGATTTTACAGACAATGGCCCTGCAGCCCTGAAAGACGTAGCGTATGGATGGACAATGCCTGATGTGACATAGCTTTAAAAGCTAAGTCACAAGTACAAAAAAATAAAAAATAAAAGCATGACCAGTTCTTTAAGTGCTGACTCAGCCTACAAAAGTCAGGACAGGCCTACATACTGTCATGTTAAGACAGGTCAGGATAGGTCTAGTTATGTTATGAGTGTGATCCCTTTGGAAAGAACACATTAAATTCCTATTTTGCAAATCTGCCCTTTACATAATAAACCCCTGGGACTAAACCACAGAATGTACACTGTGCACGCTGGAGTGTCCAAGTTGAATTCCATCTATCTATCCATCTATCCTGTGATGGGCAACAAACTCTAAGCTGCTCCGTTTTACAGCAAAACACACGTCATGTCTTCTACACAATCATGCTTCTCTTTCACTGCTTCACACATGTTCTTACTTTAAGGCACTGATGCAAGACCACCTCATTTAAGTATAATTTCTCCCAAACAACCACGCCGCAGACTTAGCTTTTTTTCCTCTCTCTCTCTCTCTCTGTGTGGGAAGAAAAGTGCACTGGAGCATCTGCAGGCCGACTCACCCCCCCCCCCCCCACACCCCCACCCCTCCTTCCTGAAACCCCACCCTGTCGTTTCAACCGCTATCTCCTGTCAGTGGGGACAAATATTGACTTGTTTGGAGGCACAAACCTCTGCCAGGGTCAGAGACACTTCCCCTCCCACTGTCACTGTGCACCGATCCCTTTGTTCAGTCCACATGTGGGACTTTCTTTGCATTAGAACATCTTTAGTTGGCAGATAATGACATTATTTGTACATTTTAATGTTGAGTTTATCAGGCCACTGGGCCTGATTGGAGTTTTTCTTTCAGGGTGTTTTGCCTCTCATCCTCTGACTAGACTTCTTCAGTTTAAATGAATTTCAAGTGTGTCCAGTAAGACAAAACCCCTGAGCTGGGATATGGAGGGATACTTAAGGGAAATGATACTTGAGTCAAAATCAAGGCCCATGGACCATTTTTGGCCAATCAGAACATCTAACCTGGCCTTACATCCCCAATGAATGATAATCATGATTTATCATAACCTATAAAAGTGTCTTCAGAATTTTTGTTTTTACTACAGATGACTATTGAATACACACTTCTATGACTGGTGTTCTGCATAATCTGGTTAAGGTCTGGATGCTGGCTGTGAATCAATAGAGATTAGAGATCTATTAGTCTGAAGGTGCAAAGCAGAGCTCCTAATGACTGTGGTACAGCCTTAAGGAAACAACAGGGAGGTGCAACAAATCTCAGGGTCTATATTTACATTTGGCTCATTCAGTAGCTCACCTTTATTTAATAGTAAAAAAAAGTCAAAGTCACTATTTTTTCCCCGGACACAAACACAGTGAATGAATGTTACACATCTGGTTCTTTACATACATCTTTAATACAGTAGTTAGTTACAGTGAGCTCATTATAGAAAACATAAAATATGTCTATTTGGAAGCGTTTTGAGGCTCTTTTGTCCCCTTTTAGTGCTGTGACTTCACCGTAGACCCCCTTTTATCCTGCCCCACCCCACACTCTGTTTCTCAACATTTGTCAGCTGCCATCTGCCTGTCTGCCCCCGTCTACACAAAACTATACAATTAAGCTGCAACACCTTTATTCCCATTACACCTCCCTCCCTCCCTCCCTCCTTCTCACTGACACCAGCTTTGAGAGGACGCTGTGCTGTTTGAACTCCCTGCCATTACTTTGAGAACAAGTGCTTCCAAAACAAAACAGTAAGAAATCCAAACATACTATGAAAATACTGTACAGTTATGGGTTTAATCCAGTGTAAACAGATGTCCATGTCATTTAATTCACAAATCAAAAGTCCCCCTTTTGTGGATATATATGAAAACTTTAGGAGAGCAGAACAAAACAACAAAAATATAGACTTTTTTTCTCAGAAAAATTGAGGAACAAAGCAGCAGAGGAGATCAGCCGGCTGGCTCCTGCTTCCTCAGTCCATGCAGCACAGTCGCTCACACTGCAGCAACATGTGATGAATTTTAGGACAGTGACAGTTCAAAGTTCATCTTCTTCTCTTACCAGTTCAGAACAATGGACACTTAAAGTCTGTGAGAGCACAAGTGTTCCAGGAGTGGAATTAGGGACCGTCCTGCAGCCCTGTTCACTTCTCCTTCATCTTTCTAAACCTTTGTGGCCAAAGACTGAATCTCAGATTTCTGAGTCTGGGCGCTCAGTGTGGAGGACATGGAGCTCATCTGGCCATGCATAGCTTTCTTCAGGTTGAGCAGGCACAGGCACTGTGAGCGAAAGCGCAGGTCAAAGAAGGCATACAGGAACGGGTTGAGGCAGCTGTTGACGTAGGCCAGGCATGTGGCGTAGGGGTGAGCCAGCAGCAGGAAACGCAGGAATCCACAGGAGCTCGGGGCCAGGTTCAGGTAGGAGAGCGCGTCCATGCTCTTCAGCATATGGAAGGGAGTCCAGCAAATGGCAAACACCACCACAAGAGTCGTGATGATCTTAAGAAGCCTCTTTTTCTTTTGGTCTTCTTTGCGAAGGTTGTTGAAGTGGCGTGTGACGGTGCAGCCGATGAAGCAGTAGAAGATGGTCATGGCCAGGAAAGGCAGGAGGAAGCCCAGCGCAGAGGAGGACAGGCTAAGTCCTGCAATCCAAAGGTACTCGTGCCTCTGGTTCATGGTTACTAAGCTGAAGTCCATGGCACACGTGGTCCGGTTGCTGTTCTGATCATCCACCGTGGTGCGAAAGAGCAGCGTGGGAACAGCCAGGAGGCCGGACAGGAACCAGATGGCTCCCAGAGAGGCCAGCATGGTGCCCCGCGACCTTAGCCTGCTGCTGGACAGCGAATGCACGATAGCCAAGTAACGGTCAAAGCTCAGACAGGTGAGGCAGAAGACGCTGGCATACATGTTGACCAGAACCACATAGCTGCTGATTTTGCAGAGAGCGACGCCAAAGGGCCAGTGGTAGCCCAGCGCCGTGTACACGGCCCACAGAGGAAGGGTCACCACGAAGGTGAGGTCAGCCAGGGCAAGGTTTCCAATGTAGACGTCTGCAGCACGGCGCTTGGATTTGGACCTCCACACCGTGAAGATGACCACTCCATTCCCTGACAGGCCCAGGATGAAGATGAGCATGTAGAGAACTGGGATGAGGGAGTAAGAAGGCTCCCACTCAGAGAAGTCACAGGCAGTCTCATTGTAATCATAATAATCATAGTTATCAACATATTCCGCAGTGCTGGTCTCCATGCTGAAGAGGAAGTGAAGGTTCTGTTTTTCCAAACAATCCTCAGTTTCAGGTGGAAACAGAACAGGTTTGAGTCCAAAAAGGTTCCAGAGCAACGTGTGGTGAGCAGGATTCGTGAGGACACAGACTGACTGACTGTTGGTGCTGTCTGCCTTTTTAAACTCGGCCCTCCACTCCCCTGGTTCCCTCTCAGGACGACCCCCTCCTCCTCTCCTTACCCCAGTAAAACCAGCTCACTTCTCCCCTCCCTCTCTTTCCCTCCTCCTCCTCTCTCACCTCCTCTGGCAGCAGCTCAGCCCCAAGGATGAGCCTAAAACCAACTGATAACTTCTATTTGTACATTAATGAAGTAATGAAGTAAGAGTTAGGAGGGAGAATATCTTGACTTATTTTATTTTCCAAACACAGGCATCTCAATAATAACAAAACATGTTGCAATACATTGTTTTGTCTTTGAGGACACCATCTGTTTAGTTTCAGGCCTGTCATCAGAAGAACTATATTTCAGTTGAGTAATAATATAGTTTTGTTGAAATAAGACCTTTATCCTTTAATAACAAGGAACACTCTGAACATGATAAGAGCAACGCTGGTTACAATCTGACCCCACACGCAGGAAGGTTGTTGGTTTCATCTCTGATGGCCTGTCCTCAAAAGTGCATTTCTATTACGTGGGAGCAGCATAGCTTTATTCAACACAATTTCAATTTCAATTTAATTAAACTGTTTTGCGGCGGATGACAAAAGACCTACGACCTGGTAAAGGACTGCATAAAAATAAAAAAAACCTGATGAATGTAAAGCTTTTTTGTAAAAACATGAAATATATTCAATTAGAAATGTTCTATACCACTTTAAAAAAATGAGTACAACAAACTACTGTAATAATTAAACAACAACTAAGAAACACTAAATAGTAAAATCACAACTAGATGTAAACAATGTGGACTGACTGCAATTTCTATATATTTCTTAAACAATCTCCCTTTAAACACTTGGACAGTTGGAGTATTCCTCCAAGTTTTTTTCTTTTTTACTATAGGACAAGTCTGGACATTTTCACTTCTCTCGTTTACCATCACAATCACGGTACTTCATTTTAAAAGGCTGTGAAATAAGCATGACACCAGAATGTAATGCATTAAGGCTGATTTGACTTATTTAAGTGACATTTTAACAAAGACTTTGGCTGTAGGCCTAGTTCAAATATTCAAAATACACATGTTTATGTATGTGTGATGATAGTAGTTTAAAACGGCAAATAATTGCAAGAAATATGATTAAATGTCAACAAGCTTCCCAAGTCTGTGGGAATATCTCAGGTCTGATCATCTATTTCCATAATAAAGGATGACGCAAACACACCAGTCAGACAGGGAATGTGCTTGTTGTTCAAACTTGAAGTCTTTCTCTAGAAATATTTTTGCTTTGACATGATCATTGAAGTCTGTATTGTAGTCAGTCAGTGCTTTTTAAGAGGAAATCAAAGCACTGTGCTCAAATTGTTCTTTTTAGATGTTTGAAATCTCAATAAACTCTAATTTCATTAAACCCAGAGATACATTTTAAATATTCTCCACCTCTAAAACAACATTGCTGATCACATCATTGAATGCCAAAATAAAAACAAAAAGTGGAGGACATTCCTGAGATATGCTAACAATGTTTACAGCACATGTACTTTCTGTTTTCTGGCCTCCTAGTGATGATGGGAAAAATGTGCTTATTAAATCCTCTGTACAGTCTATCTGCTGACTTTAAAAATGTCTGTGATTAAAAGAAGACGCCTTTCAATCACAGTTTATCAGCCTGCAGTGAGTGACTACTGGGACTGTGCTGCACACCAAGCACTGCTATAAAAGTCCAACATGGTGCTCTAGCCATGGCAAACACTGAGTTTCATCATATTTCCAAAATTTGCTTAAAGCAGGTTTTTATTCTGCAGTTTTTATCCGAGGCTGACAGTAAAAAAGACAGTCAAACCTTCAAGTAGCAACAAATCCACAGACAGACTCACACACTCTCACACCAGGTGTGTCGCACCTCTGTCACATCCCCCCAGGAGGGGATTTGGCGCCTGCTGCTCTCAGGCTTGGCATCCTTTACTCAAATAAATTAGCAAATTAAAGAAAATAAAGAAGCACAGATAAGGAACAGATGGTCAGATTAGACCATCAACTTTGAATTTTACTGAGGACTTTCCACACTTGGAAATCAAAGTCTTCAGAGGTTTCAAGATAACGTCCTAATCCTGACCGAAACATGAGAGGAGGACCATCAGCTCCTTGTCAAAGACTTTCTTCGGCAATAAATGAAAAGTTTAAACTGAAATCCAAATTTTCTTTTTGTATTTAAAAAAAAAAAAAAAAAAAAAAAAATTAATAATAATAATAATAATAATAATAATAATAATAATAATAATAATTATTATTATTATTATTATTATTATTATTATTGTTATTGTTATTATTATTTATTTATTTATTTTTTTAAACACAGCTACTGTATGTCTGAGGGTTCTCTGTCTTCAGTCCTGGACCACACATGTGTCTGCCACAGCTGTGTGGCTGCTTTTGATCTGCTGCTGAAATGACCCTACACTGCTGTGCATTGGACTGCTGCAGCCTCACGCAGAGCGTCACAGGGCTTCTGCAGAGACAAAATACAGCAGCAGGCGCATTTAAATTGGACAAAGGTGGTGCAAAACATCTGCATCATTTTATGAGACGAAAGAACAACAATATGTTAGTCACCAAAAAAAATCAAGCCTGCATATTACAGCCTACAGATAAATGCCACTAATTTAAACTTTCATACAGACGAAACATCCAGTTGTTTGACATCAAAGTGGTTCAAAGTCATATCTGATGAATCCTATACTCTGATTTAACATTAAAAATAAAATTACAAAAAGACGAAATCATGGGAAAAAATGGATAAATATAGGACAGAATGGCAAACGTTTCGGGGTGTACCCTGCAGGGGCTACTGCCCCTCGAGACAGGACAAAGTCCCAATGGACGAAAATTCAACCACTTATCAGAAGAATTGACCAAATTCCAGACTTGTATATAAAAATATTAAGTATTAACACTAATTTTATTTAAAAAAAATAAAATAAAATCATGTTTTGAGTGATGTGTTGACATTTAATTAATAGAAGAAATAATATACAAACTGGAATTTTGTCAGTTTTTTTCTAATAAACCAAAATCATTTTAGACAAATCTAAAGACTCTCTGACTTCACATCCTGACTGTGGACTTTGTGTGAAATAAAAAAAAAATACTTAAAAAAATAAATAAAACCAAAACATGTGACTCATTAGATTCATTTTTTATACATTTTAATTAAACATTATGTAAACATTATTTATTTTTACAATTTGGTTTACTCATGCAGAGGAACAAAGCCTGTGTGAAATATGATACTGTGGGCTTTATGGGTCATCATACCAGAGTGCGAGGTAAAGGTTTCCACAAATTGCCAATGCATCATGAGGTTTACATCACTTAAAACTTAAAAAAAGAGGGAGTGTGTGATATTTATCTTTATAAGTGGAGCCAATAAAAGGGGACTGAGGGGGCCGTTAGGGTGAACCCGTGTCAGCTTTACTCAGACAAGATAGGAGGTGAAAATGGTGTCATCTTTGACCTCAGGTTTGTTTGAAGTGTAAGAAATTGTTGGCAACACTAAGATCTCCCTGCTTTGATTAGTAGCCAATATAACAGACCCCAGGCCGTAGAAGAACTGGCTGTTGCACTCAGCCTGCACTCGAGGGTCCATAACGTCACTGCTGGTAGACTTTGTGAGACAGAAAACAAAATGTAACATGAGACAAAAATGTGTTTCTATTGCTATTCTACAGAATACCATTCCTAAACAGCGGTGAGCCTCAACATCAGATCTTTCACACGAGGCTGCTAAGTGCCGTCTCTGCTGTGTCAGACGATGTTGCACCCCTGTGCCGCTGAGCCAGCTCTGGGTTTGCTGATTCAGTGTCGTTTATCAAAGGATCAGAGGCTGGTGGATGTCACTGTTTCATTTACTCCTGCGTGTGTGTTTGTTTTCAGCGGTATAGTAAAAATGGAGCAAAATAAACCTGGAAAGCACATTAATCTCCACTGGCTACACATCTATACAGCATGTCTGAATATCTGGGATTTTTATGGCCCTAACTTTTTCTGAGCAAATAATTGGGCTCCTTTAGTGTTCGGGCACATTGACTGTGTTACTGTGCTCTAACCAATAATATCTCCCTGGTCTGTAAATACATCAGTTTTCAGGACAATTTAATTAAAAGTACACCTGAACTGTCAGTCATCTATTGGCATGGCTATAGCTTGCTCATTCACCAAAAACCTTTTTGCCAAATTAAGGCCATCCAATCCTTCTAGCAAAACGAATTTTGAGCAACTATCATTTTGAAACTTTCTGACCAAACTTCTGAGGTGGCAAAGAAACCATTTGTCTTTGTTGCAGCTGTGAGCTGCTACGTATGAGCTAGCTGCTAAACAATACTATAACAGACCAAAGTCTCGAGCCAGTGCAATGCAATGCAACTGTTTTTTTTTTTTTTGTTGCCTTTTTAGCCTCCATCCGAAACACATTGATTTTGAAAGTTGTGTCACGCAGCAAGAAAAAAATGCAGTCATGGTTATTTTTGTGCCAGGGTGACGTTTCCCCGTGAGATCGTGTTGACCAGCTACCAGCCTTGCACTGCTCTGACGTACTTAGCAAGTGACAAATGTCCGTTGTTGCTGGCCAACAGCCAGCTGTTAAACAGGAAAAAAAATTCCTGAATTTTGAGGAAAAATGCACTGTGTGCATTTTTCGTGACATTAAGAGCCGCAACATAGCACCTAAAAGCACATTTAAATGAAAACTGCACATGAATCAATGCACGTCTTTCTGCCATTTTTGTCGATAATCAGACAAAGGGAAGACAAAGGGAACATTGTTGTATGTACTGCTGCCTACGCCTCAGAATTATTACTGCAGGTTGTGTTTAAAAGTAAAGCAGTTCAAGAGTGACGTAGGAAGCGTGCCATGTACTTTTTTTTTAGAAAGCCAAAGGTTGGGCTTCAATGATCAGGTGAAAGATATCAGAGAATATATTTGGCATGTTTCATTAGTTAGTAGGCCTACTGTACACAAACAGGCAAGAGTTATGGGATGCGAAAAAAAACAACATATGCAATTAAGAGAAGCTAGTTACTGTATACAGTAGCTATATGTGATACACAAAAAGCCAAGTCAGTGATTAAAATTCCCCAAATCTTGTGAACTCATCAGAGAACAATGCTAAAAAAACACAAGTCCTTCCTAACTTTCAAAGCCTGCTATAAACTGTAAGATCTTAAATCATCTGCAGATCACAAACAGCTATCTGGCTCCTCCATCTTTCTATACTTGACCTCAAAACTGAGCAGAATGAAGACCTCCGCCCAAACATACGACATGTTTCTGCTGATAAGGCAGCTCCATTGTTTTGTATTCATCCCACTCAGTATTATTCTCTTAATGAGCAACCCACCTGTTGAGTGTTTCATTAGGAAGCTATTACACTTCCTCAATTCAACCGCACACAATTGGTATAACAGATTCCATTTTGATTTCTATTTTTTGTTTCAGTTAGTTAGTTTCTCTGGACTATTTATTTTTCATTGTGCTCGATAACCTTTATACGTGACTGGTAACCTGCTTTTCCTGTAATAACCTTCATATTGTGCTGTGTCTTGCACCCACACTCTGCTATCCCAAGGCCACTTTAACTTTAACTGCTAGCTAACTATACTGAGTTTAAAGCCAATGCTGTCTCAGTGTATGTGTGGATTTTCCCCCATGGCAAGGTGACTTAATAAATACTGGTACAAGAAAAAAATATGAATGAAAGTTCAATTTTTCCTTATTAGAAATGTACAGTAAGCACATAGAAGTGGATTATTGATCAATCAAAAAAAAAAAAAACAGTCATCAAATGCCACATATGGGTTAGCTTTGGATAATGTGATGCTTTGGACAAAGTTCTGCTGGAAAGAGTTGTTTTCCACCAACAATGTGAATGTTACTTTGACACATAGCATTTACTGCAGCTCAGCATTCCAGACCATGTACGCCTACCACTGGAAACTCGTCTGTCTTTGATGGTCCTAGCCTCATTTATGATAACATGTCCAGGAAACAACAATTGTTAAGCAACATTTTAAATAACTTAATCATTCTGACTTCATGTCGCCAACTTCATGCCCCCCCCCCCCCCCCCCCCCCCCCTCCCCCCCCCCCCATACAAGCACATAAACAAGGATAAAATGCGGTCCACGTCTCAAAAGGTCAGGCTAGTGTTGGATGCTGAGACGGACGCCACATGGTCCTCAGGTCATTGCTAAAGAATTTATTATATTATATTGAATGTGCATCAAAGCCCAGTTTTCCATGAATGGGCTGATTGGAGGGAGGGCTTATCTGGAGCAGAAGTCGTACTGTCTGCTCTGGAGACAGTTGGCTTTGGCATTCATATCAAAACCCAAACATGGTGCAGCCGGAGCCAAACTGTAGGCAGGTTTGAGAACTGATGATTGTTGATGAACCAGAAAAAAGGTTTTTCCGTTTGTTTGCCTTTTATCTTCCTCCCTTAATGAACGTCTGCCATGAAATCAACATGCACTGATTTTAATCCACAGCATTCTGATTCATATAACTTGCTCATGCATGTGGAAGGAAAATCATGTCCATCATAGGGTTATTTTTTAACAACAGATGACTTTCTTCAATAAATAATTCACCACACAGCAGACCTGCTTATGATAGATGGTTGGAAAACTTTAGATATAAATTTGCCAGATTTATGTCACAATTAAACTACATCACATTTCTGAAGTTAATAGTGCTGTGATTTATACTCTGGGTCAGAGTGAGCCTATTTAGGGTTACAGGTTAATAGTGGGAACGTATTGTTATCGATGTGTTGACAGCTAAAACCATAACTTATGAGATCAATGCTTACAGCACTAATGTGTACAGCTTGAGCAATAGTTAATAGCAAAAACTGAGGATTATCTTTATCAGCCCCCAAAATTGTATCTTGTGTGCTGTTTTACCTAAATGTATATGGTTTTGTGCAACTACAACATTTAAATTTGCACATTAAATGTCTTTTTTTAAGCACCCGAAAAACGAGAATAACACCCTTTAATGGCAAAAGATTTGGCGTCTGTGATGTGTATTTTTCAGAAAATATGCTGTGTTGAAACATTGTTTGACTCTCCATCTTCATGTGGATGTAGCTTAATGGCAAACAATAATAACTGTCTATAATTTCCAGTTCTTCCATCTCCAGTCGCTCTGTGAGGAGCAACAGGGTCACAAGGTGTTTCCCTCTATTTCTTCTTGGGACTGCAGACCACCCTCACACCCCTCACTACACTGTGTGTGTGTGTGTGTGTGCGTGCGTGTGTGTACACAACAGGATGTGCTATATTGGGACAGTTGAGATGCTTCTCCTGTTTTAGGGCTTCCTAAATGCAGCTGTTTATTTTGCAGCTGGCATGATATAAATGGGCATCTGGATTTTGGGCAGCATCTGCCTCACAGCAAGAAGGTTGAATATCCAAACGTTGGTGGCCATGATCGTCCTGTACAGGGATAGATGGATCTTCCTGATTGTGCCTGTGGTGCCCTCCAGACACACTAACATCTCATTTCCTTCTAAAGTCCACAAACATGCATGTTGTGATTTAAGTCACAGAATCCACCATATAGTGAATGTGTGTGTGAGGGCCCTGTGATTGTCTGTTTTTTGTGACTTAGCTGGAAAAAAAAACACTAGAAGTCTTTTCCTGTGGAGACGGATAAATTGATGATATGAATTATTTCAGCCAAAAGAGTGTTTTTTCCCCCACAAATTAGACAAAGTACAGTAGTTGACGGGAAAACTTTGAATGGAGTTGGAGTGTCGGAGTAAAACCTTGAAGGTAGGGTGTGAAACAACAGCCCAGGAGAAAATAAAGAAGCTGCAGAGTGAGTCTAATGAAAAAGCAGATGTAATGAAAGAAGTCAAGGAACAAGTTGATAAGAGGGTACGCCTGCAGTTTTCTCTGTGCAGCAGACTTAATAACAGGGATTAGGATCCATGGGGACTGCTGGGATCTCCTGGCTCAAACAGACCCCAGCCCGGCCCTCCCATCATCCCAGGAGGCCTGCGGGAATCTGACTCCATTTGGCCAAAATCTCCTGACAAAACAAGAACCCTGTGGCTCAATTAAGAGGAAATTAGCCTTTTCTACCTCCTCTACCTCAACAACTTCACTGCATGAGTGGTGTTAGTGTTAATGTGATATTCAAAATCAATTACCTGGGCTGCGTGTGACACTAATGCAGGTTAATTATGTATTTTTACATTCTTGGAATTATTTTTCTTTATAATGGAGTACCTGGATCCTGTAATCAATCACTACTATATTTATTTATAGTCTTGATATGATTATTGCCTGTTTTCTTTGAAACTAGAAAAACAGAAACCTGACCCCTGCAGCCTGTTTGGAGAGGTTACAGTGACCTGCAATAGAAACACGTTGCTTTACAAACATTCACTTTAAGGTCCTACAGAGCCTAAGCAGAACATTTCTGAAAAATGTGAACATTTCTGTGAACCATGAGAAAAAGCACAGTACAGTATAACCCTGGCTAGGTTTAGTGAACAAAATACTTATGTGCTTAACATTTAACCCCATAAAAGAGTCATTTTAGACTGAAAGATTTAGTCATTGCAGGTAGGATAATAAAGCCACAGGGGTTGACCGCTCAAAACAAGGTGCTGAAAGTCTGGCCAATGTGTGGAACCCGTCCAAGTAAAACCTCCTGCAAGAAAAACTTTAAAAAAGGATGCCTGTTGTGTGTCTCAACGCACAAGTGCGCCAGGATTATTGTACGCTATTTATGTCTGAAATAAGATCCATTATCAACATTGCTTTAGGTTGGACTCATGTGTTTTCATGTTGTGATCGCAGGGGTGTTGAAGTGATTTTAGTTCAGGGGCCAAATACGGATAAGTTTCATTTCAAGTGGGCCGCAGAGGTGGTAAGTACAGTATGTAAGTAGAGTATATAAGGCACCAACAATATCCAAGCAATTGGTGATGTTTAGGTAGTGACTATATTTATTTAATTTGGGGGAATCTTGTCAAATCAATTGAGGATTGTGCAGGATTTTGGAAAAATAAAGTTTCTTTCAACAATTTGAGAGTAGAAATGACTTCCATCGTGTTATATGAGCATGGGAAAACTGAACCTCTGCAAATATTGTAGAGTTTCATTGAATTTGCAATACATTCAATGAAACTCTACTTGAATAATTGTAAAGTTCTACTTCCAAATAAATCTGTTAAAATTTTATGCTTTTTTTAAAGTGTATTATTTTGAATGGATGCCAATATTTATGTTGGGATATGATATCGTGATTTAAAATTATTCCCAATTTCTGTTTAATTTCAATAAACAATTCCCATAAAAAGTTTCTATTTTTTAATATTGCCAAAATTCCTAAGCTTAGGTTCCACGCAACCCTACTGATAAATCCACAACTAAAGTATTTGGTCATTTACACTGTTTTCTCAGCCATTTTTACTTTCCCTTCCGATTTTAATGTTTTAAAGGACCGAATTTGGCCCACGGGCCTTGAGTTTGATATGTGTTGTAAAGTGAAAAGTTACGACATGCATTCTAAAACCGCTCCTTTTAAAAGTAGTTTGTCTGATGTTAATAATGCAGGCTATGTACAGTGTGCTGTGCTGTTAGCACGTTATGGTGGTCATTAACCTTCGCTTCATTCTGTAGGAGCAGTTCTATGCATTCCTGCCAGCGGTGAAACAGCAAAGTGTGGAGACAGCGTGTCGGAGGCTGCTCTGTCTCACCCCCATCTGTCAGCTGTTTGACCAACAGCAACAAACGATAAATCAGTCACATCTAAGATCAAGCCTTCTCCTGTTCACAGCAAACTAACCAAAGGGTGTTTGAGTGTGTGAGCGCTCACCACCATCGTGTCATTCCTTCATCTTTGTCCTGCAGCACAGGTCGACTGAACGGAGCTGCAACATGTCCACAGTTTTATTTGCATCTATTTCAATGTTTTTTACTACTTGATATATTGAAATAATTTCTGTTCCTCTTTAATCTTTATTGTATTTACGTTACATACTGAAAATTAGTTTTATTATTTGGTTCTGAGTTAAACTGTTGTGACGAGACAGTCAGTCAGAAACATGGTGCAACACTTTCTCAGTTTAGCAACTTTAAAAAAAAATGACAACCTCTTAAAGGAGTCGAACAGTAAAGTGAACTTTAACACTCTGTTGACAGCTTTGATGTGCAATCACAAGGCGAGAGGAGGGGAGGGACATGCAGGAGTAAAAAACATCCTCCAGCTCTGCCCTAATTATTCCAGCATCTGTTCTGCTGTTACTATCACCCAGACAGGCTGAAAACAACACAGAACACACATTCAGAGTTTCCACTCGCTTCATTTCCTTTAATCAAGCTGCCCTCGCTGTGACTGATTGCCAGAGCAGACCTTGGCCTTGTTTCGCCTGTCGCTCAATCTCTGCTGACTTTTCAAGTTTCCCCTTAAAAACATGATTTCCTCCTCGACAACAGCCACCAGAGAATTACAATACAACATTAAAACTAATGGTTTTCATCATGCAATGGGAGTGGAGAAGGGATGGGAACTTACATGCTGGGTGGGACGGGGCAAGAGGAGCTGATTGTGTTTGAATGATGGTCCCAGGCCAGAGTGTGTGAATGAAAGGGGACCAACTGGTTGTGGAACGTGGCCTTCCCATTATACGCGTACTTCAGGTTTCTAAAAGAGGAAGCGGGACACTGTTAAAACACAAAAGGTCCAGATGTGAGGCCCCATGAAACACATCTCAATGTCTGCACCGTGTTGAATGCTGACAAATTGGCCTTTAATGATCCCTTAACAGGCTAAAGTCAATGTCAAAGCCATGTGTCGGCCTGCTTAGAGCCAGTGTGGGACAGCCAGCTGCCTCGGAAAAGACACCGGGACTCTAAGAAAATATTTGGACAAAGCCCTGCACTATTTCACCTCTCAGAATGGGCCCATCCACTTACTGTGTACTAGATACATGTTACTGTACTTCACCTTTATCAAATATTAAGAGCTTTCTGACACTGCGTATAAGGATTTGGTAATAATTCACGTGTTATAATGTAAATTAAAAATGTACTCGCATTAATTTATTCTTGTTTTTAAGTCTTAATTTGGTTCACACTGTTAAAAAAGCTAAAACCTCTGGGTTTTATGTCAATGGGTATTATTTTAAGGTGTGCTCCTAAGTGTCAGAGATGCAAGCATATTTATCAGCAGACTGCTATAACGATCTGTGAGCCATCCAGTTATAATAAAACAGCTGCAGACCACATCTCTCACTGTGACCACAATAGACACCAATGCTGTCATGTGCATTAAGCTTGGTTTCATCACCTGGCTTTGGGAGAATCTATGTAGCCATGTAATTTATGGCTTCCATATGCCGAAAACACTGCTATAGAGTCTCCATATACAAGCTCTTTTATTCAACGTAATCTATTTGAGATTTCTACAAACAGTTCAGCAGCACTCTTTAGCTCCATATACAGTAGATTCATTTGTAGCCTGTGACATAAAGGAAAGCGTGACATTTTGCATTAGCCACGACTGGAGCTACAGTATGCAAACTTTACTTCTGAGCTTCTTTGGAAGAATCCAAACTCTATGGATTATTTTACACTGTGAAATATGACACAAAGAAATAACAGCCTTTACACGGGTGTCATGTGTTATGTTGTGGTATGTGCACTAGTGCATTACTGTCAAAGGTTACTCTTTGGCTGTTTTACAATAGTCTGTGGCACGCGTCTCATTAAGATTTATTTGGTTTGCTTTGCTTTCACAATTGTACCATTATAATCTAAAGTCACAGAGTTACAATAGCTGATTGGATCTGGCAGTCAAAACAAGTGCTGACCAGGATGATGCAGTGACATATTTGCGCGTCTCAAATTTTCCATTATATTTAGAAACTCTAAACCACATCTCAATATTGGGTGTCTTTTAGTAGTTGCATTTGGATTTGTTGTCTCTCTTTAGAAGTATTCTCATCAGTCTCTTGATAAAGAGGAACGTAAAAGTGTGCTCTAATGAAACATGTTGGCATGTTTTTTATGATTATATAACCCTAAAAAAGCCTTTTTAACAACAGTCCCTCTGAGCACCTCAGATCTTTTCAAAAGGTAAAAGAGTTGTTCGGAGATTCTGTTTTGCCACAAATACTTTATAAAGAAGTTCTGCAAGAGAAACGAATGGTGAAGCTAGAATAAAATATTTTGCAATGCCAGAAACTACGGTACATTGTGCTTCGGTGAAACACAGAAGCTAAGCTTTAGTTTACTTGCTTCAGTGAATGGTTTACTTGCTAGCTAATCACGTTCACATTTTATAAAACAAACTTGTGTCCATACCTCCTGTATTAATTAATTTAGCAAACTGTCTGTTCTTTGGAAATGACCAAACAAGACTGATAATAGGTTTGAGACACATCATCGCATGAAGCTTTTGGTTCATCACAGACATCCGTTTCTGAACTTTACCACTGCTCTGTGATCAGCAGAAGATCCATCACACCCCCTCCATCGCTCTTTTCAGCTGCTGCCATCAGGCAGATAATACAAAGTTCCTCTGGTTCGGAAAAACATTTACAAATGCACCTTCATCTCCTCCGCAATAACTGCTCTGAACAACATGAGTTAGCCATTACATTACAAAAAATTTTATTTGTTATTTTCGATCTATCTATCTATCTATCTATCTATCTATCTATCTATCTATCTATCTATCTATCTATCTATCTATCTATCTATCTATCTATCTATCTATCTATCTATCTATCCATCCATCCATCCATCCATCCATCCATCCATCCATCCATCCATCTATCTGAGTCCGATGCTCTTCTAAGGAGGCATGGTACAGTAACAGATATCACAACTGCCATTCAAACATTTTAAAAAATCCACATTTAAGCTGATATCCAGAGTTTCTGAGAGAACGTCTCGATGTCCCGCCCTCAACAGCTTCACTTCCTCCAATGCCTCTGTCAATCTACCAGAAGCCACACCTGAGCCACGGTCAGGTGGTAGTGGGTCGTCTTCTGATCGAGAGATTGGGGGTTCGATCCCAGTACCTGACTATGTGTCGAAGTGTCCTTGGGCAAGACACTGAACCCTAAGTTGCTCCCAGTGGTCAACTAGTGCCTTGCATGGCAGTCCTGTCCCATTGGTGTGTGAATGTGAGAGTGAATGGGTGAATGAGCTGATATGTAAAGCGCTTTGAGACTGCTTCAGTGTGGTGATAAAGCTCTATATAAATCAAGTCCATTTTTTTAGTCCATTTACCTCTACATTTGTGCACGCGCATCGCGGAACATAACAAAGCCGCATTGGGCTGCATTGATATAGGTCTATGGGTCATAGTTATTCTTTTAGCAATGGACATTTGTGAGGTAAGAGCCAAAATCATATTTACCTGTTTGGTGTTGTGACGCGTGGCTTTGTTTGCGTGCACAGTTCCGGTGGGACTTACATACATTAATGTATATGAATGACCACCAGCAGTAGACCATAGTAAAAGACTAGTTAGGTATTTTTTCACTTTTCAAAAGAATAATACATAAACATATATTCTCAGATTCCGGATATCAACTTTAACGTCACAGCCTTTACAGGTTATCACTAGTTTTTGAGTAAAAATTAATAGTAAATTGTTAGATGTTCTGAATGTAACGCGTGAGGACATTAACTGAAAAATCTTGTAAACCTTTAGGCATTAATCATTTCACCTGAACTAACAAAGGTTCATCCAGGGAACAAATAGGCCTAAATACTGTTCCCAGTTTCACCTTTTGATGTCTTAACATCCACATCAGAGCTAGGAGAGAGTGTTTACGTTGAGCTACAAAGGAGGAGACATTGGAAGCGACAATACTAAAACAGGAAAAGCAGTCTGCACTGCCCATCATTTCCAGCTGACACCGTGAGCTTATGATATATGTAGAGGTTAAGCTGTGTGTTAGCTACGCCGGCTCTGCTCTTCCTGTCTTTGTTGTTCTTTGTTTAGGATGGTATGTCCCAATTAAAGATTGCTGCCCTCGGCTGTTGTTTGTGAACATTGCCCCTCAGGCCTGTCATCCAAACTCCTAGCCTCTTACATCTCAATGTCGTCGAGAAACACTTATCTATTTGTAAAAGGAACAAGGTTGAGGTGGGCTCACCCCTGCGGGCCTTCAGGATTAGGGTTGAGGGAGCAAGTCCAAACCTGCTCATTTACCTTTGTTTCAGCATGAATGCATACACCATTGTGGACCACTGGTTTTTACCTCTAGTATAGCTAACCTGGAGGCACTAGACTCAAAGAATTAGTGATTTACAAAAAAACGCAATGATGATAAATTGAAGTGTAAAACTTGTAATTGGAACTCTCCATATCTAAGGCCCAGAGGCTTGATTTTTCACGTCTACATCTTCATGGGTCCATGCAAAGGACAAAAGACTTCTTGACAGAAAGATCAAGGTCAGAGAGTTGATGAAAAGAGAAGGGAAAAGAGGACAGACAGGATCTTTTTAGGGATAATCGCTGCAGCATAAACGTGGAGTGACAGGCTTTCACGTGTCCAAAGACTGATAGCTCTTAACATTCCTGCTCAGTAGAAACACAAGTCTTTTCATATGAATGGCGACTCGTCACTCGCACATTCTGACTTTCCGGGAGGTGGGAAGGATTTACAGAAGGATTTGTCTCGCTGGAGACAAGTCTCACCTGTCACAGGTAGAAAAGCCCTTTGGCCAGAACATAAAGTGCACAACAAAGTTTGAGAATATAAACACATGCAAGAAGGAATACAAAAGGGAAACACACACACACACCCTGCATTACTCATAGTAACATATTTACTTGTGGCACTGGCAGACAAGGAAGTATCAGTTCATCCATAATGCAGTAAGATCTCTAGTTCTTTTCTATTTAAAATGTTATAATGATAATGAATCCTGCATAATTTGTGGTCCTCTTACCAATAGCACCATAAAGGTTAGATAGCATCAGTTTCAGATGTTTTTTTTGGGACAAAACTTAACACATTGGGTGGTTATTGAGTTAATTTTAGCACAAACAAAATCTCAAATTTTTCAGAAAGTTTTGTGAAAAGTATCTAGATAAAGTCGTTCTCGCCCAACTGTTGGTTTGTTAAAAATATAGATCCATGTAGGTTCACATCAATGATATTTAGTACAATATAAACAGTAAATTTTGATTTTTTTCTTCCATTTCAGATATTGTTTTATTTACTATTATTTATTTATTTTTTTACTTTTACCTATAGTTTATATACAATTTGAATTGAAACTACACTTTATAATATTTTTGTTAGCAAACAAAGCTCTTAATAATCAAGTTCCTGTATACCTCAAACATTTTCGCATTTTTACACTTACAAGGACATTTTAGAGGTGTGGGCAAATGGTGCCAATGGTGGTGAGATGGTGAAATAATGCCAAATTAATCTTGTACATTTAGGGGCGGAGTCACTAAATGTTTAGGGGTATTAAAACGTAAACATCACTCCAAGTGCTAATAAGGGATACAAACTCCAGGGAACCAGGACTTGCCGTCTTCTGCGCGTCACAATGCACCCTCAATCCCTTTAGTGTGTTTCCCTCTGATTAATATGTAAAGTAGGCGGATCTCATAAGAGGCACAAAAAATGGGAGGAGGAAATGCAAATAAATTCATGCAGTGCAATTCATCAAATCTGGAACTGTTTGCGGTGATTGTTTTAGCACTGGACTGACAAGCAGGTGCAAACACACACGCAGAGATCCGCTGGAGTAAATATTGACAGAAAACATAGCGGAGATGGAAAAAAATGCTCCAGTTAACCTTTCTAGTAAAAGAAAATAATTTCAATAAAACAAAAGTCAATATTTAACAGCCACTGAATAAAAAATGCAGAGTAAAGTGTGTGTGAGGGAGAGAAAAAGCTGCACACCCGTTGTTTATTTAGTTTTCTACATTATTAAATGTTTGTGCAGCAGACAGAGAAGTCCATCTGCCTCCAATTTAACTTCCTTAAATGTCATTGTGTGCTTCTGTGCACTCACCTCTCGACATTGAACGAGCAAAATGCTCATTTAAATAGGGCGGTCTCCACCACTTCTGCATGTGCACTAATTGCTGCAATCTTAGTGAATTCCTTGCAGCAGGTAAAGAAACTGCATCACCAAAGGATATTGGAACGCAACTGGTTTACCACCCTTTATTTCAGAGCTTCATTTCAGTTCTACAGATGTGTTGCTTTAGTGAGCTATTAGGCCTACTGGATGTTTATATTACATTTAGTGAAATGTACTTACAAATTTAGGGCAAGTTATTAGGATAAATAATTATTTCATCCTGACAGATAGGAGTGTTGGGAACCTACAAGCTACCGCCCCAACAAAGTATCAAAGTATCAAAAGGGAACAAGGCCTTCTGTGAAGGTATCACATGATCTTTAATGGAGCTGGAATTTTAAACATGACATCCCGCATGCTACTCATCCCTCTCCATATGTGTTGGACTTCATCTCAAACTTCATAGATTGGACTGATGGTGTCCTTCTGTGTTTACAGGACTGTTTCTGCAGACTCGGCCACTTCCAGGTTGGCCATGATCTCGGGACACACTGGTGCTGTGGACAGGCAGGCCTGCAGGCATGGTGCCAGGACACATCGTGTAGGAAGCATCCTCGTCACCGACCGCTAGGTTTGACTGATAACACAACACACAGGTCCACTGCCTTTTCATAAATAATAAAAGTTATGTAACAGTCTCTTCTTTGGTCCCTTTTCTCTCCGACACTATGCCACACATGCTATGGAGGCTATGTTGGTATTTAACAAGTTTTGTCTGCAGGTTAAACCTATAGCAGACCCACTCTGACAGCATGCTTCTCTCCTCTTGGCCTCTACCTTCAGATCAGACCACTCTGCCACATTTTACTCAGTGGCACTCACAGATTATTCACAGCAGTAACAACGTGCTGTCACCAACTTGCTTTTCTTTTACAAGTGATGCTATGAGTGAGCACAAGACGCCACTAGATAGCAGAGGATAAAGGCTTAATCTTACCGTCTGTTTGTTTGACCAGTAAACAGTGCTGGACATTGTCTATTGATAATTTGTTTTTTTTCCTATAACATCACTGACGTCATTTTCTGTGCAGTAACCCAGATGTGCGGCCATGTTGGAGGTAAGTGGAGGTGTAGTTTACGATGGATAAATCAGATAATAGCTCCTCAAAATGCATTATAGATGCAAAGGCATACAGGGCAGGACTTGGTCGGCAGGAAAGGGCACGATATTTGGAAAAGATACGGTTTATTGGTGGTGCAGATCCATACGAGTCAGCTCCCTCGTCTTGGATCAATGACGACCTGGAGAGTCTGCCGTCTATTAAGTATCCTGGTATCGTCAACTACCTGGATTTCACCAAGCCCATACACAGCAGAAGACCTTAAATCTTATAGAAGTTTGGAGGTCGGCTGCGGCTGTAGAGGCTTGAAATAACAACACTGTATATCGGCAGATAACTCAGTCAATTCTAATAATTTTACAGTGAACCTGCAGCGTAGTTACTCTAAAATAGTATACGACTGCCAGGCAATCTTAGATTTAGGCAAATCAAGCAGTTATAGTCCGTCAGATGCGACTACTCTGGACTTCTTACGGAACCTCGGTTTGCTATGCTGGCTACATCCAGCGGCCTGTGAAGCAGCGGAGCCTCGTACTAGCTGTGTAGATGTATGCGGTGTGATCAGAAGCAGGAGCGTGGATGCAGAGCGGGAATGCAGAGCGGGGTTAGAAACCAAGCTAAAAGCTAATCCTCACAGAAATCCGCTTCCTTCCATCCTGCGTTCTAATGTCTGCTCCCTGGAGAACAAACTGCACTACCTGAAGCTGGATTTAAATGCAAGATGGAAGATGAGGGACACTATATTTCTCACAGAAACGTGGCTGAAACCATCCGTTCCAGATGAGGCGGTTGGCATTGAAGGGGCTAACACTGTTTCAGTTGGACAGGAGCAGTGAGCTGGTCTCATGTCACTGCTCTCCTGATGTAGAACTATTGACTATAAAATGCAGACATTGCTCTCTCTGATTTGTTATTCGTTTTTTAAGTCTATAATTTTGGTGTAATTAGCCTTTCTTTTTTTTTGTCTCAATATACCCCATTATTTTTAAATGGTAAAATATGGGAAAGCTTGATATGAAACATATTTTAATAATTGTTAACTACATATGTGGAGAAGTATACATAGAACTGTAACATGGTTCACAAGTTTTGCATTAAATTATAATTTACAAATTCTATAGAATTTACATGGCAATTACAATTACAAAGTCAATTCTCTGAACTCAATTACAATTAAATTACAATTACGACTGCAATAGATTTTTTTCACATTACAATTACAATTATAACTAGAACTGCAAGCAGTTATGAAGGGGGGCCAAGGCTTCCCGCTCAACTCGGCCATGGAAGTACGTCATGAAGGATGACGGGCCCATTATAGCGCCACCTAGTGGCACAGTTTTAGGTATGGGTGGTCTATGTGCTCATCTATATATCCTGTACATTTCACAGCCCTCAACATAATACTTGAGGGCTGTATTAAGTATTGTTGCTAAGTATTGTTGTTTGTGTTGTAATAAGACACGCCCACTTTTACCAATTGTGAATAACTTTGAGATATAGCCTCAGGAGCAACCCACCAAATTTAGTAAAAATTGGTCTTGCCATTTAAGAGATATACATTTCCCATATTTGCAGTGCCCCATAGTAGCCAACATTATTCAAATTTGGCTCATACCCCCACAGTCACATGCCAACCAAGGATCTCAGATTTGGTGTTGTTAGCATTTATTTTGACCGAGATATGCAACAGTTATGCATTTTTATAGCTTGCTCGAAAAGTTTACTTTAATTAATAATTTGCGCATTTTTTGCTCGAACAAAATTCTTTACTCAACTTTAGATCAGGCCCAACTGAAGACTCTATGTGCCAAGTTTCACGCTGATTGGATAAAACCCTAAGGAGGAGTTCGAAAAAGTAGGTTTTTGATGTGTAGTGACTTACAAAAAGAGTGGGCGTGGCCTATGTTAGAAGATGCAACTCTATTTAGGGAACACGTGCGTGGATCTAAAGTTTATGAAGATGTGATTTAAAATGTGAAAGTTACAGGTCAAAATGCGTTTGCACCCACTATAGCGCCACCTAGTGGTGCACTTTTTGATGTGGGTGATCTGAGTGCTCTTCTGTATATACCCTGTTAATTTCACAGCCCTCAACATAATACTTGAGCAGAATTAAATGTTAAATGCAATTAACTTTGAGATATGGCCTCAGCAGCAACCCAAGGTCATACCCATCAAATTTGTTTAAAATAGGTCTTGCCATTTAAGAGATATACATTTTCCATATTTGTAGCGCCCCCTAGAGGCCTACATAATTCAAATTTGGCTCATACCCCCACAGTCACATGCCAACCAAGGATCTCAGATTTGGTGTTGTTAGCATTTACTTTGATCGTGATATGCAACACTTTGTGTTTTTATAGCGAGCTAGAAAAATGTACTCGTTAATAAGTTGCGCATATTTTGACTGAACAAAATTCTTTACTCAACTTTAGATCAGGTCCAACTGAAGACTCGACGTGCCAAGTTTCACGCTGATTGGAAAAAACCACAAGGAGGAGTTCGAAAAATAAGTTTTTTCCAGTTTTCACGATTTTGCACTGACACAATCATCGGCGGAAATGGGCGTGGCCCAGCCCAGGTGATTCAGTGCTATTCAGGGAATCTGTGGATATGAGGTTTTTGAATCAAATCAAATAAACTTCATTCATTCGTTAAGAACTTTATTTACAGAGAAAGCGCCAGTGCAGGAACAATAAAACACAGCACATATCCATTCACACATTCACATTCTGCTGTTTATGAGTTCCCTAATGAATAGATTAAAAAACAACAAGAGATTAAAAACAAATAGGCCAAAAATGATGGTCCTCAACTACAGATTTTGTGCTGCAATCACCTGTTTAACAGGCAGATTGAGGTGGAGAGGAAGCTGGAGCTGGCCATCTTTGTCCTCAGTGGGAGCGACCTGTACCTGCGCCCTGAAGGCAGCAGAGTGTAGTGAGGGTGCAGGGTGTGTGACGGACCAGTGGGTGCCTTTCCTCAGGACTCTGTTGTTGTGGATGGTAGTGAGTAACTGCGGTTCCTGACCAATGATTTTTCTGCTGATTTTATTTAGAGTGTTGCTGTGAGTGACAGTGAGTGAACCAAACCAGGCGGTGATGTTGAATGTGTGGACGGATTCAATGAAACATTTATAGAAAACAGTGAGAATAGATCGGTGAACCTGAAGTTTGTGGAGCTTACGGAGAAAAAAGAGGCGCTGTTGACATTTTGAAAAAAAATGTTTAGTGTTGAGTTGAAATGTAAGTTTATGCTCAATTATGGAGCCAATATATTTATATGAGGTGACCTTTTCGATTATTTCATTGTGACTGTGAGTGGTGGTGTGGTGGAGTGGCCCTGGTGGAAGTGAATGACCATTACTTTGGTCTGAGATAGCACCTGGTCCTGAGAACCGCGTATGCACATACACGGTCCCCTGGCCCCGCGGGCTTGGCCCCCTGATTACACCATAATTGTAATTAATGATCAACAGTGTTAGGAGTAACTAGTGATTTTTGTAATATATTACAGAAATATATTCTTTTTTGAAGTAACTCAGTAGTGTAACTCATTACAAAAGTGAAAAGTGGCAATATATTACTAGTTACAATTAAAGTAACTGAAGTTATATGCATATTTAATGTAAGTGCATATTTGCTTTGTTTTCTCACTGTTTGAGGAAAAAAAGATGATCGTTATAGTTAAATATAACTTATGGGGAACAAAAAAAGAGCTTTCTGCTCCTGAAACAGCAGAAGTATTTGAAACAAAACTTAGAGCGATGTTATTTGAACACTATCAGTGTGATATAATTAGTGTTCTGGACAAAAAGTAACTCAAAGTAGTGTAACTCAGTTACATTTTAAAAACAGTAATATTGTAATAGAAATATATTACATTTTTATACCAGTAACTAGTAATATAAATATATTACAAGTTTTGAGTAACTTACCCAACACTGATTATCAATTACGCAATTACAATTATAATTGACCCCAACCATGAAATAAACTGATAAAATAAATAAATAAATAAATAAATACCAATAAAAATATCAGGTTTTAAATATCATTCAGACCACATGGTGGGGATACTTTGATAATTGACATGGTTCAAAAGTGGACTCTCTAAAATGATCTCAGTGTATGCCTGTAGCATCTGCTTGGTTAAAGATATAAACATTTTGAGTGATTTTGTGTAAAACTGCCCTCGTGACCTATAGAAATATAACAGTAAAAACAAAATGAAATAAAATAAAATCAATTAGATATATAGCAGTAAAAACTGTGAGAAATCAGCAAGTCTTGTTTTCCCAAACAAAGTCCTGGTTGTATTTAAACCTTCCACTACTGTATTGTTTAGAGATGTCACTTGGCAGCAGGCCTGTAAATAATACTTTATTGTGCTTAGTGAAAAGTGGACAGCCCGCTGGTTTTCCTTGCTGAAAATGAGAGAGAATCCAATTGTTTTCCGTCTTCCTCTCCCTCTCCCTCTGTGGCTATCAGCAGGTCTCTAGAGAAGTGCTGGTTTCCGTAAATGTGATGGGGAGATGTTTCCTGTGGCAGGTCTGTCTACTGCTGATTAGAGCCTATCCATCAGTTTGGACCTCCTCGGAGCGGGAGGGAGGGCTTTGGTCAAATCTGTCCCCAAGTCTCAAGCAGTCCTTCAAGAAGTAGAAACAAGGTGGCAAAAGATCTGCACCTGGTTCTGCTCTGTAAAGGCCTTCAATTCCTCACATTTGTTTAGAGTGAGACAAGTCACTCACTAATTTACTTTAAAGTTTATCAACTGCTGTCCATGCACATGTATTCTCTCCCACTGTTACAACTGATCAATAATTGATTAAATCAATACAAGTCAAACCGAATGCTTATAATAACATAACCCAATCTAATATACATAGTTTATCTGTGTTTGCTTTGTTACCCAGCTTTAGATTAGCAATACATATTTGAGACTTCTGTACAAATCAAATGCAGCTCATGTGGCATGACAAATTCTTTTTAATGTTTTTTTGTGGTGACAGAAAAAAAATTTAAATGAATGAAGAAAATCCCAACCTCTTATTAGACAAACACACAAAATACTAATCTCATGAATAGATATAAAACATTGGATGAGCAGAGTAAACCGATCGACACGTAGTTATCTCTCAGCTGTTTGCTGCCACTGCAGCTAATTTGACAGAGCTGGAAGCGAGGGAGGGGTGTGAGTTTTATTTACATTTTAATTTGATTTTCAATTTTTTTTTTAATGCCTACATGAATGAGTACAGACAACATAAGCCATGGTTTTAATTAGAAAGGTGCCCTGCGATGAACTGGTGCCCCATCTAGGGTGTACCCCCACCTAATGCCCAATGAGTGCTGGAGATAGGTACCAGCAGACCCCTGTGACCCTGAAAAAAGGAGCAAGTGGGTCAGAAAATGGATGGATGGAAATTAGAAAGGGGAGAGAACAATTCACCAATAAAAAAAGAATTTTTCTGCATAATATGAAAATGTTTTATCAATTTAGAACCTACAGTAACATTTGTGAAATAACACACACACACACACACACATACACACACACGATAGGTTTTATGGTTTAGAGTCGCTGCCCTGACGTTCAAAGAGGTCAGAAGGGCTTTAGTTTCTGCTTTACAGACATGATCATTCATCAGCTGAGACCTGGAGGTGCTGATTGCTCTGCAAAGCTCTGCAATGATTTCTCGCCCTCTGTGGAGCCCTTTCGCACTTGTGGATAATGCACCCACAATAGCAGGATGACTACAATCTAAAAAGAGGCTGTGGTCTGCGTGGCCCCTGACTGGGAGCAGACATGTTGTCCCGGGTCCTCATCACTTTCTTTGGCCTTCAGTGTAAAGAATAAACAGGAGGTAGTGAAGTATCCTCCCCGGGCAGGCGGAGGAAACCACAGAGGGCGTGAAGGCTGAACTCTACCATGGTCAGTCGGTCGAATTGTTGAGTCTGAGAAACTCTGCTATGCCTTGGCTCCATTGTGCTGGATATTGTTTGCAGGTATGTGGTAAAACAATTGTTCACACATGTATGAAAGCCTCACCCGTTGTTGGAGTGAAGTTCACCAGTTAACATGGCTGTCTCAGCTGCTCAGGCTATTAACTCTGCTGTGATATATTGTGCTTGCACATAGAAAAATATCAGTGGATTCTTTTCAGGTTTATTTTCATAACACTGTGCAACTCATCAGAATTTAATCAATTATTCAGATGTAAGGTACTTAGTAAAAAAGTGTTAAAAAATTACTCATTTCAACACAAACTGGCTTGTTTTCAAGCAAAAATCAGATCAAACTCATAGGAAAGAAAGATTGTCAAATTTATGCTGCACTTTGACTTATAGGACATGCAGGCGTTTAGGGGCCCCTTGCAGGCATGCTTTTGTACGGATGTAACATTCCTCAGAGAGCAGTTAAGTGACGAGGCAGCGCTGACTGCGTTCACCTCGACCTGTCAGAATCTTATACCTGAGGCCGACTTAGACAATGCTCAGGTCAGCAGGTCAACGCTGCAGAGCATTACTCAGACATGACCTCTGACCATGACAGAACTTTTTCAATGACACCAATAAAAACATCCTCCAATTATCAGCAATCAATTGAGCAGGGATGTAGTAGACTAGCATTTGAAATTTAAAAAAGGACAAATTTTTATAAAATACCAAATGATGTTACAGTGGCCACGGTTACATGATGTTTTTTAATTCAGAATTAGTTACTCCGAATTAAATCATTCGGATTTAAAGTGTTCTGCTTTGTGTACATGGAAATAGTCATTCCGAATTGAGTTTTACATGGAAAACCGGTATATTCAATTCTGCTTTAGGTCTGGGGGTTGTAATGGCTCTGATGGGACAGGGGGAGAACGTGACATATCACGTCTATCAGGAAAACACACATCAAACCTTTTAATGTCAGCTATAACACAGAAGACCACACATGAGAACTGTTTTTACCTTTATTTTGATTGTAGTTTTGAAGCAGCAGCTCAACAATAACACATGGTTTCAGTTTGGACCGGAGAGCGGATGGAGATAGGAACTAATCACTGGTAAATAAAGCCCAGTAAAAAACAATCACCAGGAATAAATATTTACTCCCTGGTAAAGACAGTAGATCTAACAACAGGTAAATTGATTAACTTGGTGATATTACAGCCTGTGAATGCAGTACGGGGACGCATTTACTCCATCGCTGGGTCTTAGTGCCAGCCGTCCAATGATGCCTGTTCCGTTTACCGAGGTCTGTGTGTGTTTAATAAGTCTGTGTGTGTCCGTGTGAATATCCATGTTTACGCTTCCGTCCATCTTTTCATTATATCCATATCTTCTTAGGCTCTTATTAAATAATTAGTCTCAGCTTGAGTCCGGGCGGCCATCCTGGATTATCGTCACTAGTGCGTCATCGCGGCAAGTTGCGCATATGCAGAAAGGCCGGAATTAACTTTAAGGGGAATTAAGTGTTTACAAGGTAGAGGAATTAACTAATTCGGAATTAAAATCGGAATAAACCAGCTACCTAATTCAAATTTAAGTTTTAATTCAGAATAAAATTTGCATTAGGAAAGGTCAGTTTAAGGAGGATTTTTTTATTCTGTTTTAAAGAGGAATTAAAGCCCCCATGTAAATGTAAGCCAGGACATGTTGAAACATTACATGAAGGAAGGACCAGGAAAACACCAATGTGAGGAAGACACAAAAGCTTTGCTTTCATTTTTTTCACAAATTATATGAACACATTTTCAACACTTTGAGCCTGATTTACTAAGATCTGAAATAAAGGGTGCTAAATAAAAAGCACACACACATAGGTTGCATGTGGTTGTTCACCTTTTGGAGGTGATTTACTAAGATTGCCAAGGCAAATTATAACAGGTGCAAAAGGGGTTAAGCCATCTCATTTGATTAAGGGATTTGCACTCATGTGAGAGCAATACTTCTCATGTTGAGCAGCAGAGTGACACAGTAGTACGTGCAATTGGACTTTGCATGTGCTGTCAAGTTAGCGCACATTTTTAGTCAATCTGGCCCTATGTGAGTGTCCTGAGTGATAGATTCCTTTCAGGTCTTATTATCTGTAAAATGAGCTCCTTGTCAGTTCTGTTGCTGAGCCACACTTAAATTGTACTCCAATGTTCACAGTTAGATAGAGATTATTTATTCATCCTGCAGTGGGGAAATTTACTGACATGACATAGCTCACGATTTATAGAAGGTGCAATAAAAAAGACAACAGAAGGCAACACACAGAAAAACCCGAAAGACACTCGAAAAATAGTCCAATGAAGACAAAATGAAATAAAAAATAAAATAATAGAAGCTATACATACAATATAATATATATATAAATATGAATAGAAAAATATAAATAGAAAAAATAATCTGAAAATAATAAAGGATAACAGATACAGTATATACATATTAACAGGCGGGGGCAAGGAGGTATATATACATATTTACAGACAGTAGTATAATGCCTTGAGTTGTCTGAGTTGGGTTACATGCTTTTCAATATTATTAACTATTAAGGAAAAAACCCAACAAAAGCTACCATTCCATTGTCTGCTTAGAAACTTTAACCAATAAGAGCTTCTGGTTATCTTCCACATTAAGTGTGTTATAGCTGCAGAGCAAGAGACCAAACCCCTCTGCGTTTTGTTAAATACGTTTTATTATTAAAAGTTTACTTTCATTTTTTCTCAAACTGGTTAATACTGTGTTGAGTACTGCATGTTGGTCCTTGTCCATCTTTGCTTCTTGAGAGTTTTTATTTTAGGTAACACGGTAGTTTGATCTTTGTATTACTATCTCTATCTGAGGGATGGTTTTAATAATAACAACATATTATTATTATTATGCATTATCAAGTGCCTTTTTAGTATTTCTTTAATTTTTTTCTAATTGAGTGATAAACTTTCCAAATGTGTTCAGGTTGAACATTTTTGTTCATATTCTTAGCATGTGCAGCAATAATGCAACGCGAGCAGTTGTTAATCCTGATGTAGCAACAAAGGGCACAACCACATTTGAACAAACCTGACCAATATTCCTGCTGTGCACATTCCACATCAGGAGTAGATTTGAATGACTCCAAGATTTCAGTGAGTTATTGCCAAATTATTGCCTGCGCAGATTTGTTTTTTTGGTATTAATTATTTAACATTTACTTACAAAATAAAAAAAAATGTATGCAATGAATCTCAAAAGCTATTAGTTCACACATAAGTGCGAAAAACTCAATTTGTTAAAAGGAAAAAGAAAAAGTCATAAAAGTAATGGAATAAGGACCATGACAGCTGTTGCTAAAACTTAATTCCCTCCTTCAAGTGGTTGTTTTTAGGTAACCTGTGTAAAAACACACAACATCCTTGTAGTGTCAGGAGATCAATGAAGGCAGCAGGGTTTGTTCTCTGGGGAGACATGGCAGTCTGTTGCAAATTTTATGGCAATCTATTCTACAGTTGTTGAGATATTTCAGCCTGCAGAGGTTCACTGACCAGCTCTGCTCTGATGTCCCTGGAGCATCGCTGCTATCAGGTCGGAAATTGCTGTGGAATGTCCTCTATGCAGAACTTCACATTATCAGACTAAATTCTTGGCCTCATTCTCTTCTAAATGCATAACATCTTCTAACCCAGCAAGCCTTTCACCTCCACCCTGGATTTGAGTTCACAAAGCCAGACAAACTCAATGCTGCATGGTTGAGTTGGTTTGGGAGTTATTATGAAGAAGAGTAGAGTAATGACATGCTGCTTCTTTGGCAGTAGAGAAATGGACAGGGGAGCGAGGGTTCTTCCAGGTGCAGTTTTAAAAAGGGAAATGAGAGGCCCGCTCGGAGAGATTTATGGGCCTCATAGTAAATTTCACAGGAAGGATTACAGCATTGTATTGTAAGTACGGCTGTAGTAGAGGTGGAAGAGGCAGCGTGGGGACACGTGTGTTAATAGCCTGGTCATCATGGTTAGTATTGTTCTGCAGACTCCTCTTCAGATCTGATGCAGGTCTCAGAGGCAGACACTGATTTCCTTTTCTTCTATACAGCTGCTGCCTGCCATTATCCACAGCCTGTGAACTCCTAGTCAGCTGCCTTTGGAGATCAAGCCACACACCATGAAACAGTTTACTTAGACTTTAAAACTTGACACTGGTGAATCCTAAAGCATATTAACTGTTCTAGGCTTCGTTTGCCCAAAAAGTCAACTGTTTGTACCTGTGAAGACGCAATCTAAGCCCATCAGGGAGGCAAATTGCACTTCAAAATTTTTCCTAGGTCTCGGACCGGATGCAAGTGAAGTAATAAAAAACACCATAAAACATTTTTAAAAGACTCATTGACATAAAGCAGTGAGGAGGGGCAGTTGAGTGTATGTTTGAAGATATTGACCGGAAAAACAAGGTTTAAACATGAGAGCCTTGAGAGCTGCTGTTAAATCAAGGTGATAAAACTATCAGCGGTTCTCTACCATTCGGAACTTGATTTGTGTTTGTTTGCGTTTACAGCACACTTTTTGAATCACTCCAAAGTGAGAGGAAAAAACCCATTGGTCACAGAGCTGCAAAAGCATAAAGAAGAACAGAGTGAGATAAAGCACATCGGTGACTCAATCAATAGAGCAATGTGTCTGGTTTCTCTGCAGTTGGAATAGCTTAGGGAGAACTGGGCACTTTTCAACCACCAATTTAAATCTAAGTAGTACCGGTAACTGTTTACTGATCGACTCTAGATTTTTGATCACTTAGGTAAACTTTCCAGGGAAACTAAGCCTTGAGTGCTTAAAATGCTTTAGGATTCACCTGCCCTTAGAGTTTCAGGCGGTCTAATGGTAGCTCTCTGCATAGCACTGCAAGGCTCGTGCAGAGATCGGTTTTCAACTGCTCGGATTGTACCCTCAGGTTTCACATTCAAGTATTTTTTTAAATTATATATTGATTCTTCCCATGAATAACAGTGAGGAGATTTTCCACATTTCTCTCATTCCATGTCAACGTCTATCTGGCCTGGATGGATGGACAGGCCAAATTCCCCTACTAACAAGCACCACCAGGCCAGGAAGGAAGTCTACTGACTCTCAGAGGAATGCTTTATCAGAGCGTGCACTGCAGCCAGCATGCAATCAGCTGCAAATGTACATTTGATCAAAAATGCTGCTAATGCAAGCTTTTGTGTGCAATGCATAATGCTAACCTTTTGCTAAATTTAGCTTCAGATTCTGACAACTAAGCCGTTTTATATATTGTATTATTCAAGATTTATAACATTAACACAAAACCAAACACAAGGGCCCATTGTACAAAATAAACATCAAAATGACATTATTTCATAAATCAATCAAAGCTGAGCCTGTCAGTCACCTATCCCTACCATTAGTAAGAACAACAAATGAGTAAACAGCAATGGGACAGAGGATGGTAGATGGTTGGAAAACTATTCCAAACAGCTTCTAGTAATTGCACAGCAAATTCACACTTTTTTTTTTTGGTTCAGGAGTGAGTTATCAGGTTCCATGTGCTCTGCCTATTTGAGCAAAGGCCATAATGATGGTATATACAGTGGAGTGACTTTACGTTGGCTGGCTTGGGGGGGATTGAGACCTGCACAGCCTTGTGCAATAATCATTGTGAGGATGATGAATGATGAGTGGTAGCTTTGAAAGCATGATATTTGCCAATAATGTTGTGTTATGTTAGTTAGACCACATGCAGTGAAACACTTCAGAGAGTCTGTCCAACACAGATCTTGAGATGCTGCTTTTAGGACACAATGTACAAATTAAACATGCAATATCTTTGAATGGTTATAATAACAACAAGAAGACATAGTCATCAACATCCCCCGCCAGATTGGTTCTCATCATAACTCACAACCTTTTCCTAAATGTCCTAAATATAAGAACTTAGATGTAATACATAAGAAAATATTATCACATCAGAATATAAAACTACTAACTATCTTAAACGGTTTCTGTGAAAAGCTGTCCCCTTTGAAGATGCCTCGAACAGAATCCAAAAAATGGAACAAGGGCAATAACTCCTGAAAAAAATAATTGTGCGCTTCTCATTTTCAAACTCCATCAAGGTATTGATACCCTGAAGCCACGCACCTAATTTGTTTATCTTATCTTAAATGGTTTCTATGAAAAGCTGCCCCTTTGAAGATACCTCGAACATAGTAAAGAAAAATGGAACAAGTGCAATAACTCAGGAAAAAATAATTGTGCGCTTCTCATTTTCAAACTCCATCAAGGTGTTGATAACCTGAAGCCACACACTTAATTTGGTTTTCCTATCTTAAACAGTTTCTGAGAAAAGCTGTCCTCTTTAACTCGGACGGATTGACGCACGGACGGACTGAGCTCAAACCAATATCCCCCTTCCACTTTGTGGTGGGGTATAATAATCTCATGTGCATGCAAACAAATAAACAATGCTCGTAGTGAATCTGTGAACAGTTGGACTCCTCAGGACAGGATTCTTCAATCACACCATCTTCCTGTTTTCACAGGGAGTTCAAACAAGAGAAGCCTAGCAGGGTAAAGGAGAGACAAGATTATAAGAAGCCAATGTACCGTAGTCTTCTCTGTCTGATGTAGCTGAGTATGACACCAATATGAAACCATATGTGCATTTTGAAATTAAAAAAAGTCCCCAAATTTGGTATGCACCATTCTGGAGCTCAGAGGAATGATGGGTAGGCATCGTCAGATTTTGGGGTGTTTTACACATTCAAATTGATAAACAATGAGTCAGTCTAACTAGCAGCTTTGTATGTTTTTATTTGCCTTCTTCTGATTGTGCACAACCTAGAGAAACGTTTTTGACTGCTGGGTTTAACTGGAAATATGAGCAAAAGCATCCTAAGCCTAGGTAAATATAATCAACTGCTATAATGAGCACAACTTACGTCTGGGATTTGTCTGCCATACTAAAAATACTGATCAACACGTATCAACATCCTTTAAGGTTTGCTTACCCAGACTAGAGCTTTAAGTTTTTGTCCAAACCCTTGTTAAAGGTCTATTATGCACCTTTCTGACTCATCGACTGTATTCAGTGATGATCCCAGAGAAAGGAAGAATTCTTAAATTTGTTGACTATTTCAAACTCTATGGGATTTTTTTTGTCATCCTACACTGCATAAGCCTGTGGAGGGGAAAATGTTGGCTCAATTGGTAAATCGGTTTTCTTCTGTGTGATTAAGCACATTGAGGTGCACTGTGTATGAAACACCCTATAGAAATACATTCCTCTTGCTTTGCAACCTAATGTTTTGATTGCACAAACACTCTATCCAGTAACTGAAAGAAATAAGAGAAAATTGATGAAATTGAAGGGCTCAAATTTCCTCAAAATGTGTGTTGCTTCTTCATGTTGTCACTGTTGGAGTAAACGTAGGTTTGTACTGAAACAATATAAGGAAGAAAAATTATACTATAGAAGGTTCTCATGAACCATGAAGATTGTTATTGCTAATTGTTTATCTGTGTTTTGCTGGGATACACATATACATTTTCTGCTTTGACTGTAAGGAAATTCTGTCCACGTGAGATGGCTGTACTATAAGCACTGTGGAACCAATATTACAGTCTAACATTCAGCAACATCAACACTATGTATTTTTAGTCCTTTAAAACAAACAAACAAACAGATGAAGCAATGTCTATTCATTCATGGATGATTTAGTTCTTCTTACCTCCACCAAAGAGGTCATATTTCACCAGTGTTTATTTATTGGCTTATGTGTCTGTTAGCAGGATTTCATACTTAAGTACTTAACATAATTTGACAAAATTGTGCCTCAAAGATAGACCTTACGCCATGGAAGATTCCATGATGATCAAGATTAATAAACTGATATTGGATCAGTTTTTTTTTTTAAATCCTTATCACCATTAGTAGAACAGTCAAAAATGCAAATCTCGGTTCGTAATTGACCGATCTTTATGAAATTGGACTCGGTTATGTTGGGTTGGTTCCTCAATTACCCCACAGAGTGTCATACCGATTGGATCCGGAATGCGCAAATCATCGCAATTTTTCAAAAAAAAAAAAAAAAAAAAAAAAAATGGGGTTCCCATGCATTTGGACCAACTGTGTTGTTATTAATGGGGATATGCATTTTGTACAAGCCTTTAAAGTGTGAATGATCATGGTAAAAATGATCAGGATCACTGATCCAGATAACTGCCAATATCTGGTAAAGAGGAGATTTGGCGCTTGGTAACTGAGTCCAATTTCATAAAGATTGGTCAATTATGAACCGAGATTAGAATTTTTGAATGTTCAACAATGATAGGGATTTTTTAATTTTTTTTTTTTCAAACTGATCCAGTATCAGTTTATTAATCTTGACGTAAGGTCTATCTTTGAGGTACAATTTTTTCAAATTATGTTAAGTACTTAAGTATGAAATCCTGCTAACAGACAAACAAACAAATAAATAAACACCCGTGAAAATAGCCATTGCTTTAGCTCCTGTGAACAGAATGTCTTTACAGTCAAAGCAGAAAATGCATATGTAGCAAAGCAGCAAAACACAGATAAACAATTAACAGTAACAATTTTTATGGTTTGCACTCTCTGAATACTTCATCTCTGATTTTCTGTTTCCAGTTTAAGACATATTCCATCTTTTCAAAGATGGCGAGATCCTCATGGTTTGACAGAAAAACCTCTGCTTCATTTCTGAAGAATTCCTGCCAGGAGAGGTAATAAGTTAAGGCCACCTCCACTTCTAAATCGGACAACTGGCTTTTATTATATATATATAAATACATAAAAGCTCCTATAATTGTGTGCTAGGGTGCAAGTGACCCTCCAAATCAACACTGGATTATTCAGACTTAAATGAGTGTCTCAGTTTATCGCATTCTGGGTCAGAAATGAGTCCAGGACAAAAGCAAACTTTTGTGATTTGTCTCAGCAGGTCAGAGGTTGTGTTGCTGTAACTTAAGTGGGGTTTACTATAATTAAAGGAAACTTAAGTGTAGCCAATTATGTAAATCCCTTCAGGTATTAGTTCGTTTGCAGCTACTGATAATTGCTTTCTTTCACTTTGTTTTGATAAAGCAGCCCAAGCTATTATGTGTAAAAAAAAAAAAAGGTTACATTTTTTTGATAATGTATGAATGGGAATTTATACTGTTTTAAGCAGAGAATTGTGCGTTTCTGTTTTTCTTTTTAGTACATTTGTGAACATGTTGGGAAATTATTACTTATCTGACATCATAACAAAACCCATCACACAGGGAATTTAGCTGTTTTGGTTTAACTGATACTGGTGCATTCAGTGAACCTCTTGAAACCAGAAAAGCAGCCCCAAAAATGTATTTGCACATTTTTTTTTTTACCATTCATGCAAAACAAAATGTACTTTTAATAAACTCTTGTGGCTATAGCAGCTTCTCCATGAGAGAAAATTAATCCCACCAGGCCCGCTTAAGTTTAATGCCTGTAAGATGTTTGTCACCTGTTGTTCACACAGGCCAATTGGATTTACAGGCCGGTGACCCCCCCACTCTTCCTCGGCCAATGTCTTTGATGAAATATTCTGTGCGGGACCTGTCAGCTATCAGCGTGGCACAAGAGAGAGCCCCATTGTCATCTAATTACAGGCCTAGCACTCTGTGACTGGCTGAGTCAGCGCCTGTGCCACTTTGATTAAAAGTCAGCTGTGGTGTGCTTTGGTTCCTCTCCGTTCTTTCAACTGGAACCAACAGCTTGTGAATGGAGCACAATTCATTCCCAACAAAGCTTTCTTTAGCACCCTGGCCTGGGATGGACTTGACAAACATGTTCGGGAACAGTGTTCTCCCTCAGATGCGTTACAGAGAAGGATCAAACGGCCAATTTGTGATGAAATTGAGATCACCTGTGAAATCTGGAGGGGCAGACACTGAAATGCATGAGTTCATCCTCAGAGCATATGGAAACATAAGGAAACTCCCCTTAAGACCTAGTCAAGTATACAACATTAGATGTATTACCAATAAACAAACTATGTGCACATTTATTAAAAAAACACACATTTAAAGTAGTGTTTTGCACAATGCTTTAAAATATAATCTATGGAGAGCACTCATGTTTGCCAGATGTGACATGAAGTCATTCCAGTGCAGTGTTTATATTGGCTCCTACCTGATTTCTCTGATTTGCTTTTTCATTTACATTTTTTGTCGTGCTCTTTTCTGCATTTCCTAATTATTGTTTTATTTATTACAAAGGACAACACAAGAATGTGAATTGGAGCTACTTTAGATGTGTATGAAGCTGTTGTTGTGAGCTCTTGTGCATTTATACAGCCAGCATTCACTTTTACCATTTCAAAATAACTTTACCTACTTTTTTGTGTGTGTGGCAAAATGATTTTCACATATATTGTGTTGCAGAGAATGACTGTATTGTGTGCTGCTTGGCATTAAATATTTTGTTGTTATGTGACACAAGCTGTTGCTGTGCTGCACGGTAGAGCTTGAATTAAGCCCGACCTGATGGGTTGGGGCTTAATTTTGATCGCTATACCGTTATATATATATATAACATATATATATGTTTCAATTTCACTCATTGCATGTGTGTGGTTTAGTTTTGTTGCTTCGAGTTCCTCCCAAAGTTCAAAAAGCTGTCAATCATCGTTATATCTGACGAAAGATCACGTTTTTCAAACCTCAAAGCACTCGAACACAATGTAGGGTGATAATAACGAATGATCACAACAGAGTTTAAGTCTGAAAAAAAATTGACACACATCCCGTCCGTTAACATTGAGAAGGCGGGGCTTATGACCTATACTGCAGCCAGTCAGCAGGGGGAGCTCTAAAATTAAAAGCTTCACTTCCTGGGGAGCTTGTCCCATCCATTCTTTTTACAGTCTATGATCTGTACACACACAGTGAGTTCATAAGCTGAAATGTGTTACAACTGCAGGCACGCACAATCACGATGTGAAGCTCACACACAGCCTTACAGACACCACTCAGGGGCAAACAGCCTTGCTCTCCCACCACCTCCATCACACAGCAATAGGATGGACACTCACGTTCGCGCACACGCAGAGACAGACGGGAATACACTCATAGCATAGATTTGTGTTTAAATACACACAGCTTGATTAACCCTCTGATTAGCGCAGAATCAGCTCTTTATAGAAGCTCAGAGTCAAAAACATCACTGAATGAGCGCACGCAGCATAAGACTTCCTTAGTGAGGCTGTCAATCAATGCTCAGTGAGGGCTGTGATTGGAGGAAACCCTTCTCCCTCCTCTCAGCTTTTATAGGAGAGGCAGGGCCAAAATTGAGTTGTAATAGACGGCGTTCAACCCTTAGTGGCCAGTATATCTGACATTTTACAACTAAATACACAAAATTAAAATACTTTTTCTAAAAAAGAGTGAAGAGTGGTACTAGGATTAATAAACATCACTAATTAATACCCAAATACACATGTACTCAGCAGAAAAACGTAGGTTTGGGGTTTAGTTTCTCTTTAAGTTCATCAAGTAACAGCACTTATATTTATTTTTAATACATACATAATTGAATAATTTCAATATATGCTGTAATCAAATAGTGTTTGTGCAGTTTTGCTTATAGCAGAGGTAAAACTGCATGCTCCAATGCACGTTAGAGATTTTCAAGCTTTATTTATAATCTTAGTGGAACATATCTTTAATGTTTAGGTTGCTATTACTGGTTTTAGTGGTATCTTTTGGTTATCTAGTATATACAGTATATATATATATATATACTTTTTAAAAGCAAAACAAAGTAATGATGGCATGATCTTAAAAATATTATTTAAAAAGAGTTTTATAATGCTACAATGGCAGTTCTGCTGTGTCCCTCTGTTAATCTACAGTAAGGCTGTATATTGATGATGGTGGAGGACCTTTCCGGAGGGAACGCACAGGAACTCTCTTCCTATTTATTATCTTTCCTGCTGTTATCGCCGGCAGCGCCTGAATGCTCCCTGCTCTCCTTTCTAATCTCCACAGTGAACACAGCCCACAGTATGACTCCTCTGTGTAGGGGCCCCATTTGGTCTTGCTTAAAGGTCAGTGTCCTCATATTAGCCTGCAATTCATTCAAACACATTTAAATGGACCAACTGTGCCATTGGTATTAGTGTCTTAGTGCTGCTTTTAGATGCAGATAAACGAACAATCCAGGTTCTCTGACTCGCTGCTCAGTGATTTAGAGCGAGTGCTTTCCTCTCATTTGCACCAATCATGTTGTTACATTGATCATGAACTGAGGCCAGGAGCAAAGTCACATATGTAATCATGGACACGGAAAGATTTATGGTATAGCATCATGGGTTCAAACTAATTCACAGACAAAGCCCTAACCAAAGCCCAAACTCCAGATGTGCTGTGATGTGGCTTTGCTGACTCCAGTTTCAATAAAGCTATTCTGTCCCATTAAGCAATGGTTTATTTTCATTACAGTGAGAGTCAAGGCCACTAATGTGCTGCATTCAACTTAATTTAAATGTTACTGAATCACCATTGGACTAATTATACTATGAAAGAGGAGTCAGATGTAGCCACACAAATCATTAGTCATTGATTAATATTAAAAGTTGTTTTCTTTTATAATTTGTTATAGTGCACATTCCTATAGAATGCCCTGTTATATGATGACTGATAGTGTATAAAGTCATACAATTTCAGCCACATTTTTACACTACACAAAGAAACCTGTGTATTGATTAAAAAAAAAAAAAAAAATGTGTTTAGGATTATAAGTTAGAAAATTGTGAGAGTTGTCCTGCTGCTGAACCCTGAACCCAGATTTACATCACAGTGAGATGTAATCCTGTATAAAGCTAAAATATTTAGCGACTAGATCCGGCCCACAGGCTAAAATAGCAACCTGTGACCTGGACCTGTTTCTATGAGCTTTAACAAGTCTGCATTGTATTGGACTGATCCTCCTTTATTAGAGCAGAGAAGAGTTTTTCCCTCTGTTTGCGCAAGAACAGCATGCATTATTTCCATAGCTTATTGTCAATATCAGAAAAGGTCCAACTCTTGCCCTTCCATTTCAAAACAAAGCTGTGTTGTGTTCCACAGTATTGTCAGTTTGTACAACTCATCACAGTTTTAGACTCCAGGGCTGGTTCTCGTGGAAAAACTCCATCTACACATCCAAAGATCAAAACGCTGGTTAGGTTTATTGTTCCGGCTCAGATTGCTCCTCATCTGGGTTGCATATGATATGAGCTGTGAGTGGAGATCTTTAGACTTAACATGGGAATCTGTAATGTTTCATGTAAGCACAGACCCTGAAACTCTTACAGCACTCATACAACCCATCTGTTCATTCTGATTCATATGCAGTGAATCTGTCCATTAAACAAAGCAGAGACAACATGAAAGCATTGTTCATTTAATTGAAAATGCTTATACGATCATATACAAGTGCTCTGACATGTTTGACTCTCAGGGAGTTGAACATACAAGCATCCCTTAAGCCCTAAAGTAATAAAATATCATCTAAGATCACATTAATTCTAATTAATTTGGATTTTGTACAACTTATGCCTATTCATATATGAATGGATCAATCTCCTTGCAGACAGACTGAGACAACAGCAAGACACAAGGCCGTCATACTGCATCAGCAAGGTCTCTCCCAGACAAACATTTCCAAACATGTGTTTTTTAAGCTGTTTTAAAGAAGCAACGAGAAATGATAAATATGAATTCATTAAAATTAAAATTTCACATATTTTTTTATGCATGACATTGGCCTGCCTGTCTGAAGTCATTTTTAATGGTTCTATATGAGATAATCCAAAATAATCATGGTCACAAAACAGATAGAAAAGCTAATTGGAATGTATTAAAAGCCTATAATGTCAAATAATACTATCTGTGTCCCAGCACAGTTAAATGGATTACGTAATGCTATCTAGGAGTGTTCACACAGATGAAGCCCAGAGTGTTTTAACTGCTTTGTTTTCCTCAGAAATTGGGCCAATGTGAACGCGCAAATAAAGTCTAGAGCACATCAGAGGACCACATTCTACTTCAATAGAATTCACACCTCTGATGGCAAAGTGACACGCAGCAGCACGAGTAGAATAAACTAATAATAAAAACACACCATAAAACATTAAAAACAGGCCGTATACAACAGACGTAAAGCAGTGAGGAGGGGCGGGCATGTGTGGATGTTTGTGGAAACATTTACACACACTGTGTGACATAATAAGGAGAAGCAGGAGAGGAGTTCTCCTTATACTGCTTTTTACTGCTGAGACTCATATTCACACTGTAGGACCTGAGTGCTTCACAAACAAGAAGCTCTAACTTGTGTGTTTTTTTTTTCTGTCAGTTTTGATTATTTCAAAAAAAGTCCACCGTGAACACAAACTGATCCAAGCCAAAGTGATATCATTATTATTATTAATATTATTATTATTAATTGTTCTCCACCTATTTGCCCAGAGTCCAGGACTATCCATGGGTGAAAGCAGCCTGAGGCGTGTCCAGCTGTCAGCTGACCCACAAATCAGTCACACATTGGTCTTTTGGGTATTGCAGGCACAAGTATGTCACATGTTCTCACATCACAATGTTTAAGGAACTCATACTGTTTAACTTTAAGCTTTTAATGACGTAGTTTTCATGCATTTTACGAAAACTGCAATTTTTCCCTCCAAATCTGTCAACAATCATCATCCATCATGAGTCACTCCTCTGGCTTATGTTACATGCTTTGTACAGTAGGTTTATGTGGACGTTTTTCACCACTTTAATTTCATGCATTAGTGCTGAGACTATGTTGAATAGAAATGAACAATGGAAACAAACATGCTTTGAATTTTAATCTTGGTTTCCCGTCAAGATCACGGATGATAGACTTCATTGTCTAAACTTTGTTCCAGGTTGCGGCATTGCCGCAGATTTAAAGTGTATTAAAGGAACAGTGCTAAATAATCAGAGGATGTGCGTATTCATAGTACAGTGAGCCACTTTGAAGGGAAGAGGTTGAGCTGCAACCACAGACTTTGTTAGTTTAACTCCCTAAGTGTTGATGGAAAGCCCTCAGTCCAGCTGAGAGATGACAGTTTGGCTCATCAAAAAGGCTTTAGTGCTACTGCATCTCACAAAAAGCCCAAACAATGCCAGGAAGAGGCTGTCGGACCCCAGGAGATGAGCCACACACAAACATCTTCAAGCAGGAGTCATGGAGCTACGGCTGGGGGGATTCATTCATTTCCTGTTTTTACCGCCCAGCAAAGCGGGGACGAGGGCCTGCGTGTGCCAACACCGCTGATGACTCAAAACACTTTGACTGGTACTAACATAATCATTCAATAGTCCCATTATGCTGCAAATGGAAGTGAAACAGACCACACACCCTTGATTCAAATGTGCACACAGTCAGGAACATCATCATCATTAATGGTGACCAGTATGATGCAGTGGTTGTGCATCTGCAGCTAACAATGGTTTGCTAAGAGCCTCCTGATGAAGAGGACATCCTCTCCATATGGCTGAAGGAGCCTGGCTCCAATGCTAATCTGCTCCCACTGTTTATAAAATAAACAACCCACTGAACACTAACCTACTGCACAACCCTGAGCCCCCGACCCTGCATCTGGCTGACCTTTGACCTGCACTGTTTGAACTGTGGTTCCTGTCCAGTGCACTGTGATTATAGCATAAGGCTAAATCTGCACTGTAGGCACTCTTGATGTTCTGGTCGGGGGGATTACCAGAACATCCCCACAGATGTTGGCACATGTGGCCGTCGCTGTACCGACCAACGGTTACAAAAGCAACTGTGTGTTGAAGTTTTCCATTCAAAAACTGAAAAGGATTTCATGGTAAAGATTATGGTAAAAAAGTAAAGGTTAAATAAAGAGTTTAGTGCTAATCTGAGATTTACTATTTACTCTATTAATATTAAAGGGTAAAACCGAAAAGAACAAAAATTAGATATTTTAGTCACTTACACTTGAAAAATGAACATTACAGTAAATGGCGGATATTTTGAATATTTTTCCCATTTTGACAAATCTGGCACATTCTGAAAGGTGTGCGTAATGCAATTATCTTTAATTAAATACAGCAGGTTTGAAAAGGTGGGAAAAAATATTTGGGCAAGTCTATTATTGTATTATAGATTTCAAATTAGAAAATTAACATTTCAGGTGTATTATAATATTTTTGGGGAAAATGTTTTCCAAATAATGTTATTCCTATAGCAATCCAAACAATGACATTTTATTTTGTTAAAATAATCATTTATAAGAAAAAAATCATCCTTTTGAATGAAGGTTTAAAAAAAGTTGCTTTAATCATAAAGGTAATTTCAATTAAAAAAAACTTGATAAAAAAAAAAATGCAATTATTTTGAGTGTCAAATATTTATTTGTATTCAAACACTTTTTTCTTTTGATTTAAAATGTGTTTTTTGATTGAAATGACTATTTTTGAATGAAGCAACCTTTTCTTTGATTGAGTAATCAAGACACACATCTACCTCCACACTTTTGTTCCTCGCAATATTCCTACACATCCTTACATCACAGCTCTACTTATTGTTGTGCTCAAAATCAAAATGTGTCTCACTTAAGGAAAACAGACTCACTTTTTCATAACACGGCTGTCAAGACGGACACCCCACCCCTTCTCTTGCAGCGCATGCTCAGCCCAATGTTGGTGGAATGAGCCGAGATAAGCCCCTGGTCAGCCTCCATCAACACACCAGGCTTTTCCAAAGCGACTAGAGTTACAGACAGGCGCTCCTCTGGGGCTCGGTGGGAGTGGGAGTGGGACGGAGCAGCTCAGACACAACGGTAGGCTGCTAATCTGCCCCCAGCCACCCACTGATGCCCACCATCTGTGTCTGTAACTCATCACCCAGCAGCAAGGAGCCACGACCGGCACAAATGGGTAAACAAGCACCCAGAGAGGGCCGTTTAGCAGCAAACTTTATACCTTCATCAATGATTATCAGTGGTTCCACAAAAACAGCAAGGAGAGAAGCCACTGGAGTTAATGAGCAGAGATAAAGATGAGCCATCAGAGATAGTTCCGCCTGTTTTTCTCTGAAAATGTTTCATATGTGTGCATGGAAACCCAAAGCTATTGCGACATGTTTGAATACCACCAACAGGGAATGAACACACTCAAGCTCACATGTTTGAGGCGTGTCAGTGACTGCTGGTTATGCTCCATTTATTTGACAAGACTTCACAGTCATAATTGTGTTTGCCTGCAGCAGCACTGAGCCGGGGGATGTAGAGGGTTAAGAGGTCAGAAGATGGGTGCAGGGTGGGGGTGGGGGTGGTTGGGGGGGGGCTGATGCAGATTAAACATAACGCCTGGAACTCTTCAAGGAGCGTGACAGCCACACAGGTGTGCTGCACTTACCCCGTTGTAACCCCACACGCCCATCGCTTACAGCTAAAAAGCCCTGTGGGTGTAGCAGCAGGCAAGTGATTAGCCGCTACATTAGCTACACCTCACTTAGCTTTTCACCATTCACACACACATGTTTAAAGCGTACCCAACAGAGACAGGCTCATTGCTCCATTTCATCTGACAGCTAAGCTAAACGGTCCTATACTTTTATCACATTTCTGATAGGAATATTTTGCTACACAAAAAAAAACTTTTTGGATAGGAAAGAGTCAAATCTGCTTTAAATGCAGACGAGATGACGAAGTCTAATTAACTATAATAATGAGTATATGTCAAATATTTATTATCTTATTCACAAGATATTTTTCCTCTCAGTCAGATTCCATTAAGGCTGCTTACACATATCAACACAGATAAGAACAAGAGGGAGTACTCAGTATGACTAATGGCTGAGGAGTATAACAAAAATGTCTAGAATCATTATGTATCAAGCATAGAATGCAAGTTTTATGATTGGAAACATCGAAGTTGCGATAATTCCATCCATCCATTTTCTGACCCACTTTTTCCTGTTTTCAGGGAGTTGCCATAAGTGATATGACCAAATTAGAAATGAAGATACAGTAAATGATGAAGGATTCATCAACCTATCCATCAGATCATTTTCAATGATCATGTAGTTTAAGCGAACTAGATTCACATTTTTTTTACAACTAAGTATAAAGCAGATGACTTGGTAAAGTTGGCGCTTGACTTAGTTAAAAGCTGCCCACTTTTATCCAGATATAGAAATACTTCAGACAATGCCTTGGTGTCCTTGCAGCATTTCAATGGTTAAATGTTTCCATTAACTCTGTGCATCAGGTTATCTTTACAAACTTTAACAGACATGGAAGGTGTTTTGGTTTCTGACAGCAGAAACAGCAGAAACAGCAGCTCATAACACAACCAATCACTGTAGGATGCTTTCCTTTGCACAGAGATCAGCCTCAGCACGTTCAGGGTGTTTTTTTTTTGTTTTTTTACCAATCATAGCTGTTGTGTACAAAACTTAGAGAGCTTTGTGTCCAAACTGAAACTTGCTCATTCACTTTCTCTTCTGCATTGTGTTAGAGTCAGAGTAAATGTCACTGTTGCCTTAAAGGAAGTTATTTTGGACATTGTGTTCCAGTCGAATGCACCACAGAAAGCAATATGACATCATGTCACCTAAAGAAGAGGAAATACTTCATAAAAAAATCATTGACCCAAGTGAACCTCTGATAGTTTCAACTTTATTATCATTAAGCAGTTAAATAAAGGCTAGGTTATATATGAGTGTAGAGTCATGAGAGATCATCACTGATTATTGTATAACTGATGGAAAATACTGGTTTTCGATGGGCTCAAAGAAACTTTTTAGTTGTATATAATAACTAAAACAAGCCGTCATTTCTAAAGTGATAAAACACTTAGTAACAAATCTGCCCCTCCTTTAAACATCTTAAATGTTAGGTCTTTAACTTTTAGAGCTTGAAAATGAAGGTAATCACTGACAACAGTCCTCTTTTCCTTGTTACCAAAGACAATCATGCCAATCTTGTCATGATTTAGTTGAAGGAAGTTTCAACCCATCCAGCAGTTTACCTTTTCTAAGAAGTTGCACAAATTCAGACTATAGTCATCTGGGTTCAGTGAAGATTCACCTGCGTAGCTCTGATAATCAACCTTACAGTTCTGCAGGATTTGTGTTGCATTATAGAGGCTAAAGAGAAGGGGTCCCAGAACAGAGCCCTGAGGAACCCCACAGGACATTGTTAATCTGTTAGATTCAAAGTTTCAAAGTTGGTTGAAGACCAGCTTCTCAATAATTTTGGTCATGGAAGGAAGGTTGCTGATTGGTCGATAGTTAGCCAGTATAGAGGCATCCAGTGTTTCACAGCAGCTATTTACAGGGATGTTGGTAAGGTGCCTGAGCAGGTAATTATTTGACACAAATCAGTCACAATTGACTTTACAACAGTTTTAAAGAAGTTTGATCATATTATGTCAAGGTAACACATTGATGAATTTAGCTGCTGAATGGTTTTTCTATTTTTTGTAATAAACTCTAACATGATAGTTGACTCATCCCTTGTGGTTGAAGCTGTTCAAGCTGTTTGTTGTTCTGCTGGTTTATGCTGATGTTTGACCTTAATGACTGTATTTTTCCCCATTAAATTACACAGCAAATTCATTGCATTTACCAGTATTTCCAATATTTCAGGAGCCATCTGATCTGGGGGGATTTATAATCTTTTCAATCACAGAGATGAATTAATCCTGTCATTGTAAAGCAGAATTACAGATTATTCCCCCACAAATATTGAACTTGAGCTTGTTTAGACCATTAGTCAGGTTAGTTTGACCACGCTGATAATGAATTGTTTGCAACACTACATGTTATGCAAGGTATCACACAGACAAAGAAACAAAGTTGGAATAAGAAAACAAGCAAGCTTAAATTCTGATTACCTGTAAATTCCCTCTTTTTGCATTTACAGAGCTTTTAAAAATGAGTTGTTTTTTTTAAAGAAGAAATAGAAGCATGTCTGTTTTAGAGAACACACACTACAGATCAAATCATCGAAGCCCATCCATTTATCCATCTATCTTTTGGTCACTTTAACTTTGGTGTATTCATAGCTAAATTGATCCATTATCCATATTACTTTTTTGAACAAAATGATTTTAATATTTTCAACTCAAAGCCAACAACACAAGACTTTAACTGTTTAAATCATCCTTTTCAACACTGCTGTAATACTCATCTGTTCCTCAAAGCAGTGCATGTGTCCACTGGGAGCAGCTGGAATGAAGGCTGTGCAGACATTTATTTTCAAGTACTTCACAAAATGTACTCGTGACAATTCAGGGGTGTTATCATATGGTAAATCCACTAGCTAAGTATTATTCTTATGTGAATTTACTTGTAGGCCATAAATGGAAGAAAAATGATATAATATAAACAGCGTGAGTACTGCCACATGATGACAGAGTCTGCAGGCTCTGCTCCAGAACTAACCGTCATTTAGGACATACTGTGATTCTGGTGGTGTGTGTTTTAGGACACTCTGAAATAGCTCACTGGTACTAAAGGATGGAAAATATTTACAAAGCTATGTATGGAAAAGAATGGCTGTGCTTTCATTGTCATGAAACCATGGGGCCCACGTGAGGGCCTGTTATAAGGGAATGGGTTGGATCATTATTTCTAACGGTCTGCATGGACATTTATATTTCTGAGTGAGATGGATAAAAGAGAGGTCATGAACAGGGGAGGTCCAAATTGAGAAAACAACAAAGCGATGATTCAATTATCCTCCTTGGACCATGCATAGGAATCCTCCCTCTCACAGTCCTTTTCTACAATATGAAGGATGGTTTCTTATTCCCACCTACACAGATGATCAGTGTGTACTCTCATTTGTTACTGCGGCCTTTTAATTTGACCTGAGCTAACCTGTCATGCCCCATCAAACGTGGGAATCGGATACCTGTGGAACAAAGGCGCCTTTGCTTTGCGATATGCCCCGTCGCCACCACCCAGAGCCTTAACACATTGCACATGGGAGCAGAGAGAAAGTCACCCGCATCACATGAATCAAGCACTGTGACAGGGGTCCGTTGGGTCTAGGATCACACGCAAGACCACAAGTCTTTCTTTTTATCGCTCCCATCTCCCATCTCAGTTCGTTGGGGATCGGAGACACGAGAAGCCCCTCCAAAGGCATATATTTCCGTTGATGAAGAGATAAATCAGATCATTTCTGGAGTTAGGAAGGCTACACAGAGAGGGCCTTCTTGGTCAGCCTCCTTTGAGATGTAAATGGAACGGTGGCACTGAAAGAGGGCCAGGTGTCCGATGCAAAGAGGGAAAGCGTGACAGTGCATGCAATCCTCAGGGAGCAGGATCATTAACTGTGGCTGTGCCTCGTGTGGGCAAACATCAGCATATGCTGTAACGGTGTGTAATCAACACACCTGGTATGTGTGATTAATAGCTATCAACAGGTGATTTATGTCTGTCATTTAACCAACCTGGTGTGATCATTAAAAAAATAATCACATTTTCACTAAACCAATTACCATTTCTTAATTACCTATAATTCTTTAGCTGTTGTTAATGACTTCATTGAACCTGTGATGACCAAAGGTCACCAGCTACAGCTCACACCTTTGCTGCACTATTAGAAATAAATTACCCAGCTGAATGGGGTCATATAAGCAGCAATTTACAATGAACTCCTTCACGCCTGGGGAAAAATCTTCACATATCTTACACCTCAGCGTGGAGAAAAGGAGCTTTTTGCAGTTTAAACAGACAATTAAAAAAGAATAGCAACCTGTTATTAGTGGAAATGAGGAGTCAAAGGGAATGACCTCTCAGAGTGCGGGAATCAGAGTGAGCTGCACAGAAAGCCCTGGGTAAAAAAGTCAAACAGTGTTGATACATTCCTAAAATTTAACACAATGTTTCCAAGTCTGCGTTGATCCTCAGGTTACAAAACATCAAACCATGGAGTTTTTCTTATCAGAAATATGTGCTGTATGTAAGGAAGAATCTATTAGTGTACATTTGTGACTGATTTGAAGTGTTAATGCAAAAATGATTTATTTGTATCAGGAAAAAGTAGTAGGACAGTACTAAAGGTAACTGTATTGAAATTATTATTTTTTTGTCGGTCTGTTTACAGTCTATGTCTTTGTAGTGAGAGACGAGAAGCAGAGATTTGTTTAGGAATAAAAAGTTGAGCTGTTTGATAAAACAATGCCTTTTATTTGTACCTACTTTTTTTTCCCACTGCTATAGTTGATAATTAGCGTCCCCAGGAATAAGAAGGCTAAAAATGATTGATTTGAATTTTTCAATATGAAAATGTATTTTCTATTACTAATTCACATCAAGCTCATTCTGCCTGATATTTCACTCTCTGGAATGAATTACATTTTATTAATAAAGCTATGGGGGAAAAAAACTGACTTTGCTTCCAGAAATATCATCATAAAAAGCATGAAAATTATTGTTTATTATAACATCACTCTGACTGAATACACATCTGCTAACGACCAAAGATGCCTTAAAATCAGAAAGTTCAAGTTGCAAAGGTTCAAACATCAAATCTGATGATTTCTTCTATTTTCCTGGGTTTCATTTTGTTTCTACGATTTTTTTTTATTATATATTAATATATGTCAATGTTTTTAATGTGTGTTATTACTTAAGTGGAAGTTATCCCTCACTGCCACCAGATGGACTGACACTGCGTGTAAACTTTCTGATCAATCGTCATCACTTCAGGTGACACACGTCATGTGACTGAATGGCAGATACATTGATTTTTGTTATTTGACATCATGTGACTGGCTTACAGACAGTGAAGCAGAAAAGGGAGAAAGGTACACATCCCTATTATATACAATTAGAAGCATCAAGGCATCAATACTTTCTCCTCATGGAAATAAAACTAATTTTTGTTGTTTTAGTCTCAATATAACATAAAAAGCGAGTCTTGCTAATTTGTTAGTTAACTATTACTTGGGCTAATGGTCCCAACGTCAACAATATAACCTGTTTTTTGTACGCTTGACATGTGGACACTTTATAAGATGAGATATTAACTGGGACTGTTTTCATTGGATGTTATGCTGCTATCTTAATTATCTATATAGTTACAAGGTTAAATCCAACCAATAGTCATATGCAATAACTGTCCTGAAATATCCATACTCATGCTCTGTTCAATATGTCAGGCCTCTACATCAAATTCAATGCATTATTTGTCAAACATTATCCGCCATAATCGTCACATCCTTGACGTATCCGACAATATTGTTAGAAAATCGCGCACTATTCTTGGAATGTAATCCAGGCTTTAGGAAATCAATCCAACTCTGTGGTGTGTCATCAAGCTACGCTGAGTCACCCTAGTTATAACAGGTCACAGATACTCACATGAGTCGAGTCAGACCTGAAGTGGGTCTGGTCTACAATAAGAGGCCTAACTTTGTTTTGTAGTGACTATCAAACATTTTCCAAACGTTTACCTTCACATTGATAAGTAATGTTCTTCTATGTTGAGTGATTGAAAACATGTGATATCGTAGAATTTTTTATACATGCTGTGGGCTTGTCACAACACTAGTTTGGCCAAACATTAGTTACAGACATGTCACAGTTCATCTATTCCAGTGTTTATCAAATGGGGGTATGTGATGGCACTACTTGAGAGAGAGTTGTGTACATGTACTGTGTATATATATATATATATACACATATATATATACATATATATACACATACATACATATATATATACATACACACATACATACATACATAAATATATATATATATATATATATGTATGTATGTATGTATGTGCTTGTATAACCGGGCGCATATGTGTGTATATTGATATATGTCAAATTCTGTACATAACCTCGACTTTTACAACATTTATAACTTAATTGTAAATTGTGTTATATATATATATATATATATATATATATATATAGTGAAAGCCTATTTTATTTAAATCTTATTGTTTTGCACACATTTTATAACATTTAATCTGTTCATGTGTACATCGTTCTCACACTTGCTTTAGCAAAGTAAACCTGTTTTCTCATGTCAATAAAGCTGTTTTGAATTTGAGAGAGAGAGAGAGAGAGAGAGAGGAAAATTAACAAATGAAAGCATGAATAAAGATTTGTCTATTTTTAGTTCAAAATGATAATCATACTGAATATTACCAGCAACTCACAAAATGACAACAAAGACACTCAAAAATAAGAGAAAAATGCACTGAATAAGAACAAACAACAAAATACACAAAATGACACAAAAAAATCCATCAATAGAGAAAAATACTATAACCAGCGACACACAAAATGACAAAGACGCACTAAATGAGAGAAAAAATACACAAGGTCACTTCAAAATACACAAAAATAACAGAGAAACATACAAAACGACACAAGAAACAACCAATCGATACCAAACACACACACACACACACTGACAGAATGATTTAAATAATACAAACAACACACAAAAATGAGAACAAAAACACACAAAATTAGAGAAAAATATACTGAATAAAAAGAACAGACCAACAACAAAATACACTAAATACACACAGACAAAATAAAGATAGAAATTAGAACATAAACTGAAAATACAATCGTCAGTCTTGGTCCCACAACAGAAGTGATAAAAACTCTAACAGAGTTTGGACAAAGGGGGTACTTGGATATAGAAATAAGAAAAAGGGGGTACTTGAGCCATTAACTTTTGAGAAACACTGGTTTATTCTGACCATATCTAACATTCAGCTGTGTGTGGGAGTAAAGGTTACCTTTGGACAGGCTTCCAGGCAATTACACGACTAACAAGAAAAATACACATTCCGTTATAACATAAAATCAGAAACCCTCGTATTTATTTTGCATCTTTTCAAACTTATAGGTGCTATGAAACTTATAAAATCATAGCACCTGAGAAAACTCAGACAATGAGGAAGAAGAACATGAAAATCTAAATATATTATATGAGGGCCTGGAATTCCAATGCCTATCTTTTACCAAAGCAGCACCACAGCGTTCATCCACTCCATTGGTTAATGTCCACCAGTACTTGATTTACAGATGTTACATGTATAAAGACTTATTACATGGTTAACATATAACTAAACACATCTCCTTCTGCATGTTTGTGACTTTCCAGTGACTTTGACCTTGTGTGTCACAGGATTCAATCATTTTAGTTGTTTTTAGAAAGTGTGTATTTAAACAACATTCTATTGCATTATATATGTATACAGTGGGGCAAAAAAAAAATATTTGGCAGCCACCGATTGTGCAAATTTGTCCCACTTGATGAGAGGTCTGTAATTTTCATCATAGGTACACTTCAACTTTAGAGAGAGAGAATGTGGAAAAAAAAAAGTATATATATATATATATATATTTAACAATTTATTTGTATAATGGTGCATAAAATAAACAATTGTCAATAATAGAAGTTCAACTCAATACTTTCTAATGTATCCTTGGTTTGCATTGACAGAGGTTTGCACAAGCTGCAGCTGGTGTTTTGGTCCATTCTTCCATGCAGATCTACTCTAGAGCTGTGATGTTTTAGGACTTTCAACTTCAATCAATCAAGTTTTACTTCTAAAGCGCTTTACAACAACCAAAATTAAAATTGACCAAAGCGCTGTACATTATAAAAAAAAAAAGAAAAAAAAAAGGATTTTCTCGTGGGTTGTGGTCTGGAGGCATGCTAGGCCACTCCAGGACTTAAACCTTTTTAATGGCATGTGTTTGGCATCATTGTCATGCTGGAAGATCCAGCGACATTTTCATCTTCAATGATCTCACTGATGGAAGAAGGTTTTTGACCAAAATCTAACAATACATGGCCCCATTCATCCTTTCCTTAAAACAGAGTGTCGTCCTGTCCCCTTTAGAGAAAAGCAGCCTGAAAGCATAATGTTTCCACCCACATGCTTCACAGTGGGTATGGTGTTCTTGGGACGCAACTCAGCCTTCTTCCTCTCCAAACACGGCGGGCGGCGTTTATACCAAAAAGCTCTATTTTGGTCCCATCTAAAACACATTACATTCTCCCAGTCCTCCTCTGGATCATCCAGATGGTCACTGGCAAACTATAGACGGGCCTGTATGTTCTGGCTTAAACAGGGGGATCTTTCGGGCTCTGCAGGATTTTAATCGACTGTTACGTAGTGTGTTACTAATAGTAACCTTTGTTACTGGTCCCAGCTCTCTTCGGGTCATTGACCAGTTCCCCCAGTGTATTTCTGGGCTGATTCCTCATCGTTCTCAAGATCATTTGTACCCCACGAGGTGAGATCTTCCATGGAGCCCCAGGTCGAGGGAGATTGACATGTTTCTAAAAACAGCTTCAACAGTTGATCTCTTCTCACCAAGCTGCTTATCTATTGTAGATCAGTTCATCCCAGTCTTATGCAGGTGTACAATTTTGTCCTGGTGTCCTTAGACAGCTCTCTGGTCTAGGCCATGGTGGAGGTTGGAGTCTGACTGTTTGAAGGTGTGGACAGCGGTGCGTCCAAATAGTCCCTCCGTCATGGGGTTAAGGAAAAGTGTTAGCAGACTTCCTAAAGGAGCTAGGGAAAGGAAATCACGTTTGTTTTGACAATTAGAGTCACTTTCACTAGGTGACGCAATAAGCCAACGGCCGCGAAGGTTAGTGACGTCAGCCGTGGTGAAAAACTACACATTTCCAAAAATGAACTACTAAAAGCGCGTTTATAACACTTTCCGCTGATATAATCTCAAAAATCACAAGGTTTGAATGTAAATCAAAAGAAAAGAGGCTACCAGGCTAAGAGGAACAAAAGTAAAACTAATGAACGTCACAATGAGAATAGTTGCTCACACTCACCTTCATCTCACTAATATGAATTATGTTGAATAAAACATATTGTGGCTAAAAATGTCTCTGATCCCTTTTTCATGAACCACAGAGTGTCTGTTTTATGTCATCTGATAATATGGTTTACATATAATAAAATATGGGTTTTAGATTATTTAAAGTTGTTCAAGGCATATTGTTGCATTTGTAACTTACATGCTCCTTTTTGGGTCATCGTGAGTTTCCGTGAGCGCTCGGGTGTGCGTGTCCCTTTAATTGTTTTGCCGCAAGGAATTGTGGGTCAGCATTATCTTGTCTCCTTCGGTAAAGGATGCATCAGTGTTTCCTAGGCTAAAGGAGGTAAAAAAGGAAGCACTGAGCCTCTTTTTCTTAGCTTAAAGCAGGGCTCCCCAATTCTGGTCCTCAAGGACCACTATCCAGCATGTTTTAGATGTTTCCCTATTCCAACACACCTGATTGAAATGACAAGGATCGTTATCAGGCTTCTGCAGAGCTTGATGATGAGTTCATCATTTGAATCAGGTGTGTTGGAAGAGGGAAACATCTAAAACATGCTGGATAGGGGCCTTTGAGGACCAGGATTGGGGACCCCTGGCTTAAAGAGAATTTAAACGCTCTCCATCATGCCCACCACTTAAACACTTTCAGAGGTGAAGGAATTCTGGATAGGAAAGGAGATATTCGTATGTACCCCATGTGTCTTTTATACAGGTAATGGGTTCAAACAGGTGCCATTAATACAGGTAATGGGTTCAAACAGGTGCCATTAATACAGGTAATGAGTAGAGGATGGAAGAGCTTCTTAAAGTAAAAGATCTGTGAGAGCCAGAATACTTGCTTGTTTTTTAAGTGCCAAATACTTATTTCATGCAGTAATTTACAAATAAATTCTCATTCAAAGTGATTTAATGGATTTTTTTTCACTGTCTTACAGTTGAAGTGTAATTACAGCATGATGGAAATTACAGACCTCATCTTTTTAAGTGGGATAACTTGCATTCGGTGGCTGCCAAATACTTGTTTGCCCCACTGTGTGTATATATATATACAAATATAAATTGCTATTTATAATTTTATAATCAGCTCCTTTAAAAAAAGTTCCAGCTCATTCATTACTTTTTAGTGTTTCCCTTCAAAATTAGTAACTTTAATGATAACCAATGATTAATACTTAACTTGTTTAAAAGCTTGGCGAGGGGAATGATTGCCAACCTTTATTTTCTAAGACACAGTTTATATATCAAAGCATCTAATTGACTTTAATGTTTTCAAATCTAGCATTAGCTCATGCTAGATACTTTAATACATCCTTTTGTTATTGCCATATTCATTGTATTTATTAAGAGAATTGAAGTCTAACTAATTGAGGACAAGTGCAGATCATTACAACCTGTAACTTATAGATCCTGCTGTTGCTTATAATAACTTGTAGAACAGCATTTAAATAGGAAAACATTGTTTCTGAAAATAAAGTCAAAAATCAAGTTTTATTTATAGAGCAGTTAACATCAGTCTCGTCTGTGGCACATGAAAATACAGAAATGCAGTTAATGATTTATTTTAGATATAGTGTAACATCAACAAATTTAAATAACTGTATTAAAAGCATCCATCATGTTCCGACAAATAGGTGACTGTAGGCCATCTGTTGGTGAGAACAAACCATGGCACACGGTAACTGAGCAACTCCTTAAATTTGGCTTTACAAAAGATTTCTGTGCAACAAAATTAGCTCCCAACAAACCGCTTTATTAATCAGCAACTGATATCATTTACTATTATCATAGCAAAGGTTTTCTTTTTAATAATGTGGTTTAAATATTTGGCTTTTGTTTACCAAATTTAATTTTAGCATCATGCAACCAAATATTTCATTACAAACTAAACTCCTAAATGTTTGTATTTGAATGCACAGCATTATATTAAATATGTGCAAAATGAATGGAATAAGAAAGCTGCAACAATTTTACTGCATACAGGAGAGTAACTGCTAATTACATTCCTTTCTTTAAGCATTTTAACAAACATGTATTCAGCATTTGCTCGTGTCTTGTCAAAAACCTTACACCATATTATTTTGAATGAAGTTAATGAGATTTGAAGAGTAACAGGAAGGAAGATTGTCATGCTAACAACCATTGCATGTTTCTAGATTTCCCAAACATAAAGATCAAGTTAAAAGAAATGTTTTTAAAATGCTACAATATCTTAGAAAGTCCTGGATTCCCAATAATCCCTCTTGACCAAAATCAGAGGTCAGCTGGTCACTGAGAACAGCCTTGACTTACTTTGGAAACACTAGCAACAAAATATGTAAGAAAACAGACAGTGTCTTATTGGCTGCAAGTGGAAGTCTTGTAGTACCAAAAAGGAAGACAAGCACCATTAAATGATTAGTATTAACTCACTGTTGCAAATATGTGAAAGGAAGAAAAAAAAAAAAACAACCTTTAAAGGTCAACTGAGGAATGTCTGACACTTTCCTGCAGTAAAGTGAGGAGCGAACTACAAAAGAAAGGTAACCATTGCAGTCAGATTGAAGAAAAGTGACAATTAGTGCACCAGCACATCATGCAAAAATGTGCAAACAGGATGCTCTTTGAATAAATACTGAAGATAGAAGCAAACAATGTTAAAATAAAACTGATTCCTTCCAAGGTTAGAGTATTTCAAATCTCAAGTTTAGATGAAGACCTCCCAAAAAAAAAAGGCAAAACCCATGCCCGTAGTGAAGTCACAGAAATGAGAAATCCGATGCAGAATCCTCCTCAAGATCTTCATCGCCCTCTAGCGGACAAACATGAAGAATGCACAAAGAAGCTGCAGTTTTAGGCCTTCCCTGCCTTGTGCTGGGCACAGGATTATCATCATCACAAAATGAGGCACTGAATTATGCACCAAGGCAGGAATTAACCTTAAAAACCTCTCGAGATAACAATTCTTCCAGTAACATCATCTCCCTTTCACGCAGGATACTAAGACGTGGAGTGAATAGGAGCAGCATGTGTTAAAAAAGGCAACATTGGATTAACAACTAATGGCTGAAGTATCAAAGAAATGGGACACTTAATTCTACATCTTTAGTATATCCTGACTATATGAAAAGGCAAAAATGTGATAAAATAAGGAACACGTGTAGAAAATAGTTTGACAGAAGCTGAATAGTGATTTTTGCCTGTCAGAATATTTGGCAAAACAGGCTGGTTGTTGACTGGAGGGTGCTGGTGCATTGTCACACACAATAACAAAGAACAAACAAACCTGACAGTACACAAGTTATAAAAACTGGTTATGATTTGATTATGACTTTCACCCTTTTTGGGGAGAAAGTGGTCTTGAATCGATGGGTATCGAGTCTGGATTTGAACAGTGGGAGTGAGTCTATAGTTCAGCAGGTAGTGAGTTCCAGAGTTGGGGAGAATGGGAATGATACAGGAAGAGGGGACAGTAGGTGGATGGTGGCAGGTCTGAGGGTACAGAGAGACTGGCCATATGAATGAGGGGTGAGCTTATGAATGGACTGAATGCTAGCAAAAAAGACCTTGAACTTGATGCAGTCCTTGATGGGGAGTCAGTGGAGCTGCTGAAGGATGGGGTAATATGAAGGGTGGAGGGGGTTCTGGTAATGATGCAGGCAGCTGAAATGTAGACCAGTTGGATCTTATGAGGGGAAAAATGAGAAAAACCAAACCGGAGAGAGTTGCAAGAGTCAAAATGAAAAGTGGTGTAATGTGGGGGCAGTTGACATTCTTAATGTAACACCCACAGAGGAGGAAACAGAGAAATTATTTATAATGAGAGAAAAACTGTTGGTTTTTGGATAGTGTTGATTTTGTACCAATGAAGAACGTGTGCCGCGTGCACAGTTACAGGTACGTATCCTGCTCTGTGCTGCAAAGGCTTTGTTGGGACTTCTGTCGGGCACATTCTTCCAGCGAGGGAACCTCAATGGGAGCTGCTTTCTGCAGGAGAGGCCCCTCTGCTTCAGTCTGAGCCACAGTCTCTGGATCACAGCTGCTCTCTGGTGGTGGAGAAGGAGGAGGAGGTGGAGGCTCAGAAGGTGCTGGTGGAAGATCACTGGCCAGAGGGTAGGGATTAGGGATGTCTTCTTTAGGCTTGGGCTTCCTCATGCTATTCTTTATTCTGCTCTTCTTCTCCTCCTTGCCTCTCTTCTGCTGTGGAGTAGGTTGCTGCACGTCCAGTATAATAGTGGGGTTCTGCTGCAGGTCCTGACGCCTGGGAGGCTCCGTCAGCATGATGTGGCGCGCGCCATGCATTCTGGGGGGTGGCTTGAAATTGAGCTCTCCACGGTTCTTCTTCCAGCGTTTAACCTGGGAGTGATGCTCTCTTTCCACATCTCGTGCTGTCACAGGCACCTCAAGAATCTGCAACAGGAGGAAAAAAGCAAAAAGTCCCAGCCTCACTTAAACGGTCGGAATGAGGGAAGGGGCAGCAGGATCAGCTGGAAAACATGTTTTATAGGTTTTTAGCCAATGTGCACAAAATCTGAACTCTGTAAAATGCCAAATAGCCTCAGGCTGCAGTTAATTTACTGTCAGCCAGTCGTATTAGCCCCAAATCTAAAAGGAGGTATTGTTGTCGCAGAGAGAAACTTTCACAATGCTCAGCACGACAAGACAGCCAACACTTTGTTAATTACAGAATGGCTTCACTTCACTCCTAAACTCCTCCTCCATCCTTGCTGTGTTCATGAACACATTTAACAAAATATGCACAAATTAAAAAAAAACTCTTTCCCTAATTGCTTTTAGTGTGTTTGTCAAAGAAAAGTTGTAAAGACTTTCTTCAAACCCCACCATTCTGGTTACCCCAAGTCAGCTCAAAATGCCACACACAGATACTGTACTGATTTAAACAATTCTGACTCTACAAGTTAGTTTTGAGATTTGACTCTGTTTACTTTGCTCATTATCTCATGAAGAAAGTAAAAAACATTATGAAAACAACTCATCCACATGTTTTACCTCTCGGGCGAGGAAGCCCTCCTGCATGTATCGAGGTTCAATAGTCCTCAAGAGCTCCATGGTTTCATATTGGCCCTGGCACGCCTTTAACTTCTCACGGGTTCCCAACATGCACTTAAGTAGCACCAACCCAACTCGAAAGATTATCTTGACCCCTGAAAGAAATAAACAAAAACAAAAAATGGCATGTGAGTTGAAAACTGTAAAAAAAAAAAAAACAAACAGCTTTTCTACAACCAATGGAAGATGAGAGGGTACACTGCTGAACGAGGTTTCCTACCATCACAGAGAAACATGTCCCAAACACGTAGCACAGATGCCCAGGGCAGCGTTCTGGAGAAGGCACACATAAACCACTCAGTCATGTAGAGGATGGGGTCTATTTTGTGCTTCTCCAGGTGCCGGAAGGCGAGGGGCGAGACTCGTCGCAACAGTGCAAACAGGATCTCTCCATCTAACTGTATCGCTTCCTGAAAGAGAGAAATAACTATGAGCCACCTGATAATTACCATAATTATATTCTTACATGATTATTGATTTCCACTATGCTCAACCGTTTAACGATGCCTTCACAACAAAAGAATAAGCTTTGAATCTTGATTTTTACAATGTCCAAATATCACTGTTAGGTGAAGAATATCAGCACATGTATTAAACTCCAGTAGGCTGCAGACAACGAAACATGAAGTTGTGTTCATCAAATCACTGAAAACACTTGGTTCCCACATAATCTCTAATAACACACATGTCTGTTAGCTACAGAGATGCATTCCTGTCTGTGTAATCACCTGGTCCTTTGTTAACAGACCAGTTCCATCATTGTGAATTAACCCATGCTGATGTCAACATACATGCTTAATATGGATTACGCCTCACCAGGCCAGGGCTGTAGTATCCGGGAAGATACTTCTCGCAGATCTGCACCAGTCCCCAGAAAGCATCCTGTGGAAACCAATACAACTTATAGAAGAAACCACACTGTTATTTCACCCATTCGGAAGAATGAGAAATTGAGGAAAAACAACTTAAAAGAAAAAATACTTTTAAATGTAACTATTTAAATATTTCTAAACATACCACTAATAAAGATCTGCCCTCCTCTTAAAACTATACATTAGAATTGATTCTCCCATGATGGAGGAACCCAGTGTGAGACATGTTTGTTTTCTCCAACATATTAAGTGTTGTTGCAATAGTAATCCTGCCAAAACAAAGGAGAAGAAAACACCCAGGCAGCAGACCAGCAGTGAGAAGATTCCCCCTCCATATCACTACCACCTGGGAGATTCTTGTTTTACATTGCTCTGGTAATTTGGGCTGAAGGTTGTTGTTAGTATAAAAAATGCTACCTTAGTTTTCAAGACAAACCCTGCAGTTTATACTATTTGTATGTGGTACCTCAGCAGGCATGTGCATGAGCAACACTGCAGCAATAGGAGCCTGAGCCTGACAGTAACCCTCCTCTGGTTTGTAGAGAGTGTAGGCCTTCAGAACACGGAACAGGTCCTGCTGCCTGCACAGGATCCAAACGCACAACAAATACTTAATCACACAAATAAGAAAAAATCATTTGTGTGTGATGCTTCATCAAACTACACAACCTACCCATGCCCTCCACGTGACACAAACATCTCATGGAATGGAAACTGTCGATGGAGGTCTCTCTCAATGATATCAAGCCATTTGGGGTCACCAGACTGACTATCCAGTTCCTGAGCAAAAACATGAAAGAAACGGGAAGAAACCTGTGTGTGCTTTAGCCACAGCCACCGGCTGCTAAAAAAGCCACCGGCTGCTAAAAAAAAGTATATTCTCATCTTTAAAATGTCTGTTTGCAAACAAAGAGATAAAGCTGCCGCAGGTCAGAAATGTCACTAACATTTATGGAGACATTGGCTCAAACTACAGACACATGTTAAGGGGAAGTGAGAAAAGAAGTGTTACCTGAAACTTTCCTTGGTTTTGCTCTCGCTTCACCTTTCCTCCTGACAGGTAGAGCCAGGCACGACCTCGAAGAGACGGAGGAATTCCTTTCTGACAGCGCAGCCTGACCTGAGACACAACATATTTGAATAAGTCATTTGAAAATGTATTTATTACGTGAAAGATTTACATGTGAAAAGTAAAAAAAAAAAAGCTTTACATGAGAAGAAAAAACAAACTTTGACTCAACTTTGGCAAAGCACCTGTAAAGTGCAGCAGAATGCAAACATGTGTCTCATAATTCCCTTGCTCTGTCACTAACTATTCTAAACAAAATGATCGTTAGACTTGCACTTGATTGGCTTGCATGAACATTTCTGGATACTGTTATGAAAGTAAAACAGATGCTCATCCTGAGATCGAGTGGGGTTCCTAAAATGTCCCTTTTAAATTTGGGATCCCTAACAAAGTTTATGAAGCCATCGGTACGTAATCTTAGGCTACGTTCATACTGCACGTAAAAGTGGCCCATTTCTGATTTTTTGGGGTCAACTAACCAGATCCAATTTTTTTTAAAGCAGTGTGAACACCTAAATCTGGACCATATCTGAGTTTTTCAAATCAGATTTAGACCACTTTCAAATGTGGTTCTGTATCCGATAAAGATCTGATTTTTTTCAATGCGACCTTGGTGTGAACGGCCAAGGCGGATTTCATGTGTGTTTGATACGCTGACATCAATTTCTATCAGCAGCAGTAGCAGTGAGCGTAGCGCTGAAGCTGCATGCTATCCACTGCTCACCATGGAGCAGAGGATAGAAGCATCCATTGTTGCTCCAATCCCTTTTCTGCACAACAACATGGATTATCCTTAGTTTTGATACATGGATTATGTAAATAGAGCCACTGCACGCCTATTTGTGTTTGACGTTTGCATGTTACCCTGTGTGCTGACAGTTGTTCAGTTAATAAAAGCAGGCTTGCCACTAAAACAAACAAATATGTCATTTGTATGAGGAAATATAATCGGTTTTAACTATTGATTTCAGGTAGGGTTTAAAAACAAATCAGCGCCGCAAAAAAACAAAACTAGATATTTGTCTCTCTTTGTCCTCCTCTGCACCTGCCCATTCATTCTCTGGCTCCACTGCACAAAAAAATTTGAGATAAACGCAAAAATGCGCAAGCGGGTCAGTTCGGAGCCACAAACAGTTCACACTGGAGTCTGATGCAGGTCACAATATAAATGGTAATGTGAACTGTCTGAGCCAAACATCTGAATTGAGCATTAAAGCTGCAGTTTGTAACTTTTTTTGGCATAATTTGGTCAAAGATCCATAATCATCTTTGAGCATATTGTAATCTAAAGTGTTCTGAGTGGACAGTGAATCTCATCTCCTTCTCCTTTCTCTGTAAATGAAGTTTAAAAATCCAGGAGCATGGCGCTGGATGTCAGCCAATCAGAGCTATTTCTTCAAACAAGTGTGCTCTGTGGGCTGTTTTGGGTGTTTCTATTGGCTGCTCAACTGAAGTCAGGCGTGTTCAACTATCATTAGTAGTAATGTTGCACGATTAACCTTAATCGCATCGACATTCACGTTTTCACGACTGCGATAACGTAACCTCAGACGCTGAGGTTTTTTTCTTCAGTCTCCATCATTTGAGTGATATATATGTTCACCAATCAGAATCACCGAGAACCGCATTCCTGAGCTGCTGGCCAATCAGAGATGGTTACAAGACACAAGCTTGTATGCACTACAGCGAATCTGTTACCCCTCAGTTGAGTGCAACAACAACTACACTAGGGCCCTATAAAATTCACGTTAACGAAATCACGGAATCGACCAATGAAATTGGAATCTACCATTGAGCGTGGAAATGGACAGAATCAGGTTGAAACGCCGTCACCGTGAGGAAAAGCATTTGTTTTTTTTAATGGGGAATTAATACGGTGCACCATCCGCCCCCCTCCCATCCTGACCGTTTCAAACACAGTGTAATCTGCACTTAACACTGTCTAAACTGCCAAAAAACTACGCAATACATCACTGACTCCTAAATCAGAGCCGATCAGTGCCCGCTTAACTTTAACGTGTCTGTAAAGCTCCGGCCGTTTCTTATGTAGCGCTGCTGCACTCCGTGACAACATGATCAGCTCCAATCAGCTTCATCTGTGGATAAAGTTATTCTGTTGTTGTGGACGAGATCATCGATGCCAGGAATTGTAGAGTCTGAAACATTGTAGATTAATGACTTCTAATACTGTAAAATATTCTGGCCCCTAGTGGTGAAATAACTGATGCATCCTTGCATCCATTTGTTTTTGTTTAATCATTATGATCTGGAATGATGTCATCAGCATCATTTAAATTAGGTTAATTTAAATAAATAAACCTGCTCAGATTCAGTAAACCATTGAGGGGAAATCGGGTGACATTAATGCTGTTCTCATACATCTTTAAATGACATGAATAATGAACAGTACAACTTATATCTACCTTTTAATTATATATTAGTCATTATTTTAAATTACATTTTATTTTTGACCTACATTTTTGTTTAATTGAGTTTCATTTTACAGTATTTAATAACTCCTCACATGAGTTAAAAACGAATATTTTCTGAAAAAATTTATTAATATTATAATTTTAAATGGAATTTTAAAACTTTTAGGTGGAAATCATGGAATTTGGAAAAAAGAAAAAGGAATTCAAAAAAATATATAAAACGGAATTTTAAAAAAGGCATACAGTATGCATTTAACTGTATAAACTATTTGTAAAAATCGTAAATTGAATCGCGATATCTGTCAGAAAAATCGCAATTAGGTTTTTTGTCAAAATTGTGCAGTGCTAATCGGTAGTAAATATGCATTTGCGGACGTTCCAGCAGACGTCCCCATAACAGTGTTAGGAACAACAGTTACAGGGCAAATCAAGTTGAAAAAGGCAGACCAGAATAAAGTCACAAACAGTGAGGAGGAACGGATCGCTTTCGCTTTGCATCCTTGTGGATCTCCGTGACTACTGAAAGTACACCCCACACACACACTGGTGTCAGAGGGAGAGCAAGAACAGACAGGATAACTTGCATGTAAAGAAAACAGAAGCTTATTCACGGTGAATTCATTTTACAGTCTGAATACGGCCGCCGCTCAGAGCAGCTGAGATCACAGCCCCCATTGTGTGCGTTTGTTGCTGGGACGAGCCGAAGGCAGCAGCCGCTACTCGGGACAGTAACTACAGAGTAATACGTGATTTCATGTCAGTCTCTAAAACACCAGAAAAATCTCCACTAACACAAGATGAAGTCCAAGCATTTGTCACTAGTCTATATTAATTGAGAAAAATGTTGCTAAAAGCGTTCATAAAAAACACAGAGTTTCGGTTTCAAAACGGAGCAGAGAGAGGATTCTACATACTGCAGCCTTAAGGCTTGCAGTGTGAAAGAAGCCTTATGTTAATGTATAGCGGTTTTAAATTTGACAAACAAATGAACCCAGATATATAAAACAGATTTTTTACATTAAAGGCTTTTACCAAAAGTTAAGTCAAGGTGATTTTTCAGCGACTTTGAAAGGTTTACAGTATACATAATTTTACATTATCTTGATGTGTTTATGTAATTCACTGTACTCTGATGTCAGCCAGGCTTCTCTCACATGGCTTCAGGTTGCTCAAAATGCTGAATGGCTTTTAACTATAGCAACCTATGGGAACTCCAATCCTGGTTTTCCAAATATGTTTTAGTATTGATTTTAAGATTTTAATGCAGATCTTCAAAGGGCTGCCTGGGCTTGCGCCATCCATCCCATAGCTTTATATTTTCACCAGACCACTCAGATCTGCTGACCAACATCAGCTCACATGCCCCCCACCCAAACAGGATTGTGTGTTTTCTGTGGTTACATCATAGTTACAGAATAACCTTCCTCTCCATATCAGAATATTCTCAACACTGACAGTTAGGACTCATTTATTTTTATTCTTTGGCATTCGCTTCAGTCTAAGAGTTCTCCTCTTATGGCCATTGCGTGTGTTCTTTTCTTTCATTGGCCACAGTTACATGATGTTTTTTAATTCAAAATTAAAGTGGTCTGCTTTATGTTTATATGGAAATAGTCATTCCCGATTTGAGGTGTACATGGGAAACCGGTTCATTCAGGTTTCCTTATTTCCGCTTTAGGTCTGGGGGTTGGGAAGGCTCTGACTGGACAGGGGGCGAACGTGACGTATCACGTCTATTGTGCAAAACACACTACAAACCTTTTATTGTCAGCTATAACACAGAAGACCACACATGAGAACTGTTTGGACCACGGAGCGGAAGGGAAATTGGAAAATAAAGCCCAGTAAAACTCCAGAAAACAATCACCAGGTAAAATGATAAACTTGGTGATATTACAGCCTATGAATGCAGTACTCTGCCTTTGGGTCCTAGTGCCAGCCGCCCGGTGAAGCCTGTTCCGTTTACCGTGGTAGGTGCATGTCCGTATGAAAGTCCACATTTATGCTTCCATCCATCCACTCTTTTCATTATATCAATGTATTCTGAGGCTTTTATAAGTAGTCTCAGCTCTAATCCGGACGGCCATCTTGGACTATGTCATCATTGCGGTAAATCGCGCATGCACACCAAACCGACCCGAATTAACTTAAAGCGAAATTAAGCAAGTTAAGTGTTAACAAGGAGGAGGAATTATCTGATTCGGAATAAACCAGCCACCTAATTCAGAGTTAAGTTTAATTATGAATTACATTAGCTTTAGGAATTAGGTGTTTACAAGGTCAGGTTAAAGAGGATTTAACTTTTATTCTGCTTTAAAGAGGAATTAAAGCTCCCATGTAAACGTGGTCATTGTGTATTTAGTACAGCCCTTTGGTGAACAGCTCTTTATAACATACATATATAATATAGTGCTTTATACATACATTGTTGACTTGAGTCATATTTGTTTAACAACTAAGCTCTAAAATGAGACTCAGTAAGCACAAAATTTTTAATATGTTTCGAAATCTTTCATTTCCACATAAACATGCACAGAAAGTGGAAGTAGTACTAGCAGCCTTCCCCATATTTTACAGTATGCTGTAGGGGTGTAAAGATGAATCGTGAGGCAGTTACAAATCGATTCAAAGGTGTCACAGTTCACATCAATACTTGATAAATTGAATTACAGAACTAAAAAAAAAAAAAAAAAAATATATATTTTACATTATCTATTTAGAATTTGAAATTCACGATGCACCACCGTGTTTTAAATCTGAAGTTTGGAAGCATTTTAGCTTCCACAAGACAAAATGAAAGAAGTGACAAAGAAAGAACATGTGAAATCCAAGGTAAGAGAGAGACAGAGTGGAAAGGGAGAAACGAGAGAGAGAGAATGAAAGCCATAGTTTGTTTATTCACATTATTTCTTTGATATGGGATTTGTTTTAAAGTCCAATTGTTAAGGCACAAAATACATTTTACTGTAGAGCCAGAATTTAAATTAATAGGCTTCTTCAATTTTACCATTTATTTCATTCAGGATTTATTTTGAATTAAATTGCATTGTTTTGCATAGTTTATCAAGGGATTCTTTTGATAATGAAAGATAAAAGAAAACAGGACAGTATTTTTATTTTTGAAGAAAAAAATAAATAATATTTTTCAGTCATTTGTCTACAGTCTCATTTTGTAAAATAAATCGTGAGAGAATCGTATCATGAACCCAGTATCGTGAATCGAATCGTATCAGGAGTTGAGTGAATCGTTACATCCCTAGTAGTAATATAGCGACAGACAGGCCAGAGTTGCACCTAAATCATTACAGTAGTTTTATTATAGAGTTGCTTCATAGGAAGCAAATACAGCTACACCCTGAATCTGAGCCAGTTAAATTCCCACAAGGTCCGCAGTGTGATAAAGATGTTGTGTCGTGGCTTGCTGCTGACTCATGGAAATGGGGTCAAAACACAACTCGCTGCTATATTGCTTACAGCCGTTTAAACAAAACCAGCTAAACAAGTAGTGGCTTAAACAAAGTGTTTCCACATTCTCATCCTTGAGTAATCAAACCCTTGAGTGATGCAGTTTTTATTTCTTGATTGAGAACAAACAGCTTTCAAGACTGAAACATTAAATCAAGAGCTAATGTGAGAATCTGCTAGTTAAATACTAACCTTATCAAATCTCTTGATCATCCATTTGTCCCAGTGGCTGAGCATATTCAGCCATTTCACTTCTCTTTGCCTGAGGATCTCAGGAGGAACATCTTGAGCTCTGGAAACACAATTAATGACAGGTGTCAGATTAAAAAGCTCGAGATTTTAGGGTATACATCATCTCTAAAGTTAAATTAATGCATGTCCAACTATACTTAAATCTTGTTATTTTTGTGAGGTAACCCATTATTGGCAAGTCTGACATAAAACTCAGATGTGAAGAAAATGAAAGAAACCCAACCAGACTGTATTATTCTGCCACAGGGTGTGTGGCCATCCTCTATACACAGCTTGTAATAATCAAAGAATAGAAACAACAAGTTATAAAGACTAGATACATGGCAGATGTGGATTGTAGCCCATTAAAAGGCAAAGTCTGATTAGCTGCCTGGCATCAAAATCAGGGTTTGTCTATTTTGTAATACCCTTCAACAGTGAAATGTTTAGACTAAAAATAAGATATTCACACAAACAATTTTCAACTTTTTTGCATTACTTTAACTATAACTAACCCTCCTGTCCAATGAACAAAGCATTACGATTTACAAAAGGTATGAAATTAGCTCATCGCCACAACCCTGTAATTGCAAGTTTAAATACGTTTTTAAAAAGCATTTGCTTCCTAAAAACAAAATGTTGCTCCAAGCAATATTAGACTCCAGCTTGAGCTTCCAAAGCCTTCAACCACTGATAACACACTGAATCTTTCTCTAAGTCCCAACAATAAAACTCAAGCTAAAGAGAGCCTGCTGTAAATAAGCACTAAAGCTGTGGCTCAAAGTCTGCCAAAACTGCAGAAAAACAGCAAACTTGGAGCCAGCTGATGCCTGGCACAACTTTCACCCACTTTATTTCAATACAACCATGAAGGCTTTGAGCCTCTAAGAAAAGGGAGGAGAAGGCGCCGACCTTCTTATTAAAAAAAAAAAAAAAAAAAACACTGAAACTTGCTTAAATGGTTAGGATTAGATTCATTTCTTGGAAAAAATGGTGCTAAAATATTTAACCAAAATCCAGGTTAGTGGAAATATCCTTAAAAATTTTTTTATCAACAATACTATTGCATCTGAGTATACATTAAGCTATGTTTGGGCCTCTAGCTAATGACTTTTTATAGATACAGATAAGGAAAGACTCCACACTCATTGAAAGAAGTCCTGCTGTGCACATTCAAAACGGTTTAAAAAGTGTCTATCGGTTGCCGTACAGACAACCCCCGGTGCTATTGGTATGTTTACAGAAGTACACGTACGTAGCGTCTTAGGGTTAGGTTATAACCCTATATAGCAACAATTTTCAGGGTTAGGGATAGTTTTAGGTTTATGGTTACGTTTAGTCTGAGTCACGTGACCTAAACTGGCTAGTGAAGGGCGCTACATACGAATAGAATGTCTGTATATTGATACGGCAACCGTACAAATAGCCACTACTAAAAGTTTACAATCACATTTCTACATACATAGGGAGATGTTTTATCACTAGGCTTACTGTATGACTGGGGAAAGCACTAATGCAAATATACAATAACAGCAAAAATATATTTAGACCCATTGAAGAAAATCTAATCGTTTTATACAGAACACTGTTCTACCACTACCTACTGTTATATAACAGCATAGCAAGTGAAAACTTAATTAGTACTGTCCAAACCCATGCTATTAATAAGATGTGATGGTTTTGGATTTTCTGAAAGTTTTTTTGTGATTAATACTATAAGTGTGAATCTTTAGGCACCTCACAATTTGATTTCATTACTGTATAATGATTATCTTTTCAAATCCACTGTGCGACACTGAGCAAATCCCTTAACGCCAGCTGTTTCCAGGTCGTCATTACAAATAAGAACTTGTTCTCAATGACTTATCTGGTTTAATAAAGATGAAATAAAAATAAAATTAAACCAGCAGCTCAACCATAGTGCACTGCTGACAAATTATCAGTTGATGTTTCTTTACAGTGTTTTGTGTAACTTAATATTTAAACAACTGATTATTGAAAATGTATGCATGGATTACTGGTCCCTAATTCACTATGTCAGAATGACTATGCATTAGGGATAGACCGATATGGATTTTTTTTAGGGCCGATACTGATTTTTTTCCCCATCAGCTTTAGCCTATTACCAATACGGACTGTTGATTTTCCTGAGCCGATACTCCCTCAATTTACATCATAAAAATTACACAATGATAACAAATGGTACAAGTCTCAATTTCTAAAAAAGTAAGATTTATTGAAATTAACAAAAGTGAGGTAGAATGACAAGTAAAAATTATTTAACAAATGTTAAAAACAGGTGATGTAGAACAAGTAAAAAAAATTCTGCTCTGTGTAAATAATGCGGATCGGTGAACGCACCAGCCCGCATCGGTCAATGCCGATACACGTAAAAACTGGCACCTACAGGTACATCTCAAAAAATGTAACTTAAATGTTCAATATTATTTGTCACTCATTTTAGACCCATATATAATATAGGCTCTTGACACAAAGTGAAATATTTCAAGCCTTTATTTCTTGAAAGTTTGATGGTTATGGCTTACAGACAGTAAATGAAAACCCAAAATTCAGTCTTGGAAAATGTGAATATTACAGATCAATTAAAAAGGGATATTTTAAACAAAAATGTAAGGCTCCTGAAAAGTATGTTCATTTATATGCACTCAATACTTGGTTGGGTCTCCTTTTGCATGAATTACTGCATCAATGCGGCGTGGCATGGACGTGATCAACATGTGGCACTGCTCAGGCATAATGGAAGCCCAGGTTGCTTTGACAGCAGCCTTCAGGTCATCTGTATTGTTGGGTCTGGTGTCTCTCACCTTCCTTTTGACAATAGCCCATACATTCTCTATATAGGGTTCAGATCAGGCCAGTTTGCTGGCCAATCAAGCACACTAACACCATGGTCATTGAACTAGCTTTTGGTACCTTTGGCAGTGTGGGCAGGTGCCAAATCCTGCTGGAAAATAAAATCAGCATCTCCATAAAGCTTGTCAGCAGAAGGAAGCACTCCTGAACAAGAGACAATGTCAGAAGCGTCTTACAGGGCTGTGGAGAAGAAGAGCTGGACTGTTGCTCAGTGGTCCAAAGTCCTTTTTTCAGATGAAAGTACATTTAGCAAATCATTTGGAAATCAAGGTCCCAGAGTCTGGAGGAAGAGTGGAAAGGCTCAGAATCCACATTGCTTTAAGTCCAGTGTGAAGTTTCCACAGTCTGTGATGATTTGGGCTGCCATGTCATCTGCTGGTGTCGGTCCACCGTGTTTTCCGAAGTCCACAGTCAACGCAGCCACTTGGTTGTGTACGGGTATATTTAAAGTTCAATACATGTTAAGAGTTCTATTGGTGTATTTAATTTAATTTTTAATATATAAATTCATATCATATGCATGTTTCAATTGTCTTTCATAACCAATGTGCTTAAAAAAAAAAAAAAAAAAAAAGAAAAGTATATCGGCTATCAACTGATTTTTTTTTTATTTTTTAAATCGGTATCTGCATCGGCCTTTGAAAATCCCACATCAGTCAACCTCTAATCTTTTGTAATATTCTAATTTTCCAAGACACTGAATTTTGGTTTTCATTATCTGTAAGCCATAATAATCAAAATTTCAAGAAATAAAGGCTTGAAATATTTCACTCTATGTGTCATGAGTCTATATCAATATTATGGGTTTGACTTTCTGAAATGAGTGACCAAAACTATAAAACTTTTTCATGATATTCAATTATTTTTTAGATGTATCTGTATATCTCCAGTCCACATACCAACAAATAAACAAATAGGGGGGTGATTAGGAGAGTGGGACACGTGGCACCAGGACGCACTGGAGGAGGGAGGCCAGCCATTGGATACTCATGTTTTGGTTATTGTTCTGCTGGAAAACATTTGGGTCGTGCCATAAATTAGGATACAGACAATTACCCAGATTTCAAACCATGTGCACTGCACTCATGCATGATCAACAGGACAAAGGAGTTTTTTGTCCTAACCCACAATGAAAAGCTCACAATAATAACGGTGGCCCCTGCATGCCAGGAGTGGCTGGCAGTGAATGTTCCACCCTGGGAGTCACAGAATCAGTGCCACGCAGCTCATGTTTACAACCCAGTGATCATAATAAAGTGTAATACTACCAAACGAAATTCATTCTACTTTACATTTGTTAAATAATCAACGTCAATATTTATTGTAGACGTTAAAACTTTAAAAGAGATGAATAACAAACTTACGACTCTTCTGAGTACTGCTGCGCTCCACCGATGAATCCATACTTATCGGTCCGACGATCACTAGTGAAGCCATTTATCTCTGAATCCGATCCCAGAGAGCCTTCGTCGTCGATATGACTGCTGCTGGAAGTCCTGATACTCCTGTTGTCCACAGACTGACGGCCATTCTCTGTTTTGGCCATGGTAGCGCTCAGCTAGCTGTTAGCCACAGCCGCTAACGTCAGAGAGCTCGTTGACAGCCTAGAGTCAAAGCTGCTCGTCTCCTGCATGTGTTGGCTAGTCACTCTGCTCAGGCACCATGGTTTAAAAAACAATAAGCATTCTGTAAACGAAAACTCACCGGTGCAACAATCAGCGCATAAAGATTAAATACCTTCTCCGTTAGCTAGCTTGGTAACTTTTTCCGACTTAGCATTAGCCCGCGCCAGCCTTTCGTTGTTAAAATTAAGTTAGCTTAAACAGTCGATAACTCTTAACACTAAAACACGTAAGAAAAGCCCGTCGGGTGAGGGCCCGGCCTCTCTCTGGACGGCGTAGTCACCGTGCGGAACTTCTGTCCATCTCCGCAGTGAAGTTGGAGTGATTTTGACCCTATCGTATTTGCGCACTGGGGCTGGTGACGTCAGGGGTCACAGGGTCATTTGTGATAAACACGAGCTTTAATTGCTTGTTCTGAGAGCTAAATAAATATTTAGATAAAAAACTCTGTTTTTTAAACATAAAAGTTATTTTAGGACGTCAATGCTAATTAATTGCATTATTAATTTAAGATGTCCCGATCCGATATTAGCAAAAACACGAGTATCACATTTTATCAGCTTGCATCGAAAGCCTCCGATATACTCACTCCGGCACATAATTTGTATTTTTTTTTATTTTTATTTATTGAGGGTCTTACAAGTTATTTTTAATCTATTTTATTCAATTATAGGACATTTTTATATTTTAGTTAAAATGTATAATGTTACCCATTAGTTAATAATAAATGGGTCAGTTTTTCTCATGCCAATATTTCACACTACAATTAAGTAATACATGTATGTATGACTTGTGCTGATATAGCAGATCAATATTGGCATCAGTCAATTCTCAAAGAAACATTATTGGCATCATGTTGATGAGAAAAACTTGTCTCAGGACACCCCTAATATGGTTATTTACAAATACAAATCTGAAGTGTTTTTTAGATACCTATGCTGTAGACATTAGTGACTCTCGTTTAAAAAAAAAAAATTAAATTTTTTTTTGTATCTTTGATGTGGGCTCTTTTGATCACTGTGAAGAATTAACCAAGCTTTAGATTGTTCACCAACTAATAAGGATGGTGTGTTGGGTTTAGACCGTCATGACAGAGGTTAGTTTTAACGCACTGATGATGTGCTGTTGCAATAGCCATCATGCTCCGATATAAAGTTAAAAATCATTAAAAATGATCTATTTCGTAGTGAGGTAGTAAAACTAATCAAGTCCTTCTATGGTTTTCAGGGTACAAGTTATATTTTTGAAAAAGTTATTGTAGATTAATCAGTAGGGGCAGAATGCTATACGATACTGGGTGGGACAATATTTTGGAGAAAAAAAAGACAGAAAAATAAATTAAAAAATGCAGTTTTGCTAATGACCGTGGTTTGTTTTGATTTTCACTCTGGGTAGACTTAGACACTTACTCTGGGTTTGATTACATTTGTTTGCCAAATAAAAAAATAATCAGAAATGAGCCAGATGCCAACATTAGTCTTAATATGCCTCATCTGATAAGAGTAGCACATAGGGCCAATCCTAGCTAGCAGCTTCAACCAATCACAGCTACAATTAATTTAAAACACATAAATAAATATTCTTTTCTTAACAGTAGTAGGACATGTGTCAGCATTATAAAAAAAAGACAAAAGTTTTTTAATTCCTTTATTTAAATGAATGTTAAGGGTCCCATATGTTCTTACAAGCTACTAAAGAATGCATACTAAAACTTAATCAGTTGTGATATTACACTTGCTGCTTAATTTTCATTTAAAATAGCATGTTTTACCCCAAAAGATATTCTACAAAGTGTCTCCAACCTTTTCCAAATCACTCTTTGACTAAAATTACATGAGACTTCCATATTTGTATTTTGAGTGGAGGTTCACTTCTTTCTGCCTCCTCTCTCCTTCAGAGCCAAATGAATGACTGAACTGTTGATCATATTGTAATAGGCCAAGGAGTTGGAATCCTTGATGAAAATGCCCTAAAGAGAAAAATCCCATTAAAACATAGAAACACTTTCAGTTCCATGCAGATGTGCATAAATACTTTACACAAAAATAACTTACTTCATACTGTAACTTCTGCTTTCCTGCCGGCATACCTGTAGCTTCATGGATTTTGACTTTAATGACAGACACCTATGGAGAATATTTTTACATCTATTAGTTTTTGACAAATTTGAAATAGGTAGATTAAAAAATGAAGATAAAATTGTCACATTGCATACCTGGTCAGTGAGTGGAACAGTGAAATTCAGCACTTGGCCATTAAGCTTCCATTCGCTCTTGTCCTGCATGTTGGGAACTTGAACTTTAACAGCCACAGGACCCTAAAGACAAAAAACAAAGGTACATTTTACAAATTTATCTGATAATTTTACCATACTTGAAACAGATATCACTTTTCATCATTAATACATTTATATCCCTTTTCAACTAAATGCTAATCAGACATCATTGACTAATCAACAACTCCAATATAATAACCTTGTTCCGACGAAGGAACTCGTCTTCTGGAATGAGGTTGTCCTCAGTCTTCATCTTCTTGTTGACTGGCTCATCATCATGTGGTGGTGGTGGGTGTGCTGGTGGTGCTGGAACGGAGGGGGGTGGCTGTGGTACAGGGGGAGCTGGAACAAATGCTGAAAGAAGAAATGTCGAAACCAAAGTAAAAATTGTTGTTTATGATAAAAAAAAAATTTATTAAAAAAATAAAACAATATTCAGGTAGAATGATGTGTGTATGATGTGTGTATGAGTTATATATGCATAACTAAACAAAGAACAAAGTTCTACAGGAACTTCAACACATTCCAACCCATAGCTTCAACTATCTTACCCGCTGGGACCACCATAGGAGGTGGTCTTGGAGCCATGATGTGAGGAGCAGACGACGGTAAGGGAACAACATTGATGCGAGGAGCCGGGATCATCGGTGGCATTTGTGCTATGACTTGTCCCGGAGCGAGACGCACCATATTAGCCACGGGTGGACGTGGAATTACCGGCACAGCAGACAAGAGGGTGGTGCGGACGGGTGGAGCCATCTGTTTACAAATACATTACTGGGGTCAGTAACTAGTGCACACAAGATGTATGTGTATGGTTTTAAAGACAAACATACCGAATGGGGTGGGCGAGAAATTGCAGTCATGGACGGACTGAGTTTGGGTAAACTGGGAGGAATAGAGGAAGGAATGAGGGGAGACTGGTGATGAATTTCACTCGGCTTGCTTGGCCCAATCTTCTCCTTGGTGTCATCCTCTCCCACCAGTCCTTTAGCCTTGTGGATGGCTTCAATCTGCTCCTGCAAAGTGATGTTGGCCTGAGCTGCTTGCTGTGTGCGAGCCATGCTTCCTGAGTGACCGTCCCATGTGACCTGACGAGGACAAAGAAGCACAACTTAGAGGCTGTTTCAAAAGAGTTTTGTGTCATCTGGGACACCCCAAGGTTTTCTCACCTTCTCCTCTGGCTTCTGGATTTCCTCTTCACCAATCTTTTTACCAATGGCTGTCTCTTCCACACCAAAGATATCAGTACGCCTCTCGGCAAATTGCTTCAAACTGCTCTCGATATCCAAACCAGGAGCATACACCTCATCCTCGGTCTGTCTATCTCTGATGCTGCGGTCTCTTTGCTCCAACCAGCGTGGATCCAACAGACCAATGCGCATGTGCTCCTGCATCTTACTGGCAGGGATCTTCTCCCCAGTAACTGGTGAGATGAGATACTCATCGGAGACAGGAACTGTAATCTGAGGTTTGGAAGCTAGGAGAAATGGACAGTATTAAATAAATATACACAAAGTGCAAAATATCAAATTAGTTATCCACATGAATGTGCTGTCATTTAGAGAGGTCTGCTACCTTTGGGATCGTAGTCCTTTCGAATAACAACCTGATCTGGTGTTGGGGGCAGAGGAGGTGGCATGGGGTTCTCTGGTGGCAACGGAGCTTTCACACCTTCATCTTCATCATCAGAACCCTGAAAGAATTATGAGAGAATGTGGGTATTTTTTAAACAGGGCCTCTGACTTTCTGTGCTACAGAAAGAAGAAAACCAATCTGACACAAAGAAGCAACTGACCCATTTACTTTTTTTAAATCTTTCTCTTTACTTACAATTGGGTCCTTACATGACACGAAAATGTCGAACATGCAAGTTTTGGGATAATATCTCACATTTACACACTATTGTTCACCAGAAAACGGTTGAGTAAATGCCCAGAACAGAGCTACTCCATAGATGACAGACCAGGATCAATTGATGGAGATTAAAGCATGGAAATTGAGATATGGAATATCAGAGTGGATGTGAAACGTTGCATGTTGAAGACGAGCAGATTCGTGAGAGACTGTAAAGTTCAGTGTGAACTGGCCCAGCTTGTTTGTCATAAATCCTGATAAACTGTGATTGGAGCGTGTCAGACGGTGATCTGCTGTGGCGACCCGCAAAAAGAAAAGACTAAGGGCATTGCATTTGTGGTGTCGTTTTCTAAGCCGTTAGTCTATCTAATCATTTTATACAAGTCGGAGCGCAGACTGAATGAACATGTATCAGTGTCTCTACCTGACCATTACACCAAATGTGCCAAAGTTCAAAGTATTGGTAACAGACACAAGGTGACATTACTTTTATTAAACAGCTGTGTAGTTTATTAAAAACACATCATCAATATGAAATCTTGATATATTTGTATACCAAAAGATTCTATGGAGGGCTGGATTTTTTTTGGGTTAAATTTAAAGTGATAATACGTTTTATTTTAGCATGTACATTTTTTAATTAATGAGAACAGCAATGCATTATTTTTTGTTTTTGAAAGAAAGGGCTTCCTTAACCTCCCTCATGATATCCTTGTTTTGCAGAGATAAGTTTTATCAAAATATTGATTTGAATTTATATCAAAAACTAATGGGATTTTTATTTTAGTATGTTTTTGTTCTCTATGAAAATTACATTTAGTTTTAAAAATAACTTATTATGACTTGTGGCTTGACCGAATACATAAAATGGTACTTTGACTTGTTAATACATTTCCGTGTGTACCTTTAAGGTCTGATTTTGAGGACCCTCTGGCCTAGAAAGTGACAAACGAACCAATATGCCCAGGAATGTAGGGATTCATTTGAAGTGTGTTTTTAATGTGTTGTGATGAACAAGTGGTTCAGATAATAATTATGACCCCAATTTAATTTGAAAAGGCTGTAGTACAAAGGCAAGTTTAGCTGTTGGTGTATTAGTTTAACTGGTGATCATTCTACCTGGTGACACATCAGGGCAGAAGCATTAATACAAATCGGCTAAGCAGTGTTTTGGGCAAAATGTGAGGGTGATTTACCAGTTGGCGGTAAATAAGGGTTTCATAAATAATGTTTTAGGACCACAACATGCATTTCCATGGTATTTCTTTCCGTTTAATGTGCAGCTGAGGGTCTTGCAGTATGGCTAACATTGCTCTTGCAATGTAATCTTGCGTGATTTTAGTGTAATCATTACGATTTTGTAAATCACCTGAAGAAAATAAAATATGACATTAATAACAGTAGTTTTCTAATAACCATATTTAGCATGGTTGGTATGATTTCAGGAAGTTTTAGAGCTGGTAAAATCGTCTAAACAGGGGAAGATGATGAAAGAAAAAAAAGAGTAACGTAACGTGCATGGGCAACTTTGAAACGAAATTTTGAAAGTTTTGACCTCTGTTATGTATTAATGAGTTTTGGCAAATATGAGCAGATTGCAGTATCCACCATAAACAAACACTTTTGATAAGCTCTAACCTCATCCATGTCCTGCACTTGTGTGTCTTGATCTGGTTGTGAAGGATGGCCATCAGCCCTTTTATCTCGCTCATCGTCCTCATCCTCACTCTCAACTTCCATCTCCACCTCCTGACTCTCCCCATACTTCTCGTAGCGCTCTTGTATCAGGATGCGTGCACCAAGTTCCTCAGGTGTGGTTGGTGGGGGGAAGTGGCCTTCAGAGAAAGCACAATGTCAAATGAGGACAGGCTATGTTCAGATAGACACGTGATGTGGGTTTAGAACCATTTGTGGGATGTTTACCTTGTTCATTAGGCTGGAAATCCACAGTCTCAACCACCACAAAGTCATGCCAGTCAATCTGGGCATAAGCCACCCGTTCTTTCTCCCTTTCCTCCTCTTCCTTCTTTCTCTCACGTTCCTGAAATTTCGCCCACTCAACACGGTATCTCACCTGAATATGGTGCATCAGAGCAGGTGATCTTTAGGTGCATAGGAGTTAAAACATAACATTGTAACTGAATCACAAATGATTACCTGGTCCATGACTTCTCGTGAGTTTTCAGCCTCTCTTTTAAGTTTGTTCAGTTGGCCTTTGGGAGGAATCAGTATCTACAGAAAAAAACTCAGTTCAGCAATGCAGCAGAAGAATTGAAGTAACATCTAAGACACCCATGTTGTCACCTTGGTATACTGCTCCACCAGTTTGGTGAAGTAGTTGAAGAGGCTGTGCTGAGGTCGCAAAAAGTCAAACTGGTAGTTTCTCTGTTCTTTCTGCATGAGCTGAGTCAAAAACTGGCGACCGTTGCGAGCAACAAACTGGGCGGTAAGCTTGACCACGTCCAGGTCGAAGGCTGAGATTGACGGAGGATCAGCAATAAACTCAAACTCAGGCGGAGGTTCTTTGGGAATAATCGCTTCTTGAATTACTTGCACCTGTAAACATACCAGAAATGTTAGTTGTACTGAACTGACGACAGTTTAAAAGTAAAATAAAAACAGTAAGACCCACAATCCTTACCTTTTGAGGGAGCTGTTGTGACTGTTGCATTGCTTGTTGCATAACCTTGGGTACAGCAGCAGATGGCTCCTGGGCTTTGCCCTCTTTAAATTCATTGACTTTGTGGCGGTAGTAGGCATGGTAGGGATCATTGGGGTTGAGGAAATTGAACTTTGGATTATTAATCTCATTCTGACGAATTCTTGCTTCGAACTCAGGCCCATTCCTGTCAAAAGATAAAAAATTAGTTTCCTTAACCCTGCTTCGTTATTATGTTTTAGACAACACAAAAACCTACCTGGCAACAAAGCTGGCCGTCTTGTCAACAATATTTCTGACCTCAGGAGGAGGATATATAATACCAACAATTGGTTTGGTGGCTGGGGTTTCTTCTGGTGCATCGTTCTAGAGGAAAAATATTGAAAACAAATAAATATTTCACAAAGTAGCACATCAAAATAGAATTGACCTTTATTCATTGCACAGTGTGGAATTTTGGGATGTTACAGAAGCAAAAAGAATGTAAGAAAACTGCACTTCTCACGTTAGGAATAAATAAAAGAAACACGAAATGGTAAATGGACTTGATTTATATAACGCTTTATCACCACACTGAAGCAGTCTCAAAGCGCTTTACATAACAGCTCATTCACCCAATCACTCTCACATTGACACACCAGTGGGACAGGACTGCCATGCAAGGCACTAGTCGACCACTGGGAGCAACTTAGGTTTCAGTGTCTTGCCCAAGGACACTTCGACACATAGTCAGACACTGGGATCAAATCCCCAACCTCTCGATCAGAAGACGACCCTCTACCACCTGAGCCACGGTCTCCCACGCTAATGCTATGATCTCTTCTGGTAGAGTTTGACACACTGCACTTGGAAAAGTTTAATTATCTCAGGGTCACATACAGGAGTAAGAAGAGGAATTATTAGTAAAATAAAAGGAAAAAAAATAATAGGAGACTACACGCTAAGAGGTCCTGACCAATCGTAATATATACTTAATTACAATAAAATAATAATTATTAGATCTTACAATTTAATGACCATATCATATATTTGTCTGTTATTTATCAAAATGATTTTTATTTCAAAATGTTGTTTTTATTTATTGAAGAACGTGTCTAGAAAAACGTTAAACGTAGCCACAGCCCCCAGGATTCTTCATTCCGCTAACGTGGGTTTGAATCCCAAATTTGAGACATTTTTATTTTATTTTCATTTTAACACATTTAACATATTCCACCTTTAAAATGCATATCTGACAAAATTAAAACACAGCTGGGCTAGGGTTAGGGCTAAAATAAAAGGATTAGTGGGTAGCTAATAAATATGAGCTAAAATACAACTGACGGAACCTTAAGTTATATGGTGCACCTATCACGTGCCCTAAACTGGCCAATGAGGGGCGCTGCCTATGTACAAAGTGGCAGTCTTTTGATAGTTTAACGTATCCATAGCCACGGCCTTTATTTAATTATGAATCTTTTTGGCTTCCACAGATAATGACACGACCCCATTTTGAGTCAACAAAGGTAAACAACTAGTGTAGTTACACTACACACATGTGGTGTAAATAAATGTGTAGAGAGCTTTTAAAATATTAACAGCTCTGCAGCCCTTAAAGCTAAGAAGCTCACTGTGGCGTTATTATAAAAGAATTTATACTCAAAGGATAAGTGTGTTGTAGTTTACAGTGCAGGAGAGTGTTCGCTGTAATGCTATCATTGATGATCTTACAGCACTATCGTTACCTTGTTGTTAGGCTCCGGCTGAACTATCTGAACAGGCCCAGGCGGCATGGCGGCGTCTTTATGAAGAACTCACGTCAGCTGTAAAACAAACCCAAGAAAATATGGAAAAAGTCAGGAACTGTATTTATACAAATATTGACAAATACTCGCATCCAGTGACGACTAAGACCAATTTACTTGAGAAAGGACGCTTATGGCGTTGCGTTTTCTTTCACCCAATGGAGGATTACTACTTCCGGATTCAGCAGGAAGACGTGTTTTTTTTTTTGTTTTGATTTTTTTCAAACTTTATTTAAAAATATAAAACTACAGAACAAATTGTGCGATAACAACCGCCAGAGGGTATCATACAGAGCCACAGTTTCAGAGTTAGTATACAAAAATATTGAAGACAACACATAAATCAAAAGTCTTAATGGCTTTCATATTAGTGGAGTGTTTGATGGTTTTCACATATTGTTTGACTTCATTATCAAAAAATGGAAAACAGTGGTTTCTGTTATGTGTATCGACATTTGTGAATGTGCTATTTAGCTAAAAGTATAATTAATGGGGTTAATGATATAGAATTGTTCCTTAATAACAGATGGATAATCAATAGGTGTTCAAAGCACAAGTAGAAGTGAGGTTCAATATACAAGCAGAGATCAGATTACTGATGTCATTCCACAATTTGATGGAGAAGGGGAGGACCAAAAGAGATGAAAAATGTCTTCACAGAAACAGCAATTTATGTCAATTTCTTTTTTGAAACGTATAAATAACATAGGATTAAACATTGGGTAAAATCTGTGAATTATTTTTGAAAGATACTTCTCTTACCTTGTTATTTATTATATATCTAGCTGGCAGGGTCCAAATATTTTTCCAGTTAAGGTTATTTATACATGAGTTCCGATAAGATATGACATAAAGAGATGATACAACATCTTTTTGAAATAAAAAGCGTATTCAATGGTTACTGTTGCGTGTTGAAGAAAAGCAAATTGGACCAATTTCAGTTTTAGTGGGATCAATGGGTAATAATGTTGGTTTCTGTCCTGCTGTACTTTTAGATAACATAATTACATCAGCAGGGATCACATTTATAATAAAGTTAAATTCAGTAATAGAAATGATTAAACTATGTTTTGAGATTAAATTACGATATGTCATTAAAGCTGTGGTATGTAGAATCGTGAGGCACTCCATGTTCCCTCCTCCCCTTCTGAACGAACCTCACCGATCTTCTTGTGCACCCACACATTGTGGAACTCTTTGCTACTGTTTTCTCCATAAAGACTAGACGAGGGACAGTCCCATGGCATTATATTCCAGCTGAAGTCTCTAATGCGGTTTTTGGAACAGCGGTTACATGGCAAAGCAAGAGGAAAAAGGAAGACCGAGGTGGAAAAGCAACGGAATCATGGCACAAACGTGTTCAGGAGGAACTGAGTCCGTGGAGTCGGTGTGTGCGGAGGACTGCGAGCGATCCACTTTCAGCCAGCGCAGTCCGCCCCGAGTCAGAGAGAGAGTGATATCAGACGAAATAGCTTATTAAATATGTTCTAAGGTGGAAAAAAGAGACCCAATTCATCTGCAATGTGGATGGAGTGTGTCTGCTCTGATCAGTTGCTTTCCTTGCAGACTCGGTGTTGTTTGGTGGTACGTCAGAGTTTATCCCTGAAGTGCCTTCCAGTAAATTGTATGATGATTTGACAAGGATGGACAATGTTGTTTGGTCCCAAGCGATGCACAGAATCCAGGATGAGGTCCATGTTTTCTTTCCAGTGTGGAGCAATCTTCCCAATGATGTCCTTGATGATTTGACGTCTGTTTTCATCCTTTTCGTCCTTCAGATTATTTAGTCTCAAATTTCCTCTTTTTTTGTACCGTTCTATCTCTGAACTTCTCCTCTCCAGCTCAGTGTTTTTCTTTGGGAGTTGTTTCACTTCAATTTCCAATGCTTTGTTTTTTTTTCCCTTGCATCCTTTGATTTCAGCTAAAATAAATTAAACTGCTTTAGTGACGTCCATCATACCTTGAAGTGTTCCAATCGCAGCCAGGATAACATGAGAGGAATCTCCACTCTGAACTTCCATTGTCGTGTGCACCTTTGCTCTTTGTTTTTCTGTGGAAGTTGGAGGGTGTTTGAAGTACTGCTTTTCTTTTATTGGTTGGAAAGCGCCACATCCTACTGTGTTGTGTCTGAGGTATTTGTCATTCCCCGCACTACATGCCATGACATGGTCCACATGACCAGCAAAGCCATCAAGGGGATTTTCCTCAGGACCATCTGCTTCCCCATCAACGCTGAGCTGCAGGAAATTGGGGCTGGTTTTGAACAACTTTCAGGTTCCAGGCTTTCAGGAGAGTAGCTGGGAGCATCGATAAGACCAGGTGGCGGTCCATCTTCCTGAAGGCCCTGAAGGTGAAGGTGAAGGTGGACTTTGTACCCGATCTCATTGTTGCGTGCCTTTTTCTGCACAACCACTGCACAAGGAATGGTGAAATCATAGCCAGAGGTTGTGGAGTAGGATGATGGAGAGGACGTTGAGGCTCCTGTGCCAGTCCAGCAGTCTGAGGACGGACTCAGGGACCGCCTTGCTGCTGCAGTGTCTGCCCCAAATTGCACTGACCCTGTGCTGATAGAATATGATTATTGTTAATAATTCATTATGTGACTGTTGATTTTCAGCCTGGTTCAAAGCATGTAAATTGTTTTAAGTTTGTTCCCATTAATATTTCTCACATTCTCTGTAAATAGTTCGTTAATTTCAGCATTTTTGTTCCTGTTATATCATCACAAAATTGTGAGTAATAATAAATTATATATTTAATTTTTTGGTATTTAATATGATACCTATCATATAATTATTAATTTATTAAAGTTTGGCTATTTTTTTTCTGCAAATCCATACATAGTTATAAATTCTGAGTTGAGTTGTTGTTATAGGTTAAAAGAGAAAGGAATTCACTCAAAAAAGCTAAACTAAAGCTTTGTTCCTTAGGTTTTGATCTCAGGATATGAAGTTTATATTGGCTCTCTTCAGTGGTTACTAAGAGAGCTACAGGTTATATGAGGACTAGAATAGTTAACAGCACATAAATAACTAAAAATTGTCTTCCACAAAGGCACACACGTGTTCAAAGTTTGGGTAATTGTTTTTTATTAATCAGATTGAAATATAATTCCTCAATATTTTGTTCCTTAAATGTGTTTCATACTTTTTTTATTCTTCTAAAAACAGAGCTAATCTGCATTCACATCCTCCATGAAACAGAAGTCACTGACATAACTTACATACATAATATATATATATATATATATATATATATATATATATATATATATATATATATATATATATATATTCGACAATTAGATCTAATATTATGAAGAAACCAATGCAAATGCTTTTTTATATTTTTTTAAAACAAATTAACTAAAACAAAAACAACGACAATAAAAAAACATCTTGCGATATTAATCTTGAGTAATTAAATTATTATCATTAATAAAATTAAAGAAAGCGTCTAGAGATGCGTTTAAAGTAGTCATAGCCGCCAGGGACTATGGGCACTACATTGCCGGACAATTTCTGGACTTTAAGTCACATGGTGCATCTATCATGTGACCTTAACTGGCCAATGAGGGGTGCTGCAAATGCATTAGTGTTTAAATTAATTTACAAATTAAATTATCTGTGCTCTTTGAAGTGAACAGAGAGTCTTCAAAACTCAATGGTATTTATGTGTTTTATTGTGACACTTTATCTAAAATAAACAAGACTCAAAAGATGCTAAAGAGATTAGCTTTAGCGGTAGCATAAATTCTGCTTCATTTGGAACCGTTGCTATGGTGATTTGGAGCTTTTTTTGTTTGTTCTTTTTCTAAAAGTAGCTCACTTTCAAGTAGAACTTCAGTTCGACTTTCATCTTGTGAGGAGACAACACATACAGCAGTTCACAACTTGAGAAGCCAACATTTTCTTTGGAAAAACAACTCATAAAATGGCTAAAAGAACGCCACCAACGGGTCGACGCCGTTTTGAGGAAACTGAGAATCCTAAGAAAGATTCATCTGAGTCTGTTGCCTCCTAAAATCCAGTGATGGCTACACTGAAAAACCCCTAAACTGGACAAAAGTTGTTTTCCTTCTGAATCCACACGACCTTCCATCCATAGTCCTCATGGATCTTCTGAAACACCAGAAAGTCTGTTAGAGAAACAGTAGCAGACAACAAGGCTCACAACCCACAGTATGTTCCAGAGAGTCTGTGCTTGGATAATGAGGACAAAACACTTCACTCCTTGGCTCTCAGGAGATGGAAATGATTAACCTGCAAACGTCTTACAGGTCCAAAATTACACTTCAGTGCTTGACCAACAGAGGAGGAAGAAAATGCCACCTTAAATTGTCTCTGATCCAGTCCCAACAAGCATTAGAGACCACAGAACCAGTGGGACAAAGACAAGGCCAGGTTTATTGGACACACAGAAGGAAACGAGAACATGTTTGAGCAACAACGAGAGAGATGATGTGACCTACCTCAAACAGACAGTGGATAAATCATCAGAAGACTTTAAGGTGCTGAAGGAGCAGTGGGCGACAGAAAAAGATGCTCATCAACAGCAAACCAATCTGCTCATTAAACGCAAAGAAGAGGAAATCTGCCGCCTCAGCGTTTTATGGGAAACGGCTGAGCGTACGGTCTCCATCCAAGCTCTGAACTGGAAAACAAAACTATCTGGAGGCTGAAAATGTAAACATGATTCAACCTTGACGGTCTCTCTCACCACTGATCAAGAAAAGCTTGAAGAAAACAAGAGACAATTGCAAGCAACGAACAACGTCCAAAAACAGGACAAGGAGCTGATCCACTTTCTTCAGACCAAGCTGAAGAAGAAGGAAGAAGAACTTCAAGACCAACGCGTTCAGGCCATAAAAGAGCAGAAAAATCTTCAACTTCAACTCCAACAACAGAGGGAGAAGAATGCCTTTGCTTCACTTGAAATTGATCTGTTAAAAACAATGCTCAGCATGAACAGGAGTGAACCTGAGAAAGATCCTCCAAAAAGGAAATCTGTGTTTAGGCGGTTCATCAACTCTCTGACGAAGCGATGGCAGAGGAGGTAAAAGAGCTCTTCATGGATATCAGCAGCTAGAAGATACAGACTTGGAGCAAAATCTGGACTGGAAGTTTAGTTTAATACTGACTAGTAGAGTTTATTAGCCTGATCAGATTCCAATGTCTGTCTGCATAATTCAAGTGCATTTTGAGTCAGATTTTATTGTTTTTGCATCAGTTTTCTTTGACTTTTCATCTCCATCCTGACTATATTCTGTAAAAAATAAAAATATAAATCTATTTAAAAAATGCTTATATTTGTGGAGGCTTGCAAGGACACTGTTTACATGCATACAAGACACGGGAAAGTTTGACACTCCATCAAATTTCTGTTAAAAAAAAAGGGGAAAGAAGCATTACTGGTGGATGTAGCAACACCTAATCAGAATACAACAGCCACTTACTTCAGATTTAAGTTTATTTCAGAATGGCCATTTTCATTTGGAATTAGGTGTTTACAAGGACAGTTTAAAAAACATTTAACTTTTATTCTGAATGAAAGGGGAATTTAAGCTCTTATGTAAACGTGGCCACTGATGGGATTTCATCATTTAAAACCCAAAACACAAGAAAGGGAAATGACCTGATGAGAGTGTACACACATTACACACGCATCTGAATAAACAATGCCAGCAAAAGGTAAAGCCACTCTGTAATAGCCAAATCCACCACTTGGCTACCTTGATGGGTTTTAAAGGGCTGAGTGGCTGACGCGCCACCGTGTACACCTTTTCAATGTCCGGTTGACATAAATCACGCACAACTTCTTGATATATGCTAATTTCCTCTTTATGTTATGCTTAATTGATTCCGAACCAATGTGTCCATCAAACCATCAGTTCACCTTGACCTCTGCTCTTCCCATGGTATAGCACCAAACAGTGTTCGTGGTATTTCTGGTGTTGCAGTAATGCGGTCAGAAACCGTTTGACCTCCACCCCGTCAAGCAACAAACCCTTGTTCCGGAAGTGGAATCACATATATAGTCTGACACGCTCATTTAAGACCCACACTTGTATATAGCCATAAAATGGCCATTACACACTCATTAAACCTCAGAATGATCAAACTATAGTGATGGAAATACTGACTCCTGGTGCAACTCTACAAAGATATATTGTTCTTGTCGTGTTCATCTCTTTCTGTATTATTATATATTTTTACAAATGATCACACTAAAGAATTTTTTCTCCCAGAAATAGAAATTATTGTAAATATTTATTATCAGCTGGATTTCTCAACTATAATTGACAGATAAAGTTCCTCCCAGTACACTGAATTAACATAATGCTTTGGTTATACACTTTAATTTAATCATTCAAAAAAATTTCACAGTCAAATCTGTATGTTTTAGAAATCAAAAACAATATTAAATAATATCAAAAAACTAACACACTATGTTGGCTTATTTAACATTTCAGAGCAAATTCTTGTCAAATGTTTTTTAGTCATTTATACAGTCATGTTAATGAGTCAATATAGAGCCAATCTACATTTAATTCTTTCATTAGCTTATTGTATTTAGTATATTAGTTCTTTCAGGAAAATGTTTTATTAAAAAATATTTGGTGTTTAGGATAAAATCAATCATAAACTAATAATTTATTAAAGTGTTTGGAGTAAGACGGGTGAGGATCAGAACAGAACATTGCACCTCAAATCATGACTGACTGTGTAAATACGCCCGAGTCCTCCTAAGAACGCCCCCACCTCCTGGAGACGCCTCGGACCTTTTCTCACCAGCCGAGTTACCGCTCACCGCTCCACAGCAGAGCCCCTCCCCCTCCCATGTTCTCTCCCTTTGTTCAGCCCACAGCACCCGCCTCCGCAGATTTAGCTTTTCATTTACTTATTTGAAATACTTTTGTAAGAAACCCATGGCTTATGTTGTCTGTACCATTAATGTATGCATTAAAATAAGTAGATCCTGGTTTAGCTTTGCTAGTCACAAGTGCCTCCTTTCCTCTGATAACTTGTGAGATTGTTCTCCCTGATTTGTTATGATTTTTTGCAATCTATAAAACTCCAAATGTGTCTCACTGTTTGACTGATTGGTACGGCCAAAAACACGGCAATAGTTCACCATTTCACCTCGAAATTCTGGATTTTCTTGTCTGCGTGCTGTTTTTAGACCTGCTGCTTTATCTCCAAAATGGCGGCTTTCGGGTTGATGATGCGCCTCGAAAACCTTCTATAGCGCCAGCAGCAGCAGCAGCACGAGTAAGCCTGTGTGTGTGTGTGTGTCGGTGACAGGGAAAAGAGATCTCTGTCCTTACGTTAGCATTCCTCACTTTGAAAATCATTCTAATGTATTGTAGCGATGTAAAAATGTAGAAATTAACCAAGTCATACCTGTCAAGTATCCCGTTTTGGCCGGAAAACTCCTGTATTTTACCCCTCTTTCCCGCTATCTTCCCGTATTAGTATTTTCCCGTAAATATCCCTTATTTTAATGTAATAATAAATAAAAGATGGCTTACTAAACTGAACGCCGTCACTAGCCTCGCGAGAACTGCCACCTGAAATGGACTGGGTGTCAGTTATCGCGAGATTAGTGCAGACAGCGGCAACAAACCCGGAAATAACTCAGAAAAGAGTTGATGAATGAAGTCGTTCTGGTGAAAAAAACAAAGACCTGGTGTAAATTGTAAAATGTTACAGAGAGTTTACCTTCATAAAGACCATCAGGATGGGACACAGTTACACGTTCTGTCAGATTAGTAACTGAGATTTTAGCGTCTACCACAGGGGGAAGGAATGATGTAAGTCACCATGTAAAATTAGCAAACGTCACATATATACACTACATGCTTTCAAAAAGTGTTAAAGAATGTAAAGTCTGCAACAAATGTGTATAATAAGTCATTAGTGAATACCAGAGAACCACATGAGTGAGCATGATAAATTAAAAGAAAATATACAACAAAAATAAAATGTTAATGTCTAACTTAAAGACAAGCAACGTGGAATTAACAGTAAATATGCAACGTGTTGACTTGTATATAAACTGTAAGTATATTAAATAAACATATGTGATTCATATACACATTTATGTTTTTATTTAGGCTGTTTTATAATTCAGGAATTTGGGCTGGGTGATATATCGAGATTCAAGATGTATCAAGTTTTCTATTTTGGCGATAAAGAAAACTATAATATTTCATATATCTATATATAAATATATATGTATATATTATAGCTTATTATGTGTCAAATACTAGTTTTAGGAGTCGCTGCTTTTACTTCTGAGAACAACATGTAAAGCTCAGTTAGATTAATTTCTGAATACACATATTGATCAGCTGTTTGTTAATAAATGTGTCTGTGTAGCATTTTGCATCAGCAAATTTAACCCATAATTGTCTTTCTGGTCAGATTTTATTTGATAAAAGTATATAGATTTATATCATACGTTACCATTTTGATAAAATATATTGAGATAAGCCCAGCCCTAGTAGGAATGTTCACAGCATTTCAGTTGTTAATAAAGGTCGACCTATCACATAACTGTATTTAGTAAGTGGTTGAAGTGGGAATTTCAGATTTCTTGTACACTTATCTTAAAATATAAGGGATACTGTAGCTTGGTTGGGTGGGTGGGTTGGCTGAAAAATTCTCTTATTTTCAAATCCAAAACTTGACAGGGAGGAACCAAATACAGCGCACAGAAAAGCAGCGGTAAACAACATCCATGTGTGTTTGTATGAGTACTGAAGGGGGCGTGTTTATGTTTGCGTCAGACAAGCTTGGAGTTTCTTAAATGACTGATTTATAAGGTGCGACAGGTGTCGTGGGGCTGCTTTCTTTTTTTCTCAACCTAAGAGAGGAGTTAGAGACTAAGTCTGGTTTTCTTTTCTTGAAAGAAGCAGATTTTTACTTTTACAGGAAACTTGTGCTTCAGTATCAGATGTGTCATTCTGGAGAAGTCAATAGAGGGTTTTCACGGTGCGTCATCAACTGCGTCATCCACCCTGAAGGTGACATATTGGCAATATTCAGTAGGTAAACAAAGCGCACGCACACAAGCAAATCCTGAATATCGAGAGGAAATAGTGAATTATTGCGAAAAACATTTGGAGTTTTATAGACTTCCAAAAGTTATAACGAATCAGGGAGAACAATGTCAAAAGTCATCAGAGGAAAGGAGGTGCCTGTGGCTAGCAAAGCTAAACTAGGACGTACGAGGCAAAAATCTGAAAAACATCCAAATTCCTTCAGCCCATTTCGTGTCAGGTAAGTGAATTTAAACTTTGATATTGATAAGTGCTGTAGACTGTGGTCTGTGGACTAATGCATATCAAACTGGAGGTCATTGAAATGAAAAACTCTTGGCTAACATTACATTTTGGGTATCCATGAATCATGATATCATAAAGTTAAGGTTAGGTTGATTAAAGATATTATTGCATTACATACTTTGGCCTTCACGACACATCTGTCGTTGATGACTTAATACTGCATCTCCCTCACCCATCCACAAAACATCTGGTTATAGGCCTCCAAACTTCTATAAGATTTAAGGTCTTCTGCTGTGTATGGGCTTGGCGAGAAAACCTAGTAGTCGACGATATCTGGATACATAATAGACAGAAGACTCTCCGGGTCGTCATTGATCCAAGGGAGCCGACTCAAATAGATCTGCGCCATCAAAAAAGCATAGTTTTTCCAAATATTGTGTCCTTTCCTGCAGACCAAGTCCTTCCCTGTATGCCTTTGTATCTATAACACATTATGAGGAGCTTTTCTGTGGTTTATCCATCGCAGTGGTTATCTCCGTGTGCCTCCAACATGTAGTGTTTACCCCCGAGTGCCGCCAAAATGGCTGGGCATCCGGGTTACTGCCCAGAATGTGACGTCAGTGAAAACCCTCTTTGGGGAAAATATATATATATATATATATATATATTTTTTTGTAGTAATAGATCAGCAGGGGTCACTATACTAAAGGGAAACTTGAGAGGGAAAATCATCAAACATATCACTGACAATAATGGTTGATGGTTTTATTGATTGTGAAAATGATAATGCTGTGTTTATTTTGGTAAATATCTATACAAAAAATGATTAAAAAAACGAATATAACTTTATTTCAAACCACTGAAAGCAAAGTGAAAACCTGGTTGTCTAACTTTCCCGCAGCCAAAATCATATGGGGCGGGGACTTTAACACTGTAATGAATGTCAGGGATGATAGATGGCCTCCCAAAGTTGTAAAGGCAAATTAATTAAATAAAATATGTAACAGGATGGACTTAAGTGACCTGAAACTTAAATTCACTTACATTTCCTTGATATTATGAACAATTGTTATTTCAGTAGAAGTTCAGTTTTTTCATCAGTTTGAGATTAAAAATGTAATGTCATCATCATGTAATATAAGCATGGGAATATTGTACATTTGTATTCATGTGTATTTTGAGGGGCTGAGATATCTACAACTGAATTATTTTTGTAATTTACTCAATGATAAATGTTTTTTCTGTAATCTTGACTTTCTCCTGTGGGCAGAATTAGATGCTCTATAGCAGTGGTTCCCTGGGAGGGAGGTGTGTCTGTGTGCGCTCACAGCTGATACTATATCGTCTTCGTGTCCAAATTTCGACTGATTTTTCTGCTACTTCTAAAATTTTGATTTGAGGGCGCAAGACATTTATTTGAGGGGGCGTTGCCCCCTCTGGCCCCTGCGTAGAGCCACCCTCGATTTAACTTTTTCTTTTAACCATTCAGCCAAAGTCATTTTTGTCTCTTCAGTCAGGACTCAAAGCGCAGCAGTCGTATTAATAATCCTTTTAAACTTTGCTCGTCCATGTCGTCATGAAACATGTGTTCACTTCTACCAGGACTGAATCATAACACAACATAACCACTAGAGCGGACATGGGCTCGTCTGTAAAAGGTTGCATTTACAGACCTTAGAGTCACTGTTAGCTTACCAATAAACAGGAAGAGATTCATCACCTTTATAATAAGTGCTGACTAAGCCACTGGGAGTGAGGCCCAAGGCCAGCACAGACTGACTTGATAATAATGTATCATGTTTTTCTGCAGTCAGTGTCTTCTCCTCGTCCTTCTCTCTCTGCTCTGTTTCAAGTGTCATGAAGCTGATGATGGTAGTTCCTGATCTGTGGTTCACGGCTCAACTAGTCTGAGACACTCTGATGTTCTATCTCTCTATCCTGTTCTGTTGGTCCTTCTGTCCACTAACCCCAACCAGTCCACGCAGATGGCTGCCACCTCTGAAGCTGCTTCTAACGGAGATTTCTTCCTGTTAAAAGGGAGTTGTTTCTTCCCACTGTCGCTAAATGTTTGTTCATGTGGAACTTGTTGGGTTTTTTCTTTCTTATTATGAATTTTATATTTTGATAAGCGCATTGAGATGATTTTGTTGTAAATTGCGCTATACAAATAAAGTTGAAATGAAATTGAAATACCCTTATGTGCACTTGTGTTTTTAAAACATGAACAATGTTTCACTACAACACAGGGGAAAACTAATTTTCCAAAATGTACTGGTGCATCAAAATCATTTTGTAACTAAACATTGTTACGGTGAAATATGCGGTTACCTCGTCTTTGGCTTGTAAACACCCTCTGCGTTGGCAAATGATGGAGAGACGAAAGAGATGAATTAATATAAAATGATTTATTCTGAACTAAATAAAAAAGGTACAAAGTGAACGGACAAAGAGGCACCCTCTACAGATAATTCAAGAACCAACAGAATGTTATTTTTAATCATAATTAATATTCTCATTCATATAAACCATTATCAACTACCTTTATCCTCCTACAAATGTTATTCATTCTATGCAATATACCTCTTCACTTCAAGGTGAGTATAAGACTTCAACAGATGGCTTTAAACATATGAGGTTTAGAACCTCAGTAAGTTATCTCTGTAGCTCAGCTGTTGGAATGTTGATTAACTTGTGATCCCTGAAGTTTCTTTGTTCTAAGGCTAAAGCCATAGACTCCTCCCGTTGGTCTCCAGTTTCCTGTCATATTATATATGCCTTTTTTGGCTGGGACTCTTCAGAGTAAATCTGACCCCGGCTGCTCTCACTGGGCTTCTGTCTCGGCCCTGTTCTTTTGATTCTGCTTGTGTTAATAAACTTTGTATTATTATGCAAGCCAGTTTCGTCGACGACCTTTTTTCCACATTACACCTTTTTCATCCTCCACATCATCAGCTGGGAAACCACGACAATATGAATAAACATAATTAACTAATTTTGCCTAAAAATACTGATTTCATTTAAAATTCCCTTTTCACTACTATGCCATTGGCACATTAGATTTAGAAATTAATAACAGCTCTCCACATGTAATTATCAGATTAGACACAATAAGTGAAATTCTCCCAGAGCATGTTTCTACTGCTCTATATTCCATTGGCAGCAGGTTTTAAACAGCAATATTTATTTTGAAGAATTTACAGCTATAGTTTTTAAACCAGTGAATAAAACCCGTAACATCACTTTTTATCTGATTCAGTCTGTGTATCATTAACTCACTCAGTGCCATTGATGAGATAGCTCGTCATTTCAAATCCAAACGCTCAGTGCCATTGACGAGATATCTCGTCATTTCAAATCCAAACGCTCAGTGCCATTGACGAGATAACTCGTCATTTGCATTTTTTTTAGAGATTACTAGAAAACACCCTGGCGGAGGTCCCTCATCAATATCTAAGCTGTGGGGTGATGTAGTGACCAACTGTGTCTTGAAGATGGCAGCACTGCACATTAGATGAGAGATTAGCCACTGATGCTACCCAGCAAACAGGAAGAAGCAGGAGAAGAAGGGAGATTATGGCGCTACAGTGATATCGTGACGTATCCAGCAGCTCACAGCTCCACATACTAACACAGAATATGTGTGGACCTGAGTGGATTATTGATAATGTTGTGATCGTGAGATAAAACCATCAACTAACCGGGCCAAATGGATATATGTTATTCTCAACAGGATAAGTCAAATTCAGAGACAAATTTCACTGCAAGGTTACATTGTATGTGACATTACATGAGTGGTTCTCAACCTTTGTTGTGTTGTGACTCTATTTTATATATTTTTTTTTCTTTCTCGAACTAGGCTGGCCCTATTAAGGCCTGGTGGAGGACTTTGTGGAGTGGAGTCAGCAGAACAAGCTCCTGCTGAACTCAACTAAAACCAAGGATTTTATTGTTTTTAACTTCTTAAATTCTGTAGATCCTGCTGTTTGTGTGAATGTGAGGAACAGACTGATGCACAATTTCATTCAGGATCAATAAAGTATTTATCGATCTTTCTAGTATTTATATCTCTATATATCTATCTATTTATATCTCTATATCTATCTATACATCATCTATCTATCTATCCATCCATCTAAAACACTCACTACCCAACAATATTCAGATCAAATATCAGATCAAACGGTTCACATAAGTTCATTCTGACTTTATTTAATACAAAGATGTTCTCTATCGTATCGAGACTGTCTCTCCACCCAGTTACATATTCCATATGTACGGGGACTGATCCCACTGGGACAGTTGACGTGGATATTTCTTTAAGACACACCACCACGTGGCCCATGCACGGGCTTAAAAGCCCCAGGTGTGCATGCAATCACTGATTCATTGATTTCCACTCTGGCAGTAGGAGACGTGAGAGACAGACGTGTGAGGGAGATTAGCCCTTACCGTGTGTGGGAGTAGGAGTCGGTCTCCGGGCCCCTCTTGGGATCGCTTGTCTGCCCTTTATTCTCAGGTAGTGAAATTGGCAAAGGGGTACCGTAGGGCGTATTACACGATCCGCTCTGCTAAGGTGATCTCTGCGGATGCATCCGTGACGGGATGGGGCGCGGTCCATGAAGGCGAAGGTGCCAGCGGAAGCTGGACTGGTGCCTGGATGGCCCGGCATATCAATGTCTTGGAGCTGAGGGCCATCTTTTTGGCTCTTCGGCACTTCAAACTCAGCTTGCATGGCCGTCACGTACTTGTGAGAACGGACAGCACAGCGGTGGCGGCCTACATCAACAGGCAAGGGGGCCTGGGTTCCCCGGGCCTTTGCAGGGTGGCACACAGTCTGTGGACATGGGCAGGCACGAGGTTCCTGTCACTCAGAGCCATGCATGTGCCCGGGCTGGTGAACCTGGGGGCGGCACCTCCTTTGGGGAACTTGAGCTGGGTACCAGTCCAAAGTGACCAGGGGCTCGAAGGGTCCCAGTCGCAAGGCAGGTGCAGTCGCCACTCTCCCGGGGCCGGGCCCCCCCTGGAGAGCAGGTCCGCCCCCAGGTTCACCAGCCCGGGCACATGCATGGCTCTGAGTGACAGGAACCTCGTGCCTGCCCATGTCCACAGACTGTGTGCCACCCTGCAAAGGCTCGGGGAACCCAGGCCCCCTTGCCTGTTGATGTAGGCCGCCGCCGCTGTGCTGTCCGTTCTCACAAGTACGTGACGGCAATGCAAGCTGAGTTCGAAGTGCCGAAGAGCCAAAAAGATGGCCCTCAGCTCCAAGACATTGATATGCCGGGCCATCCAGGCACCAGTCCAGCTTCCGCTGGCACCTTCGCCTTCGTGGACCGCGCCCCATCCCGTCACGGATGCATCCGCAGAGATCACCTTAGCAGAGCGGATCGTGTAATACGCCCTACGGTACCCCTTCGCCAATTTCACTACCTGAGAATAAAGGGCAGACAAGCGATCCCGAGAGGGGCCCGGAGACCGACTCCTACTCCCACACACGGTAAGGGCTAATCTCCCTCACACGTCTGTCTCTCACGTCTCCTACTGCCAGAGTGGAAATCAATGAATCAGTGATTGCATGCACACCTGGGGCTTTTAAGCCCGTGCATGGGCCACGTGTGGTGTGTCTTAAAGAAATATCCACGTCAACTGTCCCAGTGGGATCAGTCCCCGTACATATGGAATATGTAACTGGGTGGAGAGATAGTCTCTCCACTCAGAGAACCAAGGTTACAACGTAACCGAACGTTTTACTTCAGGAACGCCACGTCTGGGATCTTTCCCGCCGTCTGAAACAGAAACAGTTGCTACTTTAGACATCAGCACATTAAACCATGACGTAGATTGTTTAGAGTCGTGTCACCTTTAACTGAGTGAAGATATGTGCTGCTTTGTTCAAGTCCCACTCGTTATCCTGCAGAAACCTGCAACACACAGACAGTGTTTACCAGTGAGCTGTGACATTCATCCTAGTCTGGTAGATGGCATTAGGAGAGGACACCTACTTCAGGGACCATTCCAGGTTCATGCCTGACTTCAGGGAGAAGGTGGTGAGCATCTCCTGCTGTGGGGCAGTGAGGGTGGGCACTGGGCTGGAGGAAGGGGTCGGGGCAGGTGCCACAAAAGCTCTGCTGATCTGCTCCGTTGTAGCCATTCTGATGAAGAGCTGGTCGTTGATGATGGACAAACTGTTCAAGTATGAACGAGGACCACAGGGTTCAACGGTTAGAGACTTTCTATGGTGTTAATATTACAGTAATATAGGGCTGTGTCCCAATAGTCCCTCCTATCTCCTTTCCTATCCACTGTCCTTTAACACCTGGAAGTGTTTAAGTGGTGGCCGTGATAAAAGAGCGTTTAAATTTTCTGAGGAAAGGAGGCGTGGCCATAGGATTATTACATCACCTTGTGGAAGTGCGTCTGATCATAAAAACAAACGTGATCACCTTTTCCTAACTCCTCTCCTAACACCTTTCCTTAACTCCATGACATCTTCCACAGGGTTAAGGAAAAGTGGATAGGAAAGGAGATAGGAGGGACTATTCAGACACAGCCTAAGCCTTAGTTCATCTTTAGAACTGTAACATGGTTTACCAGTTTAGCCTTAAATTATAATTGAAATTTTTATAGAATTTCCATGGCAATACAATTAAATAGTCAATTATCTGAACTCAAATACAATTATGACAGCAACAGATTTAAAAAAATAACAATTATAATTATGCTAGAATTGTAATTAATTATCAATTTATCAATAACAATTATAATTGACCCCAACGCTGATTATTGTTACAATACAAACAGATGTTGGTTTGATATATTTGTTAAAGTTGTTTATTATTATTTTTATTATTGATATGAGAAATAAATATGGTAATAACTGGAATATTTTGGTATTATATTATTTAATATTTACTACCACACAAAAGTACCAAAAAGTGGTACCGTTGAGTACCGATACCGATTTACGAGTACCGGGTATCGGTTTAAATGTGAAAGGTGCCCATCCCTAGTAATCTCTACAATAACAATGGTTGTTGTGTAAAAATATTATTGTTTATCATTTTATTTTATGGACAAATAAATATACATTAGGTAAATATAGGAATACACAGAAAACACATGTGGTGAAACAGTATTTACTCTTTGTTCATTCCAGTCATACTAGTGGAGGCAAGCATTATCTGAAGCTACAGCTGATAATGAGCACTTTGGTTTTACATGTGTAACCTACCCAGAATCCACTGCTGGAACTGTGATGAAAACTCTGGAGAAGGCCTTTATAGATTCTTTAGATTTATCATCTATAACAACTGAAAAAGCCAAAGGAAACGTTAGTGAGAACAGATGCAGTGGATCTTCTTATAACCATGACGACTAAGATACTGACCTTCTTTGAAGACTCCGCCCACTGTGAAGGACAGCAGTGTGTTCTGTGAAAACAAAGCAGTTTGGCTGAGAGTGAACAACACAAATGATGTAACTCAGTGTGTGGCAGATCAGACGTGAACTCACTGTGTAGGCGTTTACGTCCACGGTGAAAGAGCTGATGTCATGCTGGGTTTTTGGCAGCTCGTTGAGGAGCGCCACCACATTCAGTCGTCTGTGTTTCAGCAGACGGAAACGCATCGCTAGGGCAGGTGAAAACAAGACAAACATCAGGTGGGCTCCATCATCACTAGGGTTGGGTATCGTTACTACTCGCTACTTTTTCAACGCTTCTGGTGCAAAATCATTATTTTAAACTAACTTCAAAATCTCAAAATGACCTTTTATTTCTAGAGTCAAATTTAACACATTTAACTCAAAACAACAAACAAATAAACTATTTTAGATAAACTTCACATTCATTTATTTGTGGCGGATAGTGTCACGCACCTTCTTTCAGGCCGTGTTTTGTGCATGTGCTACGGTTAGAAATGAGGTCATTGATCAATGATCTGATCAGCAAAACAACGTCATGTGTATCAAGTAATGTGTGGCAGAAATCTTTGTTCTTATTGGTTACTAGCGTTTATGGGAACTGGTCCCATACTCGTTCCAGGTTTCGGTAGCCAACCCTAATCATTACAAGTCATACGTTGACTTCAGGAGAACTTACTGGAGTCTTTGGTCCTCTTCAGGTTTCTACTGTCTTTGAAATATTCTCTCAGACTGCTCCTGAAAAACAAAGAAATCAGCAGCACTCAGTTAAAACGTGTACGTGTGTGTGTGTGTGTGTGTGTGTGTCCTTACCCTGATGGATTCTGGATGTTGTACGGTGTTGTTAGTGAAAATAACGCCTCATCATGGTAGACACTCAGCAGTGACTGTCTGTCTCCAGAGTCGTACACACTGTAGTACCACCAATCACTGATGTCATTTCCTACTTATTGTTAGAAACGCTGTGAAGCAGCAGCGAGAAAAATGTGAGAAACTCACTGTTGCAAAAAGTGCTGAATGTAGACTTTAGCGTCATCAGAGCCAAAGCAGCTTCCCTGTGTGATCACATGGTCAACATTTAGCAGGAGAAATGAGACGTTCATTACAGAAAAGAAAAGGCTTGAATATAAAAATAGTGGCTTCTATATTTGGAAAAAGTGACGTTTTGAACACAACAGACAACTCAGCATCACACTGACTAACCTTGCAAGGTGGGAGAGTGGTGGGTGTGTCCACATCAAAGCCATTGTGTGGGGAGGTCATTTCCATCCTGATGAGGGACAATACACAGTTTAGTACAAGTTGGAAAATATCAGTTCATTTGGTGAATATCTGGTGTTATATGAAACATGACTGACACTGGCCATAACATTATCATTAAAAACCACTGGACCAAAACACAAACTAAACTCAAGGAACCAGAACAAATCTAATCTGTGACCTCTGAACTAATCTGGTTGGTCCATGTGGATAAAAACAAACTCAATGAACCAGTCAATAAATAATAGTGACTGGTACATCGTACTCAGGCCCAAAGCTGTAGAATCATTAATCACAGAACTTAAACCATATCTGAGTTTAAAATGTTCACTTCTAGGGTTCAGTCTGAAAACAAACCAAAGTAAATAACACTGAGTCTGTGTGAATGTACGTGTGATCGTGTGATTGAAAAAGTTTCATACAAATGTTGTATTAATGTGTTTTATTCATGTAAATTGTGTAAAAAGGCCCAACCAGGGACATGAGCTGTGAATTAGCATTAGCTAGAAGCTCTTCAGCTTAAGCATCAACTGTAAACCTTTATTGTAACTATGTTGATTGCATCGTCCCTAAAAATAAATAAATACATATTTGGGGGGAACAAAAGTACTTTTTTATTTGATGATTTTTACATCTTGTAAACAATTACAATAAACTGTACTTATAGCTGCTAGATATGATCTTTTTTTTAATTTTTTTTTTTTTAAATCCGATACAGACATACTGTCGACCTCAGATTATAATGTTAGATCACTCTAAATGTAAAAGGCGAAATTGTTTATTTATTCTATCAGGATTTCTGCGTGCTCGACCTCATTTCTGTGTCGTTTTGTCCCCGTGACATCACATCTCGTGAGGCATTCAATTTCCTGCTCGCTGACTCGAATATATAGAACTTTCTGTGTAAATCACTTCCACCACCCTGTTTTTACTGCCGTTCAGTCTGTGAAAACACCAGAATTATGTTGGGAAGTTTATTTGACAGAATTAAGTACACCTCTATCCTATTCTATGGACTCCACATCCCACAATGCAATGTACAAAACGTGGAACCAACTTTCAAGCTGCAATTTCAACTTTTTTATTATTTTGTTGTGCAATTGATGTGGAGTCATTGATCTATGGAGGTTTACACCATGTCTTTTATCTGATAGATCATTATTGTTCACAGCAGCTTTAACACAACTGAGAATTGACAAAAAGACTTTAAACACTAAGGTCCTCTAGTATCAAAACTATGGTGGTAGAAATGAAGAGTGGTGACCATAAACTGCTGATGAATGAATGAGTGAGTAGACCTACCAACTTCAGAAGATGGGGAAACTTCTGGCACACAGCACTGGTAGTAAACAAAATAGAAAAGCAGAAGAATTAGTGTGAGAATTCAAAGTTGACACAATAAGTTAATCACTGTAAAACTCTCAGTAAGACCTGCTGCTCCACTAACACATTCATTTTGTTCACTGCATCACTACGCTGTGCTGTGTAGAACATATATATATATATATATATATATATATATATTAATTATATAAAAAACACCTTAGCAGTTTGCTTGTAGCAGCTAATCAGATCAGGAGAGCTGGGTAGAGCTTCATGGGAACCAAAGCGTAAAAGAAAGATTTCCCACAGAGAGACTGAGTGACAAGAAAAATAAAATGTGGTTTCAAGTTCCAAGTGGTGAGAGCTAAATTCTGCTCTGGTCACATGTCCTTCATTTGATTACAGATGACATTTAGATTTAAGCATGAAAAAGAAATGTTAGAGGAAAGGAAGCAATTTACAAGTTACGAGAATGTTTTTATACTAAACTAAAGTGTGTCTGAAAGTACATGTAGAGGAAAGAGTATAAATGACTATGTCTTTGGTGTTTTTACACCAATCTGATCGGCTTTATCGGATCGGCCGATATTTAGCATTTTATGCAATTCATGTGATCGGCTGTAATGTCTATCGATCAATGACATCATTGTCGTAATGAAACTTTCTGTAGAAGCTCCCATTGTGTTGTTTTTATCGTCTCATTTAAACTGAAGAGTTGTTTGCTTTACGTGACACGGTTTTATAGTATTTCACTCATGTGTGCATAAAGGTGAAAATCTATGTGTAAACCGTTACAATGTCTCTCGGTTGGAACGGAGCCTCTGAGCGCCGACTTCTTTCCTTGTTTACTGGCTCTGAAAGCTGTGTGTGTGTGTGTGTGTGTGTGTGTACATGCTTGTTTTGTTTACTCAGCATGTTAAAAGGGACAGTCCTAGAGCGGTTTCTCTGTCATACCAGAGACTTCAGTCCGTTTCAGGGTGATGGTGAACACAGAAGCGTGTGTGCGCCCCACCTCCGCTGTGCACCTGTGAATACAGACTATAAGCAACAGCATGTTTTACGATGCAACAGTCAGGATATATGTGTTAGCTCCTAATGCTAATGGAGGTGTGGTCCGCCTCCGCAGCGTCATCGTTAACTCTCTCGTAGTCGACACAGCTGCTGTTCAGGGACTAAATTAAATGGTTGAGTTCACATTTACACCAGTGCTCGTTCTGAATCACATTTTTAAAAGTGGGGTCACAAACATGGTACCGTTTGATTTTCTGTGAATCATTCATGTGTTAGTGCACTGTTAGACCCTGTGATTTAACACAACCATACACAAAGCACTTTTCTCAATTTGGACATTGTTGGGTCTTCCTTGTTTACAAGTTCTCCCATCAACTGTGGGAAAATTCAGTCATTGATTAGGAACAAAAACACACACAGCGGGTTTGACGCACGTTGGTTGCATGTTGTGGGAAACTCAGATATAAGACGTTGGATTGGCAGAAACTGCCTTCGATAATAAATCATCAAAACTTTAAATTTGGATCAAATCTTTTTCAATCTGCAAATGTTTACACAACAAATGTATTTCACGGGCTGAACACCAATAACTGGCGTCTGTTTATGAACTATGGAACATTAGCTTCTTGGATGCAGAGCGGTCAGTCAACTATTTTTAGGAATCATAAGGAAACAAAGTTACCAGAACTACATCTGGTAAACAGACTACAATCATATATTCAGGATTTTAACAGTAAAATGACAATAACATCCTTTGATGTCATAGTAAATCTACTGAGCTCACATGTAAACATCTGTGACAACCCAGAATAGAAAACCGACCTGACGTATGAAGATGGGTCTTTGAAAAGGTCACAGAGAGGGTTTCTGACCAACCACAGCTCCACCAGTTTCAGCCCCTTCAATTTGTCCAGCTCATGTACACTTTTCAGCTGAAGAACAAACAGGAAGCCGGTAGACGTCAACACATGAACCTTCAACACTACTACACAAACATGACAATGAAAGCCTTGGAGCTGCCAATCTTACGTCGTTGTGTGAAAGGTTCAGGACCTTCAGATGACGCACTTTGGTCACAAGCTCGCTGAGTTCATCCAGTCTCTGGATGCAGTTGTGACTGAGATTCAAGCTTGTCAACTGCAAAGAAAACATTGATTTCATTAGGTCTCAACTTCACTTTGATGATCTAACTTTTAAAGTATCCACAGTATATGAATACACAGATTGTTGCTGATTGTCGTATGACCGTTACCTGAGGAATGTTGTCTTCAATGATCTTAATGATGGCCTCCATGTTTGTTTTCCTGTTTAAATCCACTTTGATATCCTGGGACACCAAGTCTGTTAAACAGATAAAAGTTTCAACATTCACGTCCACTTGTGAAAGAATCCACAAGGACGGTGAAAAACAGGCATCATGAAACAACACAATTCTGAAGATTTAAAACATTTAAACCACATTTTAAGTAAAAATAATAATATAATAATAACAATAATAATAATAATAATACATTATGAAACCAACTGTAATCAATGAATAATAATAAAACTGTATATAAAAGTATCACCTGGTGCTTCCAGCCTGTTAACCCAGTAACACAAGCCATTTAGATTGTGTTTTAAAAAGCAGTGACTGATAAATACTTCCACTATGTAAAACAACACCAATCCAAGGTGTTTCCTTTGAGATGTCAAAGGAAGTGGTCAACATTGTGAATTATCTAATGCCAAAAGATGTGGTGTGGTTACCTGGGTCTGTGTGAATACTGGTCAGATCCAAAGCTTGCTGTGAACCATGAAAACGTTTTGACATGCATTGCTAGAAAAGAGAAAAAAACATCTTTAAAACAGTTCAAAAACATTCTTTTAAATCAGGGATGCTCATGGTTAACTATTTAACCATTAACAGACAACAACTTTGACCAATTAATGCTAACATACTACTTTCTGCAAGTCCTAAAAAATAAGATGTACTATTGTATGTACTATTTTGCATGGATATTAACATTTGGCTATGGTATTATTATTTAAAATAACTCAAAATGTCCAGTAAAGTTTCTATTTTAGAATATTCCCAATTTTAAATTCCTGTGGACAACAGGACAAAGCAAACAACATCATAAAACATCCTCAGCATTTTTCTGCTAATGTTGAAGGACCTCACAAGGCTAAGGTCCTTCCTGTAGAGGGAGTCAGTGTTCCTCCCCCACCAGTTTATTGTCTCTTACCACTCCCAGGTATTTGAACTCCTCTACAATGTCTACACTGACTTCCTGAATGATTTGTTATCACTGACCTTCAGATGTTCCAATTCTTCAACCTTCAGTTCTGAGAGGCAGAATTTGGGGGGATTACTGCGGTTGACGTGTACATCCACCTTGAGGAACATCAGTCAAGGAAAAAAAAGATCACAAACTAATGAGTGAAAACAGTAATGTAGAACCTGTGAGAACATTTAGCAAACTATTCACTAAATGCAAAGAATACATTTATCAGTAACATTGTTCACTGTGAGATGAACTGGACAAACACTGAGAACCAGTTGGTGGTTTTGACTGTAGTTTTCTAAAAATCCTTGATCATTTTGAAGTATTCAGAAACCTTTGTAATTGGTTTTTTAAAAACTGAAATCCTGAAGCTCAGTTTTCAAACCATTTGCATGAAAAAAGTAATAAAAACATTTATCATAAAGGCAGGTGTACGTGAGCTCAAAGCTGATAACAGATCCTGAACACAAAGTTCTCATAGAAGTGAGTTCGTGTTTCCAGTTGTCATCACAAACGTACCTTATAGCCATCACAAACTGTGACCTTGCGAGAACACTTGTTCTTGTCAAACTTTTTGCCGTGAGGAATCTGTTGACAAGGCAAACAAATTAAGATGCTGTTAGACCAATCACAAAGCAGATTAGCTAGATGTGAGTGTGAGCTTACACACCGTGATTTTGAACCAGCCGATTCGGCTTCTAATTCCTCCTCTGAAAGATCCTCTCCCTCCTCCTCCTCTGCCGCCACCTCCACCTTTGCCTTGTGGCCAGTCTCTGTCCATACGGCCGTCTCCTTTGCTAAATACTCTCCCATAAGGATTGCTGAACAAGACAAAATAATATTAATGATAATGATTTCTGTACAAGAGCAAAACGCAAGTGACCACGGAATGAACGGAATCAAGAAATCGACCAATGAAAATGGTTAAATGCACAAATGGACATGAAACGCCATCACCGTGGGGCAAAGAACTTTTTTTAAATGGGGAAATGTTTCCGGGGAACCCTATTAGGTGCACCACCCTCCCTCCTCCTGTTCAGGTTGTATTAAACTCTGCCTAAACCACCAAAACACTGTCTAAAAACAACACAAATCATCACTGACTCCTAAACACAGAGCCTCCAGTGCACGTTTAACTTTGCTGTGCCTGTGTTGCTCCGCCCGTTTTTCGTGTAGCACAGCGGTTCTCTGTGAGAGCGTGATCAGCTTTAATCATCTTCCCCTGCTCAGTGTTCGAACTGTTGTGTCTGTCTGTGCCTCGTAGGTAAACATTCACAGTCAGCTAGCTACCTCAAGTAGAACAGTTTCAGTGGGAACTTCCAGTTTACAAAATAAAAGTCCGTTGGAGCAACGTTATTAGAATGTTACATTCTAACATCTCATCAGAGCTACAGAAGATAGGATCATTAAATTAGGTTTATTTAAACTAAGTTGATCAAAAGTTAATCAATAAACCTGATCAGCTTCAGTAAACCATTGATGCCCGAGAGGAAATATAGTGACATTAAAGCTGTTCTCATACATATTTATATATAAAATAAAAAAAAGCAGTCAGAATAATCCATGTCACTACAACTTATTCTACCCTTTAATTGTATCTTATTTTAGACACACATTTTTGTTTAATTATTATTATTTTTTATTAGTTTTTATTTTGTTTCCTCACAGGAGTTAAAAACTAATATTTTCTTTAAAAAATTAAATATTTCCAAAAAAAAAATGTAATTTAAACAATGTATTTTATAGGGCCCTACTTATCCACAGATATATTTCAGAGACACACACACACCTTGCAGTATAAATAGATACTGTAGTAAGAAACAGGATTGTGATGATTAAATTAAATGTCTGGGTTAAAACATGTGGGACCATCTGCAACTGTGAACCAACATTTAAAAACTGCGTCTTATTCACATTGACTCGAGCGCTACACAGCTATTAATTATTATTGTATTACTGCTACTTTTTCATTTACAATGTATGAATTGAATGTTGTTTCAGGAATATCATGTATTCTTATGAAGACAACATTTAATGAAAGTCAACACTTACTATCTTTGATGAGAACTGTCGTCCTGAGAGCTGTCACTCATGGTCACATCTCTAGTGAGGCCAAGCCTGGACCACACTCCAGGTCCTCCACATCCACCACGGTGGTTCCCCCGCTGCCGGTCTCTGCGGAACGACCGTCCCTTGTAGGGGCCTCGGCCTTTGCCAAAATGTTGGGGTGCAAATCTGTCATTGTCTTCTGTAAAAGAAAATAAATCATTAACCTATAATTTCAGTGAGTTTAGTACACATGCATAGCCATAAATGCAATGTTATAATAATGACAAAATAATTTCTTTCAGTTTTTGGCCTTGTTTTTTTTTTCACTTTTGATTTTGGCCAATAATTTTCCTATAGCACGGTGTATCTCTATGCTTTGTCTTAGATTGTACAATGTTTAGTGAAATGTATTTTTGTACCAGCATTCAATTGTCATAAAAATACTAAAATTATACATTTACAGTATACCTACATAATGAAATATTTTAATAAAGGAATTGAATAAGCAAATTTAATCAGTGAAATTAAATTAATCTGTTAAATGTTGATACATGTCGGGCTTTCTCTAACAACCAGAGATAAAGCAAATGTGTCATGTGCATAAACAGGTATTTTAATGTGAACCTTTTGACATTTGTAAGACTTCAAAATAAAATACTTTTTAACTTGTTTCACAATGACGGCAGAGAAACTACTTTTAATGTCTACCAGGTGTTGGAGGAGACCCCATTAGCAACACGCTACAATTTAGCTCAAGGTGACTTGGTAAAATGCTAACGTTTACTGTTGTATAATTACATGTAATATACCTTTCCACATCTACTGTCTATAGTTTGTACTGCAAACACAGTAAAATACATTTAGTATGATCTTTTCATTGTTCAATCCATATGGTTGGTCATTTGTTCTTCTGTTTCTAAACCAAATCAAAAAATCAAATAAATAGTGCTGTTATTTTGATTTGATTTAACTGGTTTAAAACTCAAATGAAAATACAAAGAACATGAGCAGCAGCTACGAGATGAAACATCCAAAAAATAAATCCTAAACAGTAGGGATGTCCCGTTCCGATACTGATATCGGTCCATTATCAACCAAATAATGAATATCAGATTTTATAGGACTGCATCTAAAATCTACAATATATATTATGTTAATTCAATTGTAGAATACTGTAGATATTATAGGTGAGGGTTAAAATGTATGTAACCAATTAGTTAATAATAAATAGGTCAGTTTTTATCATCCCTACTGTTGTTGACTATTGTTCTCTGTTTGAGTGACATCACTAGATCAAACCTTTTATAACATTCCACACTACAAAATAAGTCATAAAAGTTTGTATGATTTGTGCTGATGTCGTATCGGATCGAATCGGCCAATACTCAAGGCTGCAATATCGGTATAATAATAATAATGCATCAGTTTTATA